>NC_059435.1:28159310-28459310 GCF_021028975.2 Sphaerodactylus townsendi
CACACCATTTGATTCTAATACAATAGAATAATAGTAGCATACAAGTAGATATAAATCTCTCATTTTCAATTAACTAATCAAATTCCTTCTATTCTAAATTCTGATTTCTTTAGGCTTTGTTTATTTCATATAGCCACCTCATATCTAGTTCTGAAAAATAAGGCTATAAAATATAGGTCTTCTGTCACGTCTTTGGCCCTTAGTGACAAGATCTTAAAGATCTTTTCTTTTGCCTGAATGACCACTGACAAGCTGCTACATGCAGTGTGACCATCTGGCCTAGACAGTGGTTCAGAGCAAACCATTGATTTTATAAATTCATTTCTCTTTAATTTCAAACACAATTCTTTTAGGCATTTGGCCCATTCCCACATAGAGGTGTGTAGTTATGTCAGAACAGATTGTTTACTGTTCAGCTAGAACTTGAAATGCGAAACAAATGAAGTTACTTAGTTTAGCGTGCATGGTAACAAACTCAAGCTTCAGATACATTATTTTGCTTTTGATTGTTTCTTGAGGAATATTTTACCTGTCAATAAATGAAAGATTTTTTAAAAAATGGCTCTGAGTGCTTTGTGTCAACTAAATCAGAATCCACACAGTAGCAGAGAGTTCCTCTTGCTCTACAGGCATACATTCAAATTCAAATACAATTCAAATAAGAGAACACACACACTACAGCAACCAAATGAGAACTCAGTGACCAGGCAAAAAATTGATTAAGAGCATTTACTTATAACTATACTTAGCTGTTTGCTCTAAAGCTGCACCCAAGATATTATTCAAAAGAAACGATGTATTTTATTGATCAGTCCAGCCTTCAGAACCAGCCAAGAGAGGTAGCAGAAGAAGGAGCAGCAGTGGCAAGAGCAGGTGCACTCTAATCTGGACTGGGTTTGATTCCCCGCTCTACCACTTGAGCTGTGGAGGCTTATCTGGGGAATTCAGATTAGCCTGTGCACTCCCACACATGCCAGCTGGGTGACCTTGGGCTAGTCACAGTTCTTCTGAGCTCTCTCAGCCCCACCTACCTCACAGGGTGTTTGTTGTGAGGAAAGAAGGGAAAGGAATTTGTAAGCCCCTTTGAGTCTCCTTGCAGGAGAAAAAGGCGGGGGGATATAAATTCAACTCTTCTTTAATCTAGCTGTCTCATATAGAGGGCAATGGAATATATTTGTGAAAACTCTTTGAGATCAAAACAAGTCCAAATCCTGCAAGCTGGGTTTAAATTTGATAACTGGATTCCTATTCTATATAGTTTCCAAGCTGGAAAGTTATATTTTTTTTAAATGCAGGATGCAAGTGCCACACCCTGTTGAAATAAATGCTCCCATGAAGTACTAAGTTGAGATGAGGAGACCTGCCTCTGTGGCACTACAAGTAGATCTGTGAGTGAGTTGGAAGAACAGTGAGCTAAATGACCAGCTGTTAATTTCAGATGCTGTTATCTCTGCCTCTCAGAAGTGGGAAGATACTTAAAAGGGGGCACATTTTCCACATAGATCATTGCTGAGTTCATGCAGACCTTGAACAACAAAATGTGCAGATGAAAGATTTTAAAAATACCCTACAATTCTTTGAGCATTTGACTTCTCACTAAAGATTGTGTGATAACAGTCCTCACAGTAGCAAGACAATCTGCAATTTTTAGAGTGCTCTGTAGAGGCACAGAAACAGATTTTCGACGTGCTTGTTGAACAAAGAGTTATTATTGGAAAGGAACAGCTTCTTGATTTTTTTAAAAAGAGAAATGTGTGTGTCAGAAATTTGCAGAACTTGAACGATTCTTTCCTCACACAGGAAAGGGTTATTTCTTATTTCTGCTAACTATCCAGTCTGATTTTTAGAAAGAGTCCCTGTTCAAAGAATCAAGCTTTCTGCATTATTAATTGGTAAGTCAATTTGGTTTTGCTGTTTTGTGTACTTTTTAATATGGATAAACAGTGTTAGTATATGCATGCAAAAATATTGTTTAGGAATACTGCTTGAATTTCTAAGTTCCTCCTTAACCTAGTAGAATGCAAAAATAACAATTACTACATGGCCCGAGTCCTGAGCATCTGAAAGTGATGAGACACCGGTCACTTTTCCCTAGTGTGTTCATATCAACAACCTTGATAAAATGCAAATTGAGGGAATGTAAATCATTGAATTTAAGCATTAGTCATTAAAGAACATGAATAATTTTCACCATTATGTTCCCACATCCTGTGTATTGTTGAAGGCTTTCACAGCAGGAATCAACTGGCTGTTGTGGGTTTTTTGGTGGTGTGGCTGTGGTCTGGTAGTTTTTGCTCTTAACATTTCGCCTGCATCTGTGGCTGGCATCTTCAGAGGCATGCCATGGTGAGATATGTTTATGACACAGACAACCACTTAAAAAGGGTACAACTATGGGAAGTAATCTTTTAATGAATTAGTTTTTAAAAAACACATTAGGGTGTTGCTTCCTGGGATGGAGGACAATGGAATAAACCTAAAATGAATTAATTAGCCCTTGAGTATGAACATTTATTTTTTCTTGCTTTGACCAAGGGCTACTGCATCTTCTATTCCAGAAAACTCTGTTATTTTCAAAGAACTGGAGAGCTTGCTCATATAGAAAAGTATTTCTGTGTAAGTAATTCTATCACCCACATGCGTGTGTGTATTTGTGTGTGTACTAGTCTGTATGCTTGCATGCTTCAGAACCACAACTAGCTGTAGACATAAACAGTATATTTTGTGTTCTATGTTACACATATTTTCTATCTATATTTTGTGTTTTATAATAATTGCAACAATGCCTTCAATTCATGTCAAATATCTCTCTTTAAAAAAAGAGGTTGTGAAAGTCATCAATAACTATCAATAACTATGTGGCATTTAGTTCTCACAGTAAATTACATGTAGGCTTAAGTGGAACAATCTATTAATTAACAGTATTAAACAGTGCCTTAATTTACCTGATTTGTGAAATCTCAGAGTGCAGACCATCACAGACAGTCCAAATGTTATAAATAATTTTAGCAATATCATCTCCTTGCTAAACTCTTGCTTGATTATTCAAAGACCTGCCACCCTGGGTAACTTAAGGAAAACCTGGTTTGATCAGTACTGTAGAAATATGAGAAAAACTCTACACCATCTTCAAAGTAGAGCTAGATTAGATAAAACAGGTAATGCTATACAAATTCTAATCCAGTTTCTTAGCCAATATAAGCAGTTCCACCTGAAGGAGAAAAAAAATTCTGTTTAACAAATCCAAAAACTAAGACAAGGTTTCCAGCGGTGTTCAAAGGGCTCCTTGAGAGGAACGGGGAGGAGGAGGCAAGGGAAGAGAAGAGAAATGTGTCCATCTCTCTTGGTAGAGAGGAAAGGAGGCAATCTACTGTTTATCTTAAGAACATAAGAACTAGCCTGCTGGATCAGACCAGAGTCCATCTAGTCCAGCATTCTGCTACTCGCAGTGGCCCACCAGGTGCCTTTGGGAGCTCACATGCAGGATGTGAAAGCAATGGCCTTCTGCTGCTGCTGCTCCTGAGCACCTGGTCTGCTAAGGCATTTGCAATCTGAGATCAAGGAGGATCAAGATTGGTAGCCATAGATTGACTTCTCCTCCATAAATCTGTCCAAGCCCTTTTTAAAGCTATCTTTTCCAACCCCGTCCTTATGTGGCCTGCCCTTGTCCTGTGGGCACTTTGAAGGCTAGCACATCTGTCCCTTTCTGTCCCCCTCCCACAGAAATCCATTGTTGTGGAGGCATGCTTGATGTATTGGGGAGGGGGGGAAATGTGTAGATAGAGAGAGAAAACCACAAGCTATTGCAGAGGGATGTTATAAGGATTGTTAAGGGTCTGACTGTCCATAATATGGGGAATCTGTCTTCAGATCTCTCGATGTCCTTTGAATGTTAACTAGCAGTGGGAGAGCACCTGGTTCAACTGGAGGTGCAAAGGCAGAAGGGTGAAATCTCTACCCCAAGCCATTTTTGCAATATAAATTGTCCTCCCCTCTCAAAATGCTACTGATTTATTATTACTCAGTGGCCTTGGTAAATGTTGGAAGCTCAGAAAAGTGTTTTGGGAAAGATGCTTGCCTATTTTCTGCCTACCCACTAGCCTGTGTGTGTGGCTATTTGAGATCAGGAAAATGACTCAGGAAGAAAATGTACACCCACCCAGGAATATAAATCCAATATAAATTTGAACTAATCTGCTTTTAACCTTCTGGGGAAAATTTAGTTAACATTTCTCCCACAATTCATCTTTTTTGATCCGCATTTGTGCAAGAATTTTTCTGGGACGAACGATCTGTACATGCCCCTTGCAGTGCACATGCTGTCTCCTAGTGGCACATGATGGTCAGAGGCGTAGCAAGGGGGGAAAGCGCCTGGTGCACCGGTGCATCCTCCGCCCCCCACCCCGCCCCACCCCAGAATGCCCCTGTCCCACCTCAGAACGCCCCCATCCTGCCCCAGAATGCCCCCGCCACACCCCCGCCACATCCTCACCACACTCCCACAGGGGTGCGCACCCAGTGTGTTGCACGCACCCCCAGTGCCCTTGGAGTTACGTGTCTGATGGTGGTCTGACTGCATAAACTGATCACTTGAGAAATGGCAGGTAGATGGTCTTGGCCTGGCCTTTGAATAGGGAATGGATGAACATATTAACTTTGGCAAGTCCCAGGAACCCTGAGACTGGCAGTTTGGAGGTGGAGCACAGCTGGAGAGCTTTAGCAGAAAACTGCGATTTCTAGAGATGTGACAGATAAGCTGCTGAATACCAATATAAATTAATAGAATAAGTATGCCTAATGGTTTTCAGGGCCTTCAGTCTTTGTCATCCAGGTTTCAAAATTGGTACTCTTTGCCATCCAGGTTTCAAAATTGGTAATCATACTGATTTCTGTACAGTCTTTTTCTGAGGTGTTTTCTTAGCTAGTCCCTCTAGGGAACTGTGCATAGACAAGAAACCGAGGACGTTCTGTAAAACATGTTTTCCTTCTCATATAGAAACTTTGAAAGGTTGCTGATATTATTGCAGTGCCTAGAATTGTGCCATACATCTTCAGTTGATGAAAAAGAGATATTTTGACATCTTCAGTTGATGAAAAAGAGATATCTACCTGTATTGTTTCGTTCCTGTAGCTCTGATGCATGTTTCTTTTACAATCATTCGCTATTGATGTTCATGAGTCAATGTACTCAGAGAACCCTTTAAAGTTATCACAATATCAAAAAGAAAACTTTTCAAGAGTGTAGGTCTATTTCTTGAAGTGACGCATGACCATGCCCTGGTATGATTATTATGTTATAAGGAGCCGTGGCCAAATGGTGTACTATATATCTCCAAAGAACACATGTTTAAAACCACATGTTAAGTAGATACATCATCATGGCTGAGATCCAGTGAAATGAATTCCATTAGGCCGAGAAGGCTTTAGACTTGATTTTCCCACAGCAACCACACATGCTATGAGGGATATAACTGTCGAAACTGAGACCCAAACAAGACATGAGACAAAGTTGTCCAATGTTCTTGAGCAAGGGCAGCTTCATCTTTCCCCCTCTAGCTTCCTTCCCCCCAATCAAAATCATTTCTCAATCATGTGTTTAACCCTTTCCCCATGAGCAAGTTGCCAATGCAAGTTGCCCTATTCAGGTAGAGAAGATGGGTACAATGTTTTCTGGGAAGTGGCTGTTTGGCACCAGTGGTCCAGCATCTGCTTTGCATGTAGAAGGTCCAAGGTCTGAACCCTAACATCTCTGGTTAAAGGATCAAGTAGGAGGTGATGTGGAAGATCTCTGCCTGAAACCCTGGATAAGCCCAGCCAGTCTGAGTAGGCAATACTGACCATGATGGACCAAGGATTTGATTCAGAATAATGTGGGTTCCTGAGTGTGCGTCCTGCATATTGTCAAGTTCGGCAACAGAAGGAGAGTATGCCTGTTCAGAACACCAAACTTTTCATTTTGTTCTAGTTTCTTAAAAATGCATATTTCCCTGCATATTTGAGTACCAGTAGATATCTACTGCAAACTTATGGGTTCTGATGGGTTTGTACAAGTCAGCCCAGGGGTATACATTCGCCTTTGTGTAGATTTTTTTGATCCATATTGTCTGATGAACTAACACTCCTTAACTCTCATGCAGTATTCCAACAAGAGAGATCTTTCTGGCTTGTTAAAATCTGGTAGCCAGGGTTCAGCATGTGTTAAATAATTTAGATCACAAAATCTAAGACATGTTTTCCAAAAGTCTGTGCCTGTGCTCCTAACCTAGTATAGACAACAGCTTATTCAGTCAAACATAGGTTAAATGTTTCAATGGTGCCACCAAGTGGTAGAGAAAAAGTTACCACTTAACAACACTGAATTTTGTTCCAAGAAATTAAACATGTCACTGTTCACCTGAATTACTTCACACATACACACATGTATGCATGCACCCACACTGGAGAGAGAGAGAAACTCATCAGAATGAAGTCCCATGATGTCGTGATGCCATTTCCAGCTGGGTAGCTGTAAATGATAACACTGTGTCACAGGACTCTCTGATTTCCCTAAGACACTACAGTAAAAACCATAGAGTTTTGCTCAATTCAAGCACATTCTGTGATGCAATAACATCATTTCCTATTATACATCTGAAAATGATATTGCATTGTCACAGTATTCTGTTCTACCATCACCACCACCCCGCCCATTGTCCCCTGTGAGAGTGAGGATAAGCAAGCGTAGAGGGAGTTTCACCATCCCCAGGGACAATACCATATTCTGCAGTTGCTGGGATCTGGTTATTAGTAACATCTTGCTTAATATTTCTGAGCCATACAAGGTTGGCACAACAATATTTGTTACTGACTTCCAGGGCAGGTGGTCACTGGCATAAGAAGATTGCGTTCTTCAGTTTCAGTGGGGGGGGGGGGGTGGGGGGGGGGGGGGGTGGGGGGGGGGGGGGGTGGGGGGGGGGGGGGGTGGGGGGGGGGGGGGGTGGGGGGGGGGGGGGGTGGGGGGGGGGGGGGGTGGGGGGGGGGGGGGGTGGGGGGGGGGGGGGGTGGGGGGGGGGGGGGGTGGGGGGGGGGGGGGGTGGGGGGGGGGGGGGGTGGGGGGGGGGGGGGGTGGGGGGGGGGGGGGGTGGGGGGGGGGGGGGGTGGGGGGGGGGGGGGGTGGGGGGGGGGGGGGGTGGGGGGGGGGGGGGGTGGGGGGGGGGGGGGGTGGGGGGGGGGGGGGGTGGGGGGGGGGGGGGGTGGGGGGGGGGGGGGGTGGGGGGGGGGGGGGGTGGGGGGGGGGGGGGGTGGGGGGGGGGGGGGGTGGGGGGGGGGGGGGGTGGGGGGGGGGGGGGGTGGGGGGGGGGGGGGGTGGGGGGGGGGGGGGGTGGGGGGGGGGGGGGGTGGGGGGGGGGGGGGGTGGGGGGGGGGGGGGGTGGGGGGGGGGGGGGGTGGGGGGGGGGGGGGGTGGGGGGGGGGGGGGGTGGGGGGGGGGGGGGGTGGGGGGGGGGGGGGGTGGGGGGGGGGGGGGGTGGGGGGGGGGGGGGGTGGGGGGGGGGGGGGGTGGGGGGGGGGGGGGGTGGGGGGGGGGGGGGGTGGGGGGGGGGGGGGGTGGGGGGGGGGGGGGGTGGGGGGGGGGGGGGGTGGGGGGGGGGGGGGGTGGGGGGGGGGGGGGGTGGGGGGGGGGGGGGGTGGGGGGGGGGGGGGGTGGGGGGGGGGGGGGGTGGGGGGGGGGGGGGGTGGGGGGGGGGGGGGGTGGGGGGGGGGGGGGGTGGGGGGGGGGGGGGGTGGGGGGGGGGGGGGGTGGGGGGGGGGGGGGGTGGGGGGGGGGGGGGGTGGGGGGGGGGGGGGGTGGGGGGGGGGGGGGGTGGGGGGGGGGGGGGGTGGGGGGGGGGGGGGGTGGGGGGGGGGGGGGGTGGGGGGGGGGGGGGGTGGGGGGGGGGGGGGGTGGGGGGGGGGGGGGGTGGGGGGGGGGGGGGGTGGGGGGGGGGGGGGGTGGGGGGGGGGGGGGGTGGGGGGGGGGGGGGGTGGGGGGGGGGGGGGGTGGGGGGGGGGGGGGGTGGGGGGGGGGGGGGGTGGGGGGGGGGGGGGGTGGGGGGGGGGGGGGGTGGGGGGGGGGGGGGGTGGGGGGGGGGGGGGGTGGGGGGGGGGGGGGGTGGGGGGGGGGGGGGGTGGGGGGGGGGGGGGGTGGGGGGGGGGGGGGGTGGGGGGGGGGGGGGGTGGGGGGGGGGGGGGGTGGGGGGGGGGGGGGGTGGGGGGGGGGGGGGGTGGGGGGGGGGGGGGGTGGGGGGGGGGGGGGGTGGGGGGGGGGGGGGGTGGGGGGGGGGGGGGGTGGGGGGGGGGGGGGGTGGGGGGGGGGGGGGGTGGGGGGGGGGGGGGGTGGGGGGGGGGGGGGGTGGGGGGGGGGGGGGGTGGGGGGGGGGGGGGGTGGGGGGGGGGGGGGGTGGGGGGGGGGGGGGGTGGGGGGGGGGGGGGGTGGGGGGGGGGGGGGGTGGGGGGGGGGGGGGGTGGGGGGGGGGGGGGGTGGGGGGGGGGGGGGGTGGGGGGGGGGGGGGGTGGGGGGGGGGGGGGGTGGGGGGGGGGGGGGGTGGGGGGGGGGGGGGGTGGGGGGGGGGGGGGGTGGGGGGGGGGGGGGGTGGGGGGGGGGGGGGGTGGGGGGGGGGGGGGGTGGGGGGGGGGGGGGGTGGGGGGGGGGGGGGGTGGGGGGGGGGGGGGGTGGGGGGGGGGGGGGGTGGGGGGGGGGGGGGGTGGGGGGGGGGGGGGGTGGGGGGGGGGGGGGGTGGGGGGGGGGGGGGGTGGGGGGGGGGGGGGGTGGGGGGGGGGGGGGGTGGGGGGGGGGGGGGGTGGGGGGGGGGGGGGGTGGGGGGGGGGGGGGGTGGGGGGGGGGGGGGGTGGGGGGGGGGGGGGGTGGGGGGGGGGGGGGGTGGGGGGGGGGGGGGGTGGGGGGGGGGGGGGGTGGGGGGGGGGGGGGGTGGGGGGGGGGGGGGGTGGGGGGGGGGGGGGGTGGGGGGGGGGGGGGGTGGGGGGGGGGGGGGGTGGGGGGGGGGGGGGGTGGGGGGGGGGGGGGGTGGGGGGGGGGGGGGGTGGGGGGGGGGGGGGGTGGGGGGGGGGGGGGGTGGGGGGGGGGGGGGGTGGGGGGGGGGGGGGGTGGGGGGGGGGGGGGGTGGGGGGGGGGGGGGGTGGGGGGGGGGGGGGGTGGGGGGGGGGGGGGGTGGGGGGGGGGGGGGGTGGGGGGGGGGGGGGGTGGGGGGGGGGGGGGGTGGGGGGGGGGGGGGGTGGGGGGGGGGGGGGGTGGGGGGGGGGGGGGGTGGGGGGGGGGGGGGGTGGGGGGGGGGGGGGGTGGGGGGGGGGGGGGGTGGGGGGGGGGGGGGGTGGGGGGGGGGGGGGGTGGGGGGGGGGGGGGGTGGGGGGGGGGGGGGGTGGGGGGGGGGGGGGGTGGGGGGGGGGGGGGGTGGGGGGGGGGGGGGGTGGGGGGGGGGGGGGGTGGGGGGGGGGGGGGGTGGGGGGGGGGGGGGGTGGGGGGGGGGGGGGGTGGGGGGGGGGGGGGGTGGGGGGGGGGGGGGGTGGGGGGGGGGGGGGGTGGGGGGGGGGGGGGGTGGGGGGGGGGGGGGGTGGGGGGGGGGGGGGGTGGGGGGGGGGGGGGGTGGGGGGGGGGGGGGGTGGGGGGGGGGGGGGGTGGGGGGGGGGGGGGGTGGGGGGGGGGGGGGGTGGGGGGGGGGGGGGGTGGGGGGGGGGGGGGGTGGGGGGGGGGGGGGGTGGGGGGGGGGGGGGGTGGGGGGGGGGGGGGGTGGGGGGGGGGGGGGGTGGGGGGGGGGGGGGGTGGGGGGGGGGGGGGGTGGGGGGGGGGGGGGGTGGGGGGGGGGGGGGGTGGGGGGGGGGGGGGGTGGGGGGGGGGGGGGGTGGGGGGGGGGGGGGGTGGGGGGGGGGGGGGGTGGGGGGGGGGGGGGGTGGGGGGGGGGGGGGGTGGGGGGGGGGGGGGGTGGGGGGGGGGGGGGGTGGGGGGGGGGGGGGGTGGGGGGGGGGGGGGGTGGGGGGGGGGGGGGGTGGGGGGGGGGGGGGGTGGGGGGGGGGGGGGGTGGGGGGGGGGGGGGGTGGGGGGGGGGGGGGGTGGGGGGGGGGGGGGGTGGGGGGGGGGGGGGGTGGGGGGGGGGGGGGGTGGGGGGGGGGGGGGGTGGGGGGGGGGGGGGGTGGGGGGGGGGGGGGGTGGGGGGGGGGGGGGGTGGGGGGGGGGGGGGGTGGGGGGGGGGGGGGGTGGGGGGGGGGGGGGGTGGGGGGGGGGGGGGGTGGGGGGGGGGGGGGGTGGGGGGGGGGGGGGGTGGGGGGGGGGGGGGGTGGGGGGGGGGGGGGGTGGGGGGGGGGGGGGGTGGGGGGGGGGGGGGGTGGGGGGGGGGGGGGGTGGGGGGGGGGGGGGGTGGGGGGGGGGGGGGGTGGGGGGGGGGGGGGGTGGGGGGGGGGGGGGGTGGGGGGGGGGGGGGGTGGGGGGGGGGGGGGGTGGGGGGGGGGGGGGGTGGGGGGGGGGGGGGGTGGGGGGGGGGGGGGGTGGGGGGGGGGGGGGGTGGGGGGGGGGGGGGGTGGGGGGGGGGGGGGGTGGGGGGGGGGGGGGGTGGGGGGGGGGGGGGGTGGGGGGGGGGGGGGGTGGGGGGGGGGGGGGGTGGGGGGGGGGGGGGGTGGGGGGGGGGGGGGGTGGGGGGGGGGGGGGGTGGGGGGGGGGGGGGGTGGGGGGGGGGGGGGGTGGGGGGGGGGGGGGGTGGGGGGGGGGGGGGGTGGGGGGGGGGGGGGGTGGGGGGGGGGGGGGGTGGGGGGGGGGGGGGGTGGGGGGGGGGGGGGGTGGGGGGGGGGGGGGGTGGGGGGGGGGGGGGGTGGGGGGGGGGGGGGGTGGGGGGGGGGGGGGGTGGGGGGGGGGGGGGGTGGGGGGGGGGGGGGGTGGGGGGGGGGGGGGGTGGGGGGGGGGGGGGGTGGGGGGGGGGGGGGGTGGGGGGGGGGGGGGGTGGGGGGGGGGGGGGGTGGGGGGGGGGGGGGGTGGGGGGGGGGGGGGGTGGGGGGGGGGGGGGGTGGGGGGGGGGGGGGGTGGGGGGGGGGGGGGGTGGGGGGGGGGGGGGGTGGGGGGGGGGGGGGGTGGGGGGGGGGGGGGGTGGGGGGGGGGGGGGGTGGGGGGGGGGGGGGGTGGGGGGGGGGGGGGGTGGGGGGGGGGGGGGGTGGGGGGGGGGGGGGGTGGGGGGGGGGGGGGGTGGGGGGGGGGGGGGGTGGGGGGGGGGGGGGGTGGGGGGGGGGGGGGGTGGGGGGGGGGGGGGGTGGGGGGGGGGGGGGGTGGGGGGGGGGGGGGGTGGGGGGGGGGGGGGGTGGGGGGGGGGGGGGGTGGGGGGGGGGGGGGGTGGGGGGGGGGGGGGGTGGGGGGGGGGGGGGGTGGGGGGGGGGGGGGGTGGGGGGGGGGGGGGGTGGGGGGGGGGGGGGGTGGGGGGGGGGGGGGGTGGGGGGGGGGGGGGGTGGGGGGGGGGGGGGGTGGGGGGGGGGGGGGGTGGGGGGGGGGGGGGGTGGGGGGGGGGGGGGGTGGGGGGGGGGGGGGGTGGGGGGGGGGGGGGGTGGGGGGGGGGGGGGGTGGGGGGGGGGGGGGGTGGGGGGGGGGGGGGGTGGGGGGGGGGGGGGGTGGGGGGGGGGGGGGGTGGGGGGGGGGGGGGGTGGGGGGGGGGGGGGGTGGGGGGGGGGGGGGGTGGGGGGGGGGGGGGGTGGGGGGGGGGGGGGGTGGGGGGGGGGGGGGGTGGGGGGGGGGGGGGGTGGGGGGGGGGGGGGGTGGGGGGGGGGGGGGGTGGGGGGGGGGGGGGGTGGGGGGGGGGGGGGGTGGGGGGGGGGGGGGGTGGGGGGGGGGGGGGGTGGGGGGGGGGGGGGGTGGGGGGGGGGGGGGGTGGGGGGGGGGGGGGGTGGGGGGGGGGGGGGGTGGGGGGGGGGGGGGGTGGGGGGGGGGGGGGGTGGGGGGGGGGGGGGGTGGGGGGGGGGGGGGGTGGGGGGGGGGGGGGGTGGGGGGGGGGGGGGGTGGGGGGGGGGGGGGGTGGGGGGGGGGGGGGGTGGGGGGGGGGGGGGGTGGGGGGGGGGGGGGGTGGGGGGGGGGGGGGGTGGGGGGGGGGGGGGGTGGGGGGGGGGGGGGGTGGGGGGGGGGGGGGGTGGGGGGGGGGGGGGGTGGGGGGGGGGGGGGGTGGGGGGGGGGGGGGGTGGGGGGGGGGGGGGGTGGGGGGGGGGGGGGGTGGGGGGGGGGGGGGGTGGGGGGGGGGGGGGGTGGGGGGGGGGGGGGGTGGGGGGGGGGGGGGGTGGGGGGGGGGGGGGGTGGGGGGGGGGGGGGGTGGGGGGGGGGGGGGGTGGGGGGGGGGGGGGGTGGGGGGGGGGGGGGGTGGGGGGGGGGGGGGGTGGGGGGGGGGGGGGGTGGGGGGGGGGGGGGGTGGGGGGGGGGGGGGGTGGGGGGGGGGGGGGGTGGGGGGGGGGGGGGGTGGGGGGGGGGGGGGGTGGGGGGGGGGGGGGGTGGGGGGGGGGGGGGGTGGGGGGGGGGGGGGGTGGGGGGGGGGGGGGGTGGGGGGGGGGGGGGGTGGGGGGGGGGGGGGGTGGGGGGGGGGGGGGGTGGGGGGGGGGGGGGGTGGGGGGGGGGGGGGGTGGGGGGGGGGGGGGGTGGGGGGGGGGGGGGGTGGGGGGGGGGGGGGGTGGGGGGGGGGGGGGGTGGGGGGGGGGGGGGGTGGGGGGGGGGGGGGGTGGGGGGGGGGGGGGGTGGGGGGGGGGGGGGGTGGGGGGGGGGGGGGGTGGGGGGGGGGGGGGGTGGGGGGGGGGGGGGGTGGGGGGGGGGGGGGGTGGGGGGGGGGGGGGGTGGGGGGGGGGGGGGGTGGGGGGGGGGGGGGGTGGGGGGGGGGGGGGGTGGGGGGGGGGGGGGGTGGGGGGGGGGGGGGGTGGGGGGGGGGGGGGGTGGGGGGGGGGGGGGGTGGGGGGGGGGGGGGGTGGGGGGGGGGGGGGGTGGGGGGGGGGGGGGGTGGGGGGGGGGGGGGGTGGGGGGGGGGGGGGGTGGGGGGGGGGGGGGGTGGGGGGGGGGGGGGGTGGGGGGGGGGGGGGGTGGGGGGGGGGGGGGGTGGGGGGGGGGGGGGGTGGGGGGGGGGGGGGGTGGGGGGGGGGGGGGGTGGGGGGGGGGGGGGGTGGGGGGGGGGGGGGGTGGGGGGGGGGGGGGGTGGGGGGGGGGGGGGGTGGGGGGGGGGGGGGGTGGGGGGGGGGGGGGGTGGGGGGGGGGGGGGGTGGGGGGGGGGGGGGGTGGGGGGGGGGGGGGGTGGGGGGGGGGGGGGGTGGGGGGGGGGGGGGGTGGGGGGGGGGGGGGGTGGGGGGGGGGGGGGGTGGGGGGGGGGGGGGGTGGGGGGGGGGGGGGGTGGGGGGGGGGGGGGGTGGGGGGGGGGGGGGGTGGGGGGGGGGGGGGGTGGGGGGGGGGGGGGGTGGGGGGGGGGGGGGGTGGGGGGGGGGGGGGGTGGGGGGGGGGGGGGGTGGGGGGGGGGGGGGGTGGGGGGGGGGGGGGGTGGGGGGGGGGGGGGGTGGGGGGGGGGGGGGGTGGGGGGGGGGGGGGGTGGGGGGGGGGGGGGGTGGGGGGGGGGGGGGGTGGGGGGGGGGGGGGGTGGGGGGGGGGGGGGGTGGGGGGGGGGGGGGGTGGGGGGGGGGGGGGGTGGGGGGGGGGGGGGGTGGGGGGGGGGGGGGGTGGGGGGGGGGGGGGGTGGGGGGGGGGGGGGGTGGGGGGGGGGGGGGGTGGGGGGGGGGGGGGGTGGGGGGGGGGGGGGGTGGGGGGGGGGGGGGGTGGGGGGGGGGGGGGGTGGGGGGGGGGGGGGGTGGGGGGGGGGGGGGGTGGGGGGGGGGGGGGGTGGGGGGGGGGGGGGGTGGGGGGGGGGGGGGGTGGGGGGGGGGGGGGGTGGGGGGGGGGGGGGGTGGGGGGGGGGGGGGGTGGGGGGGGGGGGGGGTGGGGGGGGGGGGGGGTGGGGGGGGGGGGGGGTGGGGGGGGGGGGGGGTGGGGGGGGGGGGGGGTGGGGGGGGGGGGGGGTGGGGGGGGGGGGGGGTGGGGGGGGGGGGGGGTGGGGGGGGGGGGGGGTGGGGGGGGGGGGGGGTGGGGGGGGGGGGGGGTGGGGGGGGGGGGGGGTGGGGGGGGGGGGGGGTGGGGGGGGGGGGGGGTGGGGGGGGGGGGGGGTGGGGGGGGGGGGGGGTGGGGGGGGGGGGGGGTGGGGGGGGGGGGGGGTGGGGGGGGGGGGGGGTGGGGGGGGGGGGGGGTGGGGGGGGGGGGGGGTGGGGGGGGGGGGGGGTGGGGGGGGGGGGGGGTGGGGGGGGGGGGGGGTGGGGGGGGGGGGGGGTGGGGGGGGGGGGGGGTGGGGGGGGGGGGGGGTGGGGGGGGGGGGGGGTGGGGGGGGGGGGGGGTGGGGGGGGGGGGGGGTGGGGGGGGGGGGGGGTGGGGGGGGGGGGGGGTGGGGGGGGGGGGGGGTGGGGGGGGGGGGGGGTGGGGGGGGGGGGGGGTGGGGGGGGGGGGGGGTGGGGGGGGGGGGGGGTGGGGGGGGGGGGGGGTGGGGGGGGGGGGGGGTGGGGGGGGGGGGGGGTGGGGGGGGGGGGGGGTGGGGGGGGGGGGGGGTGGGGGGGGGGGGGGGTGGGGGGGGGGGGGGGTGGGGGGGGGGGGGGGTGGGGGGGGGGGGGGGTGGGGGGGGGGGGGGGTGGGGGGGGGGGGGGGTGGGGGGGGGGGGGGGTGGGGGGGGGGGGGGGTGGGGGGGGGGGGGGGTGGGGGGGGGGGGGGGTGGGGGGGGGGGGGGGTGGGGGGGGGGGGGGGTGGGGGGGGGGGGGGGTGGGGGGGGGGGGGGGTGGGGGGGGGGGGGGGTGGGGGGGGGGGGGGGTGGGGGGGGGGGGGGGTGGGGGGGGGGGGGGGTGGGGGGGGGGGGGGGTGGGGGGGGGGGGGGGTGGGGGGGGGGGGGGGTGGGGGGGGGGGGGGGTGGGGGGGGGGGGGGGTGGGGGGGGGGGGGGGTGGGGGGGGGGGGGGGTGGGGGGGGGGGGGGGTGGGGGGGGGGGGGGGTGGGGGGGGGGGGGGGTGGGGGGGGGGGGGGGTGGGGGGGGGGGGGGGTGGGGGGGGGGGGGGGTGGGGGGGGGGGGGGGTGGGGGGGGGGGGGGGTGGGGGGGGGGGGGGGTGGGGGGGGGGGGGGGTGGGGGGGGGGGGGGGTGGGGGGGGGGGGGGGTGGGGGGGGGGGGGGGTGGGGGGGGGGGGGGGTGGGGGGGGGGGGGGGTGGGGGGGGGGGGGGGTGGGGGGGGGGGGGGGTGGGGGGGGGGGGGGGTGGGGGGGGGGGGGGGTGGGGGGGGGGGGGGGTGGGGGGGGGGGGGGGTGGGGGGGGGGGGGGGTGGGGGGGGGGGGGGGTGGGGGGGGGGGGGGGTGGGGGGGGGGGGGGGTGGGGGGGGGGGGGGGTGGGGGGGGGGGGGGGTGGGGGGGGGGGGGGGTGGGGGGGGGGGGGGGTGGGGGGGGGGGGGGGTGGGGGGGGGGGGGGGTGGGGGGGGGGGGGGGTGGGGGGGGGGGGGGGTGGGGGGGGGGGGGGGTGGGGGGGGGGGGGGGTGGGGGGGGGGGGGGGTGGGGGGGGGGGGGGGTGGGGGGGGGGGGGGGTGGGGGGGGGGGGGGGTGGGGGGGGGGGGGGGTGGGGGGGGGGGGGGGTGGGGGGGGGGGGGGGTGGGGGGGGGGGGGGGTGGGGGGGGGGGGGGGTGGGGGGGGGGGGGGGTGGGGGGGGGGGGGGGTGGGGGGGGGGGGGGGTGGGGGGGGGGGGGGGTGGGGGGGGGGGGGGGTGGGGGGGGGGGGGGGTGGGGGGGGGGGGGGGTGGGGGGGGGGGGGGGTGGGGGGGGGGGGGGGTGGGGGGGGGGGGGGGTGGGGGGGGGGGGGGGTGGGGGGGGGGGGGGGTGGGGGGGGGGGGGGGTGGGGGGGGGGGGGGGTGGGGGGGGGGGGGGGTGGGGGGGGGGGGGGGTGGGGGGGGGGGGGGGTGGGGGGGGGGGGGGGTGGGGGGGGGGGGGGGTGGGGGGGGGGGGGGGTGGGGGGGGGGGGGGGTGGGGGGGGGGGGGGGTGGGGGGGGGGGGGGGTGGGGGGGGGGGGGGGTGGGGGGGGGGGGGGGTGGGGGGGGGGGGGGGTGGGGGGGGGGGGGGGTGGGGGGGGGGGGGGGTGGGGGGGGGGGGGGGTGGGGGGGGGGGGGGGTGGGGGGGGGGGGGGGTGGGGGGGGGGGGGGGTGGGGGGGGGGGGGGGTGGGGGGGGGGGGGGGTGGGGGGGGGGGGGGGTGGGGGGGGGGGGGGGTGGGGGGGGGGGGGGGTGGGGGGGGGGGGGGGTGGGGGGGGGGGGGGGTGGGGGGGGGGGGGGGTGGGGGGGGGGGGGGGTGGGGGGGGGGGGGGGTGGGGGGGGGGGGGGGTGGGGGGGGGGGGGGGTGGGGGGGGGGGGGGGTGGGGGGGGGGGGGGGTGGGGGGGGGGGGGGGTGGGGGGGGGGGGGGGTGGGGGGGGGGGGGGGTGGGGGGGGGGGGGGGTGGGGGGGGGGGGGGGTGGGGGGGGGGGGGGGTGGGGGGGGGGGGGGGTGGGGGGGGGGGGGGGTGGGGGGGGGGGGGGGTGGGGGGGGGGGGGGGTGGGGGGGGGGGGGGGTGGGGGGGGGGGGGGGTGGGGGGGGGGGGGGGTGGGGGGGGGGGGGGGTGGGGGGGGGGGGGGGTGGGGGGGGGGGGGGGTGGGGGGGGGGGGGGGTGGGGGGGGGGGGGGGTGGGGGGGGGGGGGGGTGGGGGGGGGGGGGGGTGGGGGGGGGGGGGGGTGGGGGGGGGGGGGGGTGGGGGGGGGGGGGGGTGGGGGGGGGGGGGGGTGGGGGGGGGGGGGGGTGGGGGGGGGGGGGGGTGGGGGGGGGGGGGGGTGGGGGGGGGGGGGGGTGGGGGGGGGGGGGGGTGGGGGGGGGGGGGGGTGGGGGGGGGGGGGGGTGGGGGGGGGGGGGGGTGGGGGGGGGGGGGGGTGGGGGGGGGGGGGGGTGGGGGGGGGGGGGGGTGGGGGGGGGGGGGGGTGGGGGGGGGGGGGGGTGGGGGGGGGGGGGGGTGGGGGGGGGGGGGGGTGGGGGGGGGGGGGGGTGGGGGGGGGGGGGGGTGGGGGGGGGGGGGGGTGGGGGGGGGGGGGGGTGGGGGGGGGGGGGGGTGGGGGGGGGGGGGGGTGGGGGGGGGGGGGGGTGGGGGGGGGGGGGGGTGGGGGGGGGGGGGGGTGGGGGGGGGGGGGGGTGGGGGGGGGGGGGGGTGGGGGGGGGGGGGGGTGGGGGGGGGGGGGGGTGGGGGGGGGGGGGGGTGGGGGGGGGGGGGGGTGGGGGGGGGGGGGGGTGGGGGGGGGGGGGGGTGGGGGGGGGGGGGGGTGGGGGGGGGGGGGGGTGGGGGGGGGGGGGGGTGGGGGGGGGGGGGGGTGGGGGGGGGGGGGGGTGGGGGGGGGGGGGGGTGGGGGGGGGGGGGGGTGGGGGGGGGGGGGGGTGGGGGGGGGGGGGGGTGGGGGGGGGGGGGGGTGGGGGGGGGGGGGGGTGGGGGGGGGGGGGGGTGGGGGGGGGGGGGGGTGGGGGGGGGGGGGGGTGGGGGGGGGGGGGGGTGGGGGGGGGGGGGGGTGGGGGGGGGGGGGGGTGGGGGGGGGGGGGGGTGGGGGGGGGGGGGGGTGGGGGGGGGGGGGGGTGGGGGGGGGGGGGGGTGGGGGGGGGGGGGGGTGGGGGGGGGGGGGGGTGGGGGGGGGGGGGGGTGGGGGGGGGGGGGGGTGGGGGGGGGGGGGGGTGGGGGGGGGGGGGGGTGGGGGGGGGGGGGGGTGGGGGGGGGGGGGGGTGGGGGGGGGGGGGGGTGGGGGGGGGGGGGGGTGGGGGGGGGGGGGGGTGGGGGGGGGGGGGGGTGGGGGGGGGGGGGGGTGGGGGGGGGGGGGGGTGGGGGGGGGGGGGGGTGGGGGGGGGGGGGGGTGGGGGGGGGGGGGGGTGGGGGGGGGGGGGGGTGGGGGGGGGGGGGGGTGGGGGGGGGGGGGGGTGGGGGGGGGGGGGGGTGGGGGGGGGGGGGGGTGGGGGGGGGGGGGGGTGGGGGGGGGGGGGGGTGGGGGGGGGGGGGGGTGGGGGGGGGGGGGGGTGGGGGGGGGGGGGGGTGGGGGGGGGGGGGGGTGGGGGGGGGGGGGGGTGGGGGGGGGGGGGGGTGGGGGGGGGGGGGGGTGGGGGGGGGGGGGGGTGGGGGGGGGGGGGGGTGGGGGGGGGGGGGGGTGGGGGGGGGGGGGGGTGGGGGGGGGGGGGGGTGGGGGGGGGGGGGGGTGGGGGGGGGGGGGGGTGGGGGGGGGGGGGGGTGGGGGGGGGGGGGGGTGGGGGGGGGGGGGGGTGGGGGGGGGGGGGGGTGGGGGGGGGGGGGGGTGGGGGGGGGGGGGGGTGGGGGGGGGGGGGGGTGGGGGGGGGGGGGGGTGGGGGGGGGGGGGGGTGGGGGGGGGGGGGGGTGGGGGGGGGGGGGGGTGGGGGGGGGGGGGGGTGGGGGGGGGGGGGGGTGGGGGGGGGGGGGGGTGGGGGGGGGGGGGGGTGGGGGGGGGGGGGGGTGGGGGGGGGGGGGGGTGGGGGGGGGGGGGGGTGGGGGGGGGGGGGGGTGGGGGGGGGGGGGGGTGGGGGGGGGGGGGGGTGGGGGGGGGGGGGGGTGGGGGGGGGGGGGGGTGGGGGGGGGGGGGGGTGGGGGGGGGGGGGGGTGGGGGGGGGGGGGGGTGGGGGGGGGGGGGGGTGGGGGGGGGGGGGGGTGGGGGGGGGGGGGGGTGGGGGGGGGGGGGGGTGGGGGGGGGGGGGGGTGGGGGGGGGGGGGGGTGGGGGGGGGGGGGGGTGGGGGGGGGGGGGGGTGGGGGGGGGGGGGGGTGGGGGGGGGGGGGGGTGGGGGGGGGGGGGGGTGGGGGGGGGGGGGGGTGGGGGGGGGGGGGGGTGGGGGGGGGGGGGGGTGGGGGGGGGGGGGGGTGGGGGGGGGGGGGGGTGGGGGGGGGGGGGGGTGGGGGGGGGGGGGGGTGGGGGGGGGGGGGGGTGGGGGGGGGGGGGGGTGGGGGGGGGGGGGGGTGGGGGGGGGGGGGGGTGGGGGGGGGGGGGGGTGGGGGGGGGGGGGGGTGGGGGGGGGGGGGGGTGGGGGGGGGGGGGGGTGGGGGGGGGGGGGGGTGGGGGGGGGGGGGGGTGGGGGGGGGGGGGGGTGGGGGGGGGGGGGGGTGGGGGGGGGGGGGGGTGGGGGGGGGGGGGGGTGGGGGGGGGGGGGGGTGGGGGGGGGGGGGGGTGGGGGGGGGGGGGGGTGGGGGGGGGGGGGGGTGGGGGGGGGGGGGGGTGGGGGGGGGGGGGGGTGGGGGGGGGGGGGGGTGGGGGGGGGGGGGGGTGGGGGGGGGGGGGGGTGGGGGGGGGGGGGGGTGGGGGGGGGGGGGGGTGGGGGGGGGGGGGGGTGGGGGGGGGGGGGGGTGGGGGGGGGGGGGGGTGGGGGGGGGGGGGGGTGGGGGGGGGGGGGGGTGGGGGGGGGGGGGGGTGGGGGGGGGGGGGGGTGGGGGGGGGGGGGGGTGGGGGGGGGGGGGGGTGGGGGGGGGGGGGGGTGGGGGGGGGGGGGGGTGGGGGGGGGGGGGGGTGGGGGGGGGGGGGGGTGGGGGGGGGGGGGGGTGGGGGGGGGGGGGGGTGGGGGGGGGGGGGGGTGGGGGGGGGGGGGGGTGGGGGGGGGGGGGGGTGGGGGGGGGGGGGGGTGGGGGGGGGGGGGGGTGGGGGGGGGGGGGGGTGGGGGGGGGGGGGGGTGGGGGGGGGGGGGGGTGGGGGGGGGGGGGGGTGGGGGGGGGGGGGGGTGGGGGGGGGGGGGGGTGGGGGGGGGGGGGGGTGGGGGGGGGGGGGGGTGGGGGGGGGGGGGGGTGGGGGGGGGGGGGGGTGGGGGGGGGGGGGGGTGGGGGGGGGGGGGGGTGGGGGGGGGGGGGGGTGGGGGGGGGGGGGGGTGGGGGGGGGGGGGGGTGGGGGGGGGGGGGGGTGGGGGGGGGGGGGGGTGGGGGGGGGGGGGGGTGGGGGGGGGGGGGGGTGGGGGGGGGGGGGGGTGGGGGGGGGGGGGGGTGGGGGGGGGGGGGGGTGGGGGGGGGGGGGGGTGGGGGGGGGGGGGGGTGGGGGGGGGGGGGGGTGGGGGGGGGGGGGGGTGGGGGGGGGGGGGGGTGGGGGGGGGGGGGGGTGGGGGGGGGGGGGGGTGGGGGGGGGGGGGGGTGGGGGGGGGGGGGGGTGGGGGGGGGGGGGGGTGGGGGGGGGGGGGGGTGGGGGGGGGGGGGGGTGGGGGGGGGGGGGGGTGGGGGGGGGGGGGGGTGGGGGGGGGGGGGGGTGGGGGGGGGGGGGGGTGGGGGGGGGGGGGGGTGGGGGGGGGGGGGGGTGGGGGGGGGGGGGGGTGGGGGGGGGGGGGGGTGGGGGGGGGGGGGGGTGGGGGGGGGGGGGGGTGGGGGGGGGGGGGGGTGGGGGGGGGGGGGGGTGGGGGGGGGGGGGGGTGGGGGGGGGGGGGGGTGGGGGGGGGGGGGGGTGGGGGGGGGGGGGGGTGGGGGGGGGGGGGGGTGGGGGGGGGGGGGGGTGGGGGGGGGGGGGGGTGGGGGGGGGGGGGGGTGGGGGGGGGGGGGGGTGGGGGGGGGGGGGGGTGGGGGGGGGGGGGGGTGGGGGGGGGGGGGGGTGGGGGGGGGGGGGGGTGGGGGGGGGGGGGGGTGGGGGGGGGGGGGGGTGGGGGGGGGGGGGGGTGGGGGGGGGGGGGGGTGGGGGGGGGGGGGGGTGGGGGGGGGGGGGGGTGGGGGGGGGGGGGGGTGGGGGGGGGGGGGGGTGGGGGGGGGGGGGGGTGGGGGGGGGGGGGGGTGGGGGGGGGGGGGGGTGGGGGGGGGGGGGGGTGGGGGGGGGGGGGGGTGGGGGGGGGGGGGGGTGGGGGGGGGGGGGGGTGGGGGGGGGGGGGGGTGGGGGGGGGGGGGGGTGGGGGGGGGGGGGGGTGGGGGGGGGGGGGGGTGGGGGGGGGGGGGGGTGGGGGGGGGGGGGGGTGGGGGGGGGGGGGGGTGGGGGGGGGGGGGGGTGGGGGGGGGGGGGGGTGGGGGGGGGGGGGGGTGGGGGGGGGGGGGGGTGGGGGGGGGGGGGGGTGGGGGGGGGGGGGGGTGGGGGGGGGGGGGGGTGGGGGGGGGGGGGGGTGGGGGGGGGGGGGGGTGGGGGGGGGGGGGGGTGGGGGGGGGGGGGGGTGGGGGGGGGGGGGGGTGGGGGGGGGGGGGGGTGGGGGGGGGGGGGGGTGGGGGGGGGGGGGGGTGGGGGGGGGGGGGGGTGGGGGGGGGGGGGGGTGGGGGGGGGGGGGGGTGGGGGGGGGGGGGGGTGGGGGGGGGGGGGGGTGGGGGGGGGGGGGGGTGGGGGGGGGGGGGGGTGGGGGGGGGGGGGGGTGGGGGGGGGGGGGGGTGGGGGGGGGGGGGGGTGGGGGGGGGGGGGGGTGGGGGGGGGGGGGGGTGGGGGGGGGGGGGGGTGGGGGGGGGGGGGGGTGGGGGGGGGGGGGGGTGGGGGGGGGGGGGGGTGGGGGGGGGGGGGGGTGGGGGGGGGGGGGGGTGGGGGGGGGGGGGGGTGGGGGGGGGGGGGGGTGGGGGGGGGGGGGGGTGGGGGGGGGGGGGGGTGGGGGGGGGGGGGGGTGGGGGGGGGGGGGGGTGGGGGGGGGGGGGGGTGGGGGGGGGGGGGGGTGGGGGGGGGGGGGGGTGGGGGGGGGGGGGGGTGGGGGGGGGGGGGGGTGGGGGGGGGGGGGGGTGGGGGGGGGGGGGGGTGGGGGGGGGGGGGGGTGGGGGGGGGGGGGGGTGGGGGGGGGGGGGGGTGGGGGGGGGGGGGGGTGGGGGGGGGGGGGGGTGGGGGGGGGGGGGGGTGGGGGGGGGGGGGGGTGGGGGGGGGGGGGGGTGGGGGGGGGGGGGGGTGGGGGGGGGGGGGGGTGGGGGGGGGGGGGGGTGGGGGGGGGGGGGGGTGGGGGGGGGGGGGGGTGGGGGGGGGGGGGGGTGGGGGGGGGGGGGGGTGGGGGGGGGGGGGGGTGGGGGGGGGGGGGGGTGGGGGGGGGGGGGGGTGGGGGGGGGGGGGGGTGGGGGGGGGGGGGGGTGGGGGGGGGGGGGGGTGGGGGGGGGGGGGGGTGGGGGGGGGGGGGGGTGGGGGGGGGGGGGGGTGGGGGGGGGGGGGGGTGGGGGGGGGGGGGGGTGGGGGGGGGGGGGGGTGGGGGGGGGGGGGGGTGGGGGGGGGGGGGGGTGGGGGGGGGGGGGGGTGGGGGGGGGGGGGGGTGGGGGGGGGGGGGGGTGGGGGGGGGGGGGGGTGGGGGGGGGGGGGGGTGGGGGGGGGGGGGGGTGGGGGGGGGGGGGGGTGGGGGGGGGGGGGGGTGGGGGGGGGGGGGGGTGGGGGGGGGGGGGGGTGGGGGGGGGGGGGGGTGGGGGGGGGGGGGGGTGGGGGGGGGGGGGGGTGGGGGGGGGGGGGGGTGGGGGGGGGGGGGGGTGGGGGGGGGGGGGGGTGGGGGGGGGGGGGGGTGGGGGGGGGGGGGGGTGGGGGGGGGGGGGGGTGGGGGGGGGGGGGGGTGGGGGGGGGGGGGGGTGGGGGGGGGGGGGGGTGGGGGGGGGGGGGGGTGGGGGGGGGGGGGGGTGGGGGGGGGGGGGGGTGGGGGGGGGGGGGGGTGGGGGGGGGGGGGGGTGGGGGGGGGGGGGGGTGGGGGGGGGGGGGGGTGGGGGGGGGGGGGGGTGGGGGGGGGGGGGGGTGGGGGGGGGGGGGGGTGGGGGGGGGGGGGGGTGGGGGGGGGGGGGGGTGGGGGGGGGGGGGGGTGGGGGGGGGGGGGGGTGGGGGGGGGGGGGGGTGGGGGGGGGGGGGGGTGGGGGGGGGGGGGGGTGGGGGGGGGGGGGGGTGGGGGGGGGGGGGGGTGGGGGGGGGGGGGGGTGGGGGGGGGGGGGGGTGGGGGGGGGGGGGGGTGGGGGGGGGGGGGGGTGGGGGGGGGGGGGGGTGGGGGGGGGGGGGGGTGGGGGGGGGGGGGGGTGGGGGGGGGGGGGGGTGGGGGGGGGGGGGGGTGGGGGGGGGGGGGGGTGGGGGGGGGGGGGGGTGGGGGGGGGGGGGGGTGGGGGGGGGGGGGGGTGGGGGGGGGGGGGGGTGGGGGGGGGGGGGGGTGGGGGGGGGGGGGGGTGGGGGGGGGGGGGGGTGGGGGGGGGGGGGGGTGGGGGGGGGGGGGGGTGGGGGGGGGGGGGGGTGGGGGGGGGGGGGGGTGGGGGGGGGGGGGGGTGGGGGGGGGGGGGGGTGGGGGGGGGGGGGGGTGGGGGGGGGGGGGGGTGGGGGGGGGGGGGGGTGGGGGGGGGGGGGGGTGGGGGGGGGGGGGGGTGGGGGGGGGGGGGGGTGGGGGGGGGGGGGGGTGGGGGGGGGGGGGGGTGGGGGGGGGGGGGGGTGGGGGGGGGGGGGGGTGGGGGGGGGGGGGGGTGGGGGGGGGGGGGGGTGGGGGGGGGGGGGGGTGGGGGGGGGGGGGGGTGGGGGGGGGGGGGGGTGGGGGGGGGGGGGGGTGGGGGGGGGGGGGGGTGGGGGGGGGGGGGGGTGGGGGGGGGGGGGGGTGGGGGGGGGGGGGGGTGGGGGGGGGGGGGGGTGGGGGGGGGGGGGGGTGGGGGGGGGGGGGGGTGGGGGGGGGGGGGGGTGGGGGGGGGGGGGGGTGGGGGGGGGGGGGGGTGGGGGGGGGGGGGGGTGGGGGGGGGGGGGGGTGGGGGGGGGGGGGGGTGGGGGGGGGGGGGGGTGGGGGGGGGGGGGGGTGGGGGGGGGGGGGGGTGGGGGGGGGGGGGGGTGGGGGGGGGGGGGGGTGGGGGGGGGGGGGGGTGGGGGGGGGGGGGGGTGGGGGGGGGGGGGGGTGGGGGGGGGGGGGGGTGGGGGGGGGGGGGGGTGGGGGGGGGGGGGGGTGGGGGGGGGGGGGGGTGGGGGGGGGGGGGGGTGGGGGGGGGGGGGGGTGGGGGGGGGGGGGGGTGGGGGGGGGGGGGGGTGGGGGGGGGGGGGGGTGGGGGGGGGGGGGGGTGGGGGGGGGGGGGGGTGGGGGGGGGGGGGGGTGGGGGGGGGGGGGGGTGGGGGGGGGGGGGGGTGGGGGGGGGGGGGGGTGGGGGGGGGGGGGGGTGGGGGGGGGGGGGGGTGGGGGGGGGGGGGGGTGGGGGGGGGGGGGGGTGGGGGGGGGGGGGGGTGGGGGGGGGGGGGGGTGGGGGGGGGGGGGGGTGGGGGGGGGGGGGGGTGGGGGGGGGGGGGGGTGGGGGGGGGGGGGGGTGGGGGGGGGGGGGGGTGGGGGGGGGGGGGGGTGGGGGGGGGGGGGGGTGGGGGGGGGGGGGGGTGGGGGGGGGGGGGGGTGGGGGGGGGGGGGGGTGGGGGGGGGGGGGGGTGGGGGGGGGGGGGGGTGGGGGGGGGGGGGGGTGGGGGGGGGGGGGGGTGGGGGGGGGGGGGGGTGGGGGGGGGGGGGGGTGGGGGGGGGGGGGGGTGGGGGGGGGGGGGGGTGGGGGGGGGGGGGGGTGGGGGGGGGGGGGGGTGGGGGGGGGGGGGGGTGGGGGGGGGGGGGGGTGGGGGGGGGGGGGGGTGGGGGGGGGGGGGGGTGGGGGGGGGGGGGGGTGGGGGGGGGGGGGGGTGGGGGGGGGGGGGGGTGGGGGGGGGGGGGGGTGGGGGGGGGGGGGGGTGGGGGGGGGGGGGGGTGGGGGGGGGGGGGGGTGGGGGGGGGGGGGGGTGGGGGGGGGGGGGGGTGGGGGGGGGGGGGGGTGGGGGGGGGGGGGGGTGGGGGGGGGGGGGGGTGGGGGGGGGGGGGGGTGGGGGGGGGGGGGGGTGGGGGGGGGGGGGGGTGGGGGGGGGGGGGGGTGGGGGGGGGGGGGGGTGGGGGGGGGGGGGGGTGGGGGGGGGGGGGGGTGGGGGGGGGGGGGGGTGGGGGGGGGGGGGGGTGGGGGGGGGGGGGGGTGGGGGGGGGGGGGGGTGGGGGGGGGGGGGGGTGGGGGGGGGGGGGGGTGGGGGGGGGGGGGGGTGGGGGGGGGGGGGGGTGGGGGGGGGGGGGGGTGGGGGGGGGGGGGGGTGGGGGGGGGGGGGGGTGGGGGGGGGGGGGGGTGGGGGGGGGGGGGGGTGGGGGGGGGGGGGGGTGGGGGGGGGGGGGGGTGGGGGGGGGGGGGGGTGGGGGGGGGGGGGGGTGGGGGGGGGGGGGGGTGGGGGGGGGGGGGGGTGGGGGGGGGGGGGGGTGGGGGGGGGGGGGGGTGGGGGGGGGGGGGGGTGGGGGGGGGGGGGGGTGGGGGGGGGGGGGGGTGGGGGGGGGGGGGGGTGGGGGGGGGGGGGGGTGGGGGGGGGGGGGGGTGGGGGGGGGGGGGGGTGGGGGGGGGGGGGGGTGGGGGGGGGGGGGGGTGGGGGGGGGGGGGGGTGGGGGGGGGGGGGGGTGGGGGGGGGGGGGGGTGGGGGGGGGGGGGGGTGGGGGGGGGGGGGGGTGGGGGGGGGGGGGGGTGGGGGGGGGGGGGGGTGGGGGGGGGGGGGGGTGGGGGGGGGGGGGGGTGGGGGGGGGGGGGGGTGGGGGGGGGGGGGGGTGGGGGGGGGGGGGGGTGGGGGGGGGGGGGGGTGGGGGGGGGGGGGGGTGGGGGGGGGGGGGGGTGGGGGGGGGGGGGGGTGGGGGGGGGGGGGGGTGGGGGGGGGGGGGGGTGGGGGGGGGGGGGGGTGGGGGGGGGGGGGGGTGGGGGGGGGGGGGGGTGGGGGGGGGGGGGGGTGGGGGGGGGGGGGGGTGGGGGGGGGGGGGGGTGGGGGGGGGGGGGGGTGGGGGGGGGGGGGGGTGGGGGGGGGGGGGGGTGGGGGGGGGGGGGGGTGGGGGGGGGGGGGGGTGGGGGGGGGGGGGGGTGGGGGGGGGGGGGGGTGGGGGGGGGGGGGGGTGGGGGGGGGGGGGGGTGGGGGGGGGGGGGGGTGGGGGGGGGGGGGGGTGGGGGGGGGGGGGGGTGGGGGGGGGGGGGGGTGGGGGGGGGGGGGGGTGGGGGGGGGGGGGGGTGGGGGGGGGGGGGGGTGGGGGGGGGGGGGGGTGGGGGGGGGGGGGGGTGGGGGGGGGGGGGGGTGGGGGGGGGGGGGGGTGGGGGGGGGGGGGGGTGGGGGGGGGGGGGGGTGGGGGGGGGGGGGGGTGGGGGGGGGGGGGGGTGGGGGGGGGGGGGGGTGGGGGGGGGGGGGGGTGGGGGGGGGGGGGGGTGGGGGGGGGGGGGGGTGGGGGGGGGGGGGGGTGGGGGGGGGGGGGGGTGGGGGGGGGGGGGGGTGGGGGGGGGGGGGGGTGGGGGGGGGGGGGGGTGGGGGGGGGGGGGGGTGGGGGGGGGGGGGGGTGGGGGGGGGGGGGGGTGGGGGGGGGGGGGGGTGGGGGGGGGGGGGGGTGGGGGGGGGGGGGGGTGGGGGGGGGGGGGGGTGGGGGGGGGGGGGGGTGGGGGGGGGGGGGGGTGGGGGGGGGGGGGGGTGGGGGGGGGGGGGGGTGGGGGGGGGGGGGGGTGGGGGGGGGGGGGGGTGGGGGGGGGGGGGGGTGGGGGGGGGGGGGGGTGGGGGGGGGGGGGGGTGGGGGGGGGGGGGGGTGGGGGGGGGGGGGGGTGGGGGGGGGGGGGGGTGGGGGGGGGGGGGGGTGGGGGGGGGGGGGGGTGGGGGGGGGGGGGGGTGGGGGGGGGGGGGGGTGGGGGGGGGGGGGGGTGGGGGGGGGGGGGGGTGGGGGGGGGGGGGGGTGGGGGGGGGGGGGGGTGGGGGGGGGGGGGGGTGGGGGGGGGGGGGGGTGGGGGGGGGGGGGGGTGGGGGGGGGGGGGGGTGGGGGGGGGGGGGGGTGGGGGGGGGGGGGGGTGGGGGGGGGGGGGGGTGGGGGGGGGGGGGGGTGGGGGGGGGGGGGGGTGGGGGGGGGGGGGGGTGGGGGGGGGGGGGGGTGGGGGGGGGGGGGGGTGGGGGGGGGGGGGGGTGGGGGGGGGGGGGGGTGGGGGGGGGGGGGGGTGGGGGGGGGGGGGGGTGGGGGGGGGGGGGGGTGGGGGGGGGGGGGGGTGGGGGGGGGGGGGGGTGGGGGGGGGGGGGGGTGGGGGGGGGGGGGGGTGGGGGGGGGGGGGGGTGGGGGGGGGGGGGGGTGGGGGGGGGGGGGGGTGGGGGGGGGGGGGGGTGGGGGGGGGGGGGGGTGGGGGGGGGGGGGGGTGGGGGGGGGGGGGGGTGGGGGGGGGGGGGGGTGGGGGGGGGGGGGGGTGGGGGGGGGGGGGGGTGGGGGGGGGGGGGGGTGGGGGGGGGGGGGGGTGGGGGGGGGGGGGGGTGGGGGGGGGGGGGGGTGGGGGGGGGGGGGGGTGGGGGGGGGGGGGGGTGGGGGGGGGGGGGGGTGGGGGGGGGGGGGGGTGGGGGGGGGGGGGGGTGGGGGGGGGGGGGGGTGGGGGGGGGGGGGGGTGGGGGGGGGGGGGGGTGGGGGGGGGGGGGGGTGGGGGGGGGGGGGGGTGGGGGGGGGGGGGGGTGGGGGGGGGGGGGGGTGGGGGGGGGGGGGGGTGGGGGGGGGGGGGGGTGGGGGGGGGGGGGGGTGGGGGGGGGGGGGGGTGGGGGGGGGGGGGGGTGGGGGGGGGGGGGGGTGGGGGGGGGGGGGGGTGGGGGGGGGGGGGGGTGGGGGGGGGGGGGGGTGGGGGGGGGGGGGGGTGGGGGGGGGGGGGGGTGGGGGGGGGGGGGGGTGGGGGGGGGGGGGGGTGGGGGGGGGGGGGGGTGGGGGGGGGGGGGGGTGGGGGGGGGGGGGGGTGGGGGGGGGGGGGGGTGGGGGGGGGGGGGGGTGGGGGGGGGGGGGGGTGGGGGGGGGGGGGGGTGGGGGGGGGGGGGGGTGGGGGGGGGGGGGGGTGGGGGGGGGGGGGGGTGGGGGGGGGGGGGGGTGGGGGGGGGGGGGGGTGGGGGGGGGGGGGGGTGGGGGGGGGGGGGGGTGGGGGGGGGGGGGGGTGGGGGGGGGGGGGGGTGGGGGGGGGGGGGGGTGGGGGGGGGGGGGGGTGGGGGGGGGGGGGGGTGGGGGGGGGGGGGGGTGGGGGGGGGGGGGGGTGGGGGGGGGGGGGGGTGGGGGGGGGGGGGGGTGGGGGGGGGGGGGGGTGGGGGGGGGGGGGGGTGGGGGGGGGGGGGGGTGGGGGGGGGGGGGGGTGGGGGGGGGGGGGGGTGGGGGGGGGGGGGGGTGGGGGGGGGGGGGGGTGGGGGGGGGGGGGGGTGGGGGGGGGGGGGGGTGGGGGGGGGGGGGGGTGGGGGGGGGGGGGGGTGGGGGGGGGGGGGGGTGGGGGGGGGGGGGGGTGGGGGGGGGGGGGGGTGGGGGGGGGGGGGGGTGGGGGGGGGGGGGGGTGGGGGGGGGGGGGGGTGGGGGGGGGGGGGGGTGGGGGGGGGGGGGGGTGGGGGGGGGGGGGGGTGGGGGGGGGGGGGGGTGGGGGGGGGGGGGGGTGGGGGGGGGGGGGGGTGGGGGGGGGGGGGGGTGGGGGGGGGGGGGGGTGGGGGGGGGGGGGGGTGGGGGGGGGGGGGGGTGGGGGGGGGGGGGGGTGGGGGGGGGGGGGGGTGGGGGGGGGGGGGGGTGGGGGGGGGGGGGGGTGGGGGGGGGGGGGGGTGGGGGGGGGGGGGGGTGGGGGGGGGGGGGGGTGGGGGGGGGGGGGGGTGGGGGGGGGGGGGGGTGGGGGGGGGGGGGGGTGGGGGGGGGGGGGGGTGGGGGGGGGGGGGGGTGGGGGGGGGGGGGGGTGGGGGGGGGGGGGGGTGGGGGGGGGGGGGGGTGGGGGGGGGGGGGGGTGGGGGGGGGGGGGGGTGGGGGGGGGGGGGGGTGGGGGGGGGGGGGGGTGGGGGGGGGGGGGGGTGGGGGGGGGGGGGGGTGGGGGGGGGGGGGGGTGGGGGGGGGGGGGGGTGGGGGGGGGGGGGGGTGGGGGGGGGGGGGGGTGGGGGGGGGGGGGGGTGGGGGGGGGGGGGGGTGGGGGGGGGGGGGGGTGGGGGGGGGGGGGGGTGGGGGGGGGGGGGGGTGGGGGGGGGGGGGGGTGGGGGGGGGGGGGGGTGGGGGGGGGGGGGGGTGGGGGGGGGGGGGGGTGGGGGGGGGGGGGGGTGGGGGGGGGGGGGGGTGGGGGGGGGGGGGGGTGGGGGGGGGGGGGGGTGGGGGGGGGGGGGGGTGGGGGGGGGGGGGGGTGGGGGGGGGGGGGGGTGGGGGGGGGGGGGGGTGGGGGGGGGGGGGGGTGGGGGGGGGGGGGGGTGGGGGGGGGGGGGGGTGGGGGGGGGGGGGGGTGGGGGGGGGGGGGGGTGGGGGGGGGGGGGGGTGGGGGGGGGGGGGGGTGGGGGGGGGGGGGGGTGGGGGGGGGGGGGGGTGGGGGGGGGGGGGGGTGGGGGGGGGGGGGGGTGGGGGGGGGGGGGGGTGGGGGGGGGGGGGGGTGGGGGGGGGGGGGGGTGGGGGGGGGGGGGGGTGGGGGGGGGGGGGGGTGGGGGGGGGGGGGGGTGGGGGGGGGGGGGGGTGGGGGGGGGGGGGGGTGGGGGGGGGGGGGGGTGGGGGGGGGGGGGGGTGGGGGGGGGGGGGGGTGGGGGGGGGGGGGGGTGGGGGGGGGGGGGGGTGGGGGGGGGGGGGGGTGGGGGGGGGGGGGGGTGGGGGGGGGGGGGGGTGGGGGGGGGGGGGGGTGGGGGGGGGGGGGGGTGGGGGGGGGGGGGGGTGGGGGGGGGGGGGGGTGGGGGGGGGGGGGGGTGGGGGGGGGGGGGGGTGGGGGGGGGGGGGGGTGGGGGGGGGGGGGGGTGGGGGGGGGGGGGGGTGGGGGGGGGGGGGGGTGGGGGGGGGGGGGGGTGGGGGGGGGGGGGGGTGGGGGGGGGGGGGGGTGGGGGGGGGGGGGGGTGGGGGGGGGGGGGGGTGGGGGGGGGGGGGGGTGGGGGGGGGGGGGGGTGGGGGGGGGGGGGGGTGGGGGGGGGGGGGGGTGGGGGGGGGGGGGGGTGGGGGGGGGGGGGGGTGGGGGGGGGGGGGGGTGGGGGGGGGGGGGGGTGGGGGGGGGGGGGGGTGGGGGGGGGGGGGGGTGGGGGGGGGGGGGGGTGGGGGGGGGGGGGGGTGGGGGGGGGGGGGGGTGGGGGGGGGGGGGGGTGGGGGGGGGGGGGGGTGGGGGGGGGGGGGGGTGGGGGGGGGGGGGGGTGGGGGGGGGGGGGGGTGGGGGGGGGGGGGGGTGGGGGGGGGGGGGGGTGGGGGGGGGGGGGGGTGGGGGGGGGGGGGGGTGGGGGGGGGGGGGGGTGGGGGGGGGGGGGGGTGGGGGGGGGGGGGGGTGGGGGGGGGGGGGGGTGGGGGGGGGGGGGGGTGGGGGGGGGGGGGGGTGGGGGGGGGGGGGGGTGGGGGGGGGGGGGGGTGGGGGGGGGGGGGGGTGGGGGGGGGGGGGGGTGGGGGGGGGGGGGGGTGGGGGGGGGGGGGGGTGGGGGGGGGGGGGGGTGGGGGGGGGGGGGGGTGGGGGGGGGGGGGGGTGGGGGGGGGGGGGGGTGGGGGGGGGGGGGGGTGGGGGGGGGGGGGGGTGGGGGGGGGGGGGGGTGGGGGGGGGGGGGGGTGGGGGGGGGGGGGGGTGGGGGGGGGGGGGGGTGGGGGGGGGGGGGGGTGGGGGGGGGGGGGGGTGGGGGGGGGGGGGGGTGGGGGGGGGGGGGGGTGGGGGGGGGGGGGGGTGGGGGGGGGGGGGGGTGGGGGGGGGGGGGGGTGGGGGGGGGGGGGGGTGGGGGGGGGGGGGGGTGGGGGGGGGGGGGGGTGGGGGGGGGGGGGGGTGGGGGGGGGGGGGGGTGGGGGGGGGGGGGGGTGGGGGGGGGGGGGGGTGGGGGGGGGGGGGGGTGGGGGGGGGGGGGGGTGGGGGGGGGGGGGGGTGGGGGGGGGGGGGGGTGGGGGGGGGGGGGGGTGGGGGGGGGGGGGGGTGGGGGGGGGGGGGGGTGGGGGGGGGGGGGGGTGGGGGGGGGGGGGGGTGGGGGGGGGGGGGGGTGGGGGGGGGGGGGGGTGGGGGGGGGGGGGGGTGGGGGGGGGGGGGGGTGGGGGGGGGGGGGGGTGGGGGGGGGGGGGGGTGGGGGGGGGGGGGGGTGGGGGGGGGGGGGGGTGGGGGGGGGGGGGGGTGGGGGGGGGGGGGGGTGGGGGGGGGGGGGGGTGGGGGGGGGGGGGGGTGGGGGGGGGGGGGGGTGGGGGGGGGGGGGGGTGGGGGGGGGGGGGGGTGGGGGGGGGGGGGGGTGGGGGGGGGGGGGGGTGGGGGGGGGGGGGGGTGGGGGGGGGGGGGGGTGGGGGGGGGGGGGGGTGGGGGGGGGGGGGGGTGGGGGGGGGGGGGGGTGGGGGGGGGGGGGGGTGGGGGGGGGGGGGGGTGGGGGGGGGGGGGGGTGGGGGGGGGGGGGGGTGGGGGGGGGGGGGGGTGGGGGGGGGGGGGGGTGGGGGGGGGGGGGGGTGGGGGGGGGGGGGGGTGGGGGGGGGGGGGGGTGGGGGGGGGGGGGGGTGGGGGGGGGGGGGGGTGGGGGGGGGGGGGGGTGGGGGGGGGGGGGGGTGGGGGGGGGGGGGGGTGGGGGGGGGGGGGGGTGGGGGGGGGGGGGGGTGGGGGGGGGGGGGGGTGGGGGGGGGGGGGGGTGGGGGGGGGGGGGGGTGGGGGGGGGGGGGGGTGGGGGGGGGGGGGGGTGGGGGGGGGGGGGGGTGGGGGGGGGGGGGGGTGGGGGGGGGGGGGGGTGGGGGGGGGGGGGGGTGGGGGGGGGGGGGGGTGGGGGGGGGGGGGGGTGGGGGGGGGGGGGGGTGGGGGGGGGGGGGGGTGGGGGGGGGGGGGGGTGGGGGGGGGGGGGGGTGGGGGGGGGGGGGGGTGGGGGGGGGGGGGGGTGGGGGGGGGGGGGGGTGGGGGGGGGGGGGGGTGGGGGGGGGGGGGGGTGGGGGGGGGGGGGGGTGGGGGGGGGGGGGGGTGGGGGGGGGGGGGGGTGGGGGGGGGGGGGGGTGGGGGGGGGGGGGGGTGGGGGGGGGGGGGGGTGGGGGGGGGGGGGGGTGGGGGGGGGGGGGGGTGGGGGGGGGGGGGGGTGGGGGGGGGGGGGGGTGGGGGGGGGGGGGGGTGGGGGGGGGGGGGGGTGGGGGGGGGGGGGGGTGGGGGGGGGGGGGGGTGGGGGGGGGGGGGGGTGGGGGGGGGGGGGGGTGGGGGGGGGGGGGGGTGGGGGGGGGGGGGGGTGGGGGGGGGGGGGGGTGGGGGGGGGGGGGGGTGGGGGGGGGGGGGGGTGGGGGGGGGGGGGGGTGGGGGGGGGGGGGGGTGGGGGGGGGGGGGGGTGGGGGGGGGGGGGGGTGGGGGGGGGGGGGGGTGGGGGGGGGGGGGGGTGGGGGGGGGGGGGGGTGGGGGGGGGGGGGGGTGGGGGGGGGGGGGGGTGGGGGGGGGGGGGGGTGGGGGGGGGGGGGGGTGGGGGGGGGGGGGGGTGGGGGGGGGGGGGGGTGGGGGGGGGGGGGGGTGGGGGGGGGGGGGGGTGGGGGGGGGGGGGGGTGGGGGGGGGGGGGGGTGGGGGGGGGGGGGGGTGGGGGGGGGGGGGGGTGGGGGGGGGGGGGGGTGGGGGGGGGGGGGGGTGGGGGGGGGGGGGGGTGGGGGGGGGGGGGGGTGGGGGGGGGGGGGGGTGGGGGGGGGGGGGGGTGGGGGGGGGGGGGGGTGGGGGGGGGGGGGGGTGGGGGGGGGGGGGGGTGGGGGGGGGGGGGGGTGGGGGGGGGGGGGGGTGGGGGGGGGGGGGGGTGGGGGGGGGGGGGGGTGGGGGGGGGGGGGGGTGGGGGGGGGGGGGGGTGGGGGGGGGGGGGGGTGGGGGGGGGGGGGGGTGGGGGGGGGGGGGGGTGGGGGGGGGGGGGGGTGGGGGGGGGGGGGGGTGGGGGGGGGGGGGGGTGGGGGGGGGGGGGGGTGGGGGGGGGGGGGGGTGGGGGGGGGGGGGGGTGGGGGGGGGGGGGGGTGGGGGGGGGGGGGGGTGGGGGGGGGGGGGGGTGGGGGGGGGGGGGGGTGGGGGGGGGGGGGGGTGGGGGGGGGGGGGGGTGGGGGGGGGGGGGGGTGGGGGGGGGGGGGGGTGGGGGGGGGGGGGGGTGGGGGGGGGGGGGGGTGGGGGGGGGGGGGGGTGGGGGGGGGGGGGGGTGGGGGGGGGGGGGGGTGGGGGGGGGGGGGGGTGGGGGGGGGGGGGGGTGGGGGGGGGGGGGGGTGGGGGGGGGGGGGGGTGGGGGGGGGGGGGGGTGGGGGGGGGGGGGGGTGGGGGGGGGGGGGGGTGGGGGGGGGGGGGGGTGGGGGGGGGGGGGGGTGGGGGGGGGGGGGGGTGGGGGGGGGGGGGGGTGGGGGGGGGGGGGGGTGGGGGGGGGGGGGGGTGGGGGGGGGGGGGGGTGGGGGGGGGGGGGGGTGGGGGGGGGGGGGGGTGGGGGGGGGGGGGGGTGGGGGGGGGGGGGGGTGGGGGGGGGGGGGGGTGGGGGGGGGGGGGGGTGGGGGGGGGGGGGGGTGGGGGGGGGGGGGGGTGGGGGGGGGGGGGGGTGGGGGGGGGGGGGGGTGGGGGGGGGGGGGGGTGGGGGGGGGGGGGGGTGGGGGGGGGGGGGGGTGGGGGGGGGGGGGGGTGGGGGGGGGGGGGGGTGGGGGGGGGGGGGGGTGGGGGGGGGGGGGGGTGGGGGGGGGGGGGGGTGGGGGGGGGGGGGGGTGGGGGGGGGGGGGGGTGGGGGGGGGGGGGGGTGGGGGGGGGGGGGGGTGGGGGGGGGGGGGGGTGGGGGGGGGGGGGGGTGGGGGGGGGGGGGGGTGGGGGGGGGGGGGGGTGGGGGGGGGGGGGGGTGGGGGGGGGGGGGGGTGGGGGGGGGGGGGGGTGGGGGGGGGGGGGGGTGGGGGGGGGGGGGGGTGGGGGGGGGGGGGGGTGGGGGGGGGGGGGGGTGGGGGGGGGGGGGGGTGGGGGGGGGGGGGGGTGGGGGGGGGGGGGGGTGGGGGGGGGGGGGGGTGGGGGGGGGGGGGGGTGGGGGGGGGGGGGGGTGGGGGGGGGGGGGGGTGGGGGGGGGGGGGGGTGGGGGGGGGGGGGGGTGGGGGGGGGGGGGGGTGGGGGGGGGGGGGGGTGGGGGGGGGGGGGGGTGGGGGGGGGGGGGGGTGGGGGGGGGGGGGGGTGGGGGGGGGGGGGGGTGGGGGGGGGGGGGGGTGGGGGGGGGGGGGGGTGGGGGGGGGGGGGGGTGGGGGGGGGGGGGGGTGGGGGGGGGGGGGGGTGGGGGGGGGGGGGGGTGGGGGGGGGGGGGGGTGGGGGGGGGGGGGGGTGGGGGGGGGGGGGGGTGGGGGGGGGGGGGGGTGGGGGGGGGGGGGGGTGGGGGGGGGGGGGGGTGGGGGGGGGGGGGGGTGGGGGGGGGGGGGGGTGGGGGGGGGGGGGGGTGGGGGGGGGGGGGGGTGGGGGGGGGGGGGGGTGGGGGGGGGGGGGGGTGGGGGGGGGGGGGGGTGGGGGGGGGGGGGGGTGGGGGGGGGGGGGGGTGGGGGGGGGGGGGGGTGGGGGGGGGGGGGGGTGGGGGGGGGGGGGGGTGGGGGGGGGGGGGGGTGGGGGGGGGGGGGGGTGGGGGGGGGGGGGGGTGGGGGGGGGGGGGGGTGGGGGGGGGGGGGGGTGGGGGGGGGGGGGGGTGGGGGGGGGGGGGGGTGGGGGGGGGGGGGGGTGGGGGGGGGGGGGGGTGGGGGGGGGGGGGGGTGGGGGGGGGGGGGGGTGGGGGGGGGGGGGGGTGGGGGGGGGGGGGGGTGGGGGGGGGGGGGGGTGGGGGGGGGGGGGGGTGGGGGGGGGGGGGGGTGGGGGGGGGGGGGGGTGGGGGGGGGGGGGGGTGGGGGGGGGGGGGGGTGGGGGGGGGGGGGGGTGGGGGGGGGGGGGGGTGGGGGGGGGGGGGGGTGGGGGGGGGGGGGGGTGGGGGGGGGGGGGGGTGGGGGGGGGGGGGGGTGGGGGGGGGGGGGGGTGGGGGGGGGGGGGGGTGGGGGGGGGGGGGGGTGGGGGGGGGGGGGGGTGGGGGGGGGGGGGGGTGGGGGGGGGGGGGGGTGGGGGGGGGGGGGGGTGGGGGGGGGGGGGGGTGGGGGGGGGGGGGGGTGGGGGGGGGGGGGGGTGGGGGGGGGGGGGGGTGGGGGGGGGGGGGGGTGGGGGGGGGGGGGGGTGGGGGGGGGGGGGGGTGGGGGGGGGGGGGGGTGGGGGGGGGGGGGGGTGGGGGGGGGGGGGGGTGGGGGGGGGGGGGGGTGGGGGGGGGGGGGGGTGGGGGGGGGGGGGGGTGGGGGGGGGGGGGGGTGGGGGGGGGGGGGGGTGGGGGGGGGGGGGGGTGGGGGGGGGGGGGGGTGGGGGGGGGGGGGGGTGGGGGGGGGGGGGGGTGGGGGGGGGGGGGGGTGGGGGGGGGGGGGGGTGGGGGGGGGGGGGGGTGGGGGGGGGGGGGGGTGGGGGGGGGGGGGGGTGGGGGGGGGGGGGGGTGGGGGGGGGGGGGGGTGGGGGGGGGGGGGGGTGGGGGGGGGGGGGGGTGGGGGGGGGGGGGGGTGGGGGGGGGGGGGGGTGGGGGGGGGGGGGGGTGGGGGGGGGGGGGGGTGGGGGGGGGGGGGGGTGGGGGGGGGGGGGGGTGGGGGGGGGGGGGGGTGGGGGGGGGGGGGGGTGGGGGGGGGGGGGGGTGGGGGGGGGGGGGGGTGGGGGGGGGGGGGGGTGGGGGGGGGGGGGGGTGGGGGGGGGGGGGGGTGGGGGGGGGGGGGGGTGGGGGGGGGGGGGGGTGGGGGGGGGGGGGGGTGGGGGGGGGGGGGGGTGGGGGGGGGGGGGGGTGGGGGGGGGGGGGGGTGGGGGGGGGGGGGGGTGGGGGGGGGGGGGGGTGGGGGGGGGGGGGGGTGGGGGGGGGGGGGGGTGGGGGGGGGGGGGGGTGGGGGGGGGGGGGGGTGGGGGGGGGGGGGGGTGGGGGGGGGGGGGGGTGGGGGGGGGGGGGGGTGGGGGGGGGGGGGGGTGGGGGGGGGGGGGGGTGGGGGGGGGGGGGGGTGGGGGGGGGGGGGGGTGGGGGGGGGGGGGGGTGGGGGGGGGGGGGGGTGGGGGGGGGGGGGGGTGGGGGGGGGGGGGGGTGGGGGGGGGGGGGGGTGGGGGGGGGGGGGGGTGGGGGGGGGGGGGGGTGGGGGGGGGGGGGGGTGGGGGGGGGGGGGGGTGGGGGGGGGGGGGGGTGGGGGGGGGGGGGGGTGGGGGGGGGGGGGGGTGGGGGGGGGGGGGGGTGGGGGGGGGGGGGGGTGGGGGGGGGGGGGGGTGGGGGGGGGGGGGGGTGGGGGGGGGGGGGGGTGGGGGGGGGGGGGGGTGGGGGGGGGGGGGGGTGGGGGGGGGGGGGGGTGGGGGGGGGGGGGGGTGGGGGGGGGGGGGGGTGGGGGGGGGGGGGGGTGGGGGGGGGGGGGGGTGGGGGGGGGGGGGGGTGGGGGGGGGGGGGGGTGGGGGGGGGGGGGGGTGGGGGGGGGGGGGGGTGGGGGGGGGGGGGGGTGGGGGGGGGGGGGGGTGGGGGGGGGGGGGGGTGGGGGGGGGGGGGGGTGGGGGGGGGGGGGGGTGGGGGGGGGGGGGGGTGGGGGGGGGGGGGGGTGGGGGGGGGGGGGGGTGGGGGGGGGGGGGGGTGGGGGGGGGGGGGGGTGGGGGGGGGGGGGGGTGGGGGGGGGGGGGGGTGGGGGGGGGGGGGGGTGGGGGGGGGGGGGGGTGGGGGGGGGGGGGGGTGGGGGGGGGGGGGGGTGGGGGGGGGGGGGGGTGGGGGGGGGGGGGGGTGGGGGGGGGGGGGGGTGGGGGGGGGGGGGGGTGGGGGGGGGGGGGGGTGGGGGGGGGGGGGGGTGGGGGGGGGGGGGGGTGGGGGGGGGGGGGGGTGGGGGGGGGGGGGGGTGGGGGGGGGGGGGGGTGGGGGGGGGGGGGGGTGGGGGGGGGGGGGGGTGGGGGGGGGGGGGGGTGGGGGGGGGGGGGGGTGGGGGGGGGGGGGGGTGGGGGGGGGGGGGGGTGGGGGGGGGGGGGGGTGGGGGGGGGGGGGGGTGGGGGGGGGGGGGGGTGGGGGGGGGGGGGGGTGGGGGGGGGGGGGGGTGGGGGGGGGGGGGGGTGGGGGGGGGGGGGGGTGGGGGGGGGGGGGGGTGGGGGGGGGGGGGGGTGGGGGGGGGGGGGGGTGGGGGGGGGGGGGGGTGGGGGGGGGGGGGGGTGGGGGGGGGGGGGGGTGGGGGGGGGGGGGGGTGGGGGGGGGGGGGGGTGGGGGGGGGGGGGGGTGGGGGGGGGGGGGGGTGGGGGGGGGGGGGGGTGGGGGGGGGGGGGGGTGGGGGGGGGGGGGGGTGGGGGGGGGGGGGGGTGGGGGGGGGGGGGGGTGGGGGGGGGGGGGGGTGGGGGGGGGGGGGGGTGGGGGGGGGGGGGGGTGGGGGGGGGGGGGGGTGGGGGGGGGGGGGGGTGGGGGGGGGGGGGGGTGGGGGGGGGGGGGGGTGGGGGGGGGGGGGGGTGGGGGGGGGGGGGGGTGGGGGGGGGGGGGGGTGGGGGGGGGGGGGGGTGGGGGGGGGGGGGGGTGGGGGGGGGGGGGGGTGGGGGGGGGGGGGGGTGGGGGGGGGGGGGGGTGGGGGGGGGGGGGGGTGGGGGGGGGGGGGGGTGGGGGGGGGGGGGGGTGGGGGGGGGGGGGGGTGGGGGGGGGGGGGGGTGGGGGGGGGGGGGGGTGGGGGGGGGGGGGGGTGGGGGGGGGGGGGGGTGGGGGGGGGGGGGGGTGGGGGGGGGGGGGGGTGGGGGGGGGGGGGGGTGGGGGGGGGGGGGGGTGGGGGGGGGGGGGGGTGGGGGGGGGGGGGGGTGGGGGGGGGGGGGGGTGGGGGGGGGGGGGGGTGGGGGGGGGGGGGGGTGGGGGGGGGGGGGGGTGGGGGGGGGGGGGGGTGGGGGGGGGGGGGGGTGGGGGGGGGGGGGGGTGGGGGGGGGGGGGGGTGGGGGGGGGGGGGGGTGGGGGGGGGGGGGGGTGGGGGGGGGGGGGGGTGGGGGGGGGGGGGGGTGGGGGGGGGGGGGGGTGGGGGGGGGGGGGGGTGGGGGGGGGGGGGGGTGGGGGGGGGGGGGGGTGGGGGGGGGGGGGGGTGGGGGGGGGGGGGGGTGGGGGGGGGGGGGGGTGGGGGGGGGGGGGGGTGGGGGGGGGGGGGGGTGGGGGGGGGGGGGGGTGGGGGGGGGGGGGGGTGGGGGGGGGGGGGGGTGGGGGGGGGGGGGGGTGGGGGGGGGGGGGGGTGGGGGGGGGGGGGGGTGGGGGGGGGGGGGGGTGGGGGGGGGGGGGGGTGGGGGGGGGGGGGGGTGGGGGGGGGGGGGGGTGGGGGGGGGGGGGGGTGGGGGGGGGGGGGGGTGGGGGGGGGGGGGGGTGGGGGGGGGGGGGGGTGGGGGGGGGGGGGGGTGGGGGGGGGGGGGGGTGGGGGGGGGGGGGGGTGGGGGGGGGGGGGGGTGGGGGGGGGGGGGGGTGGGGGGGGGGGGGGGTGGGGGGGGGGGGGGGTGGGGGGGGGGGGGGGTGGGGGGGGGGGGGGGTGGGGGGGGGGGGGGGTGGGGGGGGGGGGGGGTGGGGGGGGGGGGGGGTGGGGGGGGGGGGGGGTGGGGGGGGGGGGGGGTGGGGGGGGGGGGGGGTGGGGGGGGGGGGGGGTGGGGGGGGGGGGGGGTGGGGGGGGGGGGGGGTGGGGGGGGGGGGGGGTGGGGGGGGGGGGGGGTGGGGGGGGGGGGGGGTGGGGGGGGGGGGGGGTGGGGGGGGGGGGGGGTGGGGGGGGGGGGGGGTGGGGGGGGGGGGGGGTGGGGGGGGGGGGGGGTGGGGGGGGGGGGGGGTGGGGGGGGGGGGGGGTGGGGGGGGGGGGGGGTGGGGGGGGGGGGGGGTGGGGGGGGGGGGGGGTGGGGGGGGGGGGGGGTGGGGGGGGGGGGGGGTGGGGGGGGGGGGGGGTGGGGGGGGGGGGGGGTGGGGGGGGGGGGGGGTGGGGGGGGGGGGGGGTGGGGGGGGGGGGGGGTGGGGGGGGGGGGGGGTGGGGGGGGGGGGGGGTGGGGGGGGGGGGGGGTGGGGGGGGGGGGGGGTGGGGGGGGGGGGGGGTGGGGGGGGGGGGGGGTGGGGGGGGGGGGGGGTGGGGGGGGGGGGGGGTGGGGGGGGGGGGGGGTGGGGGGGGGGGGGGGTGGGGGGGGGGGGGGGTGGGGGGGGGGGGGGGTGGGGGGGGGGGGGGGTGGGGGGGGGGGGGGGTGGGGGGGGGGGGGGGTGGGGGGGGGGGGGGGTGGGGGGGGGGGGGGGTGGGGGGGGGGGGGGGTGGGGGGGGGGGGGGGTGGGGGGGGGGGGGGGTGGGGGGGGGGGGGGGTGGGGGGGGGGGGGGGTGGGGGGGGGGGGGGGTGGGGGGGGGGGGGGGTGGGGGGGGGGGGGGGTGGGGGGGGGGGGGGGTGGGGGGGGGGGGGGGTGGGGGGGGGGGGGGGTGGGGGGGGGGGGGGGTGGGGGGGGGGGGGGGTGGGGGGGGGGGGGGGTGGGGGGGGGGGGGGGTGGGGGGGGGGGGGGGTGGGGGGGGGGGGGGGTGGGGGGGGGGGGGGGTGGGGGGGGGGGGGGGTGGGGGGGGGGGGGGGTGGGGGGGGGGGGGGGTGGGGGGGGGGGGGGGTGGGGGGGGGGGGGGGTGGGGGGGGGGGGGGGTGGGGGGGGGGGGGGGTGGGGGGGGGGGGGGGTGGGGGGGGGGGGGGGTGGGGGGGGGGGGGGGTGGGGGGGGGGGGGGGTGGGGGGGGGGGGGGGTGGGGGGGGGGGGGGGTGGGGGGGGGGGGGGGTGGGGGGGGGGGGGGGTGGGGGGGGGGGGGGGTGGGGGGGGGGGGGGGTGGGGGGGGGGGGGGGTGGGGGGGGGGGGGGGTGGGGGGGGGGGGGGGTGGGGGGGGGGGGGGGTGGGGGGGGGGGGGGGTGGGGGGGGGGGGGGGTGGGGGGGGGGGGGGGTGGGGGGGGGGGGGGGTGGGGGGGGGGGGGGGTGGGGGGGGGGGGGGGTGGGGGGGGGGGGGGGTGGGGGGGGGGGGGGGTGGGGGGGGGGGGGGGTGGGGGGGGGGGGGGGTGGGGGGGGGGGGGGGTGGGGGGGGGGGGGGGTGGGGGGGGGGGGGGGTGGGGGGGGGGGGGGGTGGGGGGGGGGGGGGGTGGGGGGGGGGGGGGGTGGGGGGGGGGGGGGGTGGGGGGGGGGGGGGGTGGGGGGGGGGGGGGGTGGGGGGGGGGGGGGGTGGGGGGGGGGGGGGGTGGGGGGGGGGGGGGGTGGGGGGGGGGGGGGGTGGGGGGGGGGGGGGGTGGGGGGGGGGGGGGGTGGGGGGGGGGGGGGGTGGGGGGGGGGGGGGGTGGGGGGGGGGGGGGGTGGGGGGGGGGGGGGGTGGGGGGGGGGGGGGGTGGGGGGGGGGGGGGGTGGGGGGGGGGGGGGGTGGGGGGGGGGGGGGGTGGGGGGGGGGGGGGGTGGGGGGGGGGGGGGGTGGGGGGGGGGGGGGGTGGGGGGGGGGGGGGGTGGGGGGGGGGGGGGGTGGGGGGGGGGGGGGGTGGGGGGGGGGGGGGGTGGGGGGGGGGGGGGGTGGGGGGGGGGGGGGGTGGGGGGGGGGGGGGGTGGGGGGGGGGGGGGGTGGGGGGGGGGGGGGGTGGGGGGGGGGGGGGGTGGGGGGGGGGGGGGGTGGGGGGGGGGGGGGGTGGGGGGGGGGGGGGGTGGGGGGGGGGGGGGGTGGGGGGGGGGGGGGGTGGGGGGGGGGGGGGGTGGGGGGGGGGGGGGGTGGGGGGGGGGGGGGGTGGGGGGGGGGGGGGGTGGGGGGGGGGGGGGGTGGGGGGGGGGGGGGGTGGGGGGGGGGGGGGGTGGGGGGGGGGGGGGGTGGGGGGGGGGGGGGGTGGGGGGGGGGGGGGGTGGGGGGGGGGGGGGGTGGGGGGGGGGGGGGGTGGGGGGGGGGGGGGGTGGGGGGGGGGGGGGGTGGGGGGGGGGGGGGGTGGGGGGGGGGGGGGGTGGGGGGGGGGGGGGGTGGGGGGGGGGGGGGGTGGGGGGGGGGGGGGGTGGGGGGGGGGGGGGGTGGGGGGGGGGGGGGGTGGGGGGGGGGGGGGGTGGGGGGGGGGGGGGGTGGGGGGGGGGGGGGGTGGGGGGGGGGGGGGGTGGGGGGGGGGGGGGGTGGGGGGGGGGGGGGGTGGGGGGGGGGGGGGGTGGGGGGGGGGGGGGGTGGGGGGGGGGGGGGGTGGGGGGGGGGGGGGGTGGGGGGGGGGGGGGGTGGGGGGGGGGGGGGGTGGGGGGGGGGGGGGGTGGGGGGGGGGGGGGGTGGGGGGGGGGGGGGGTGGGGGGGGGGGGGGGTGGGGGGGGGGGGGGGTGGGGGGGGGGGGGGGTGGGGGGGGGGGGGGGTGGGGGGGGGGGGGGGTGGGGGGGGGGGGGGGTGGGGGGGGGGGGGGGTGGGGGGGGGGGGGGGTGGGGGGGGGGGGGGGTGGGGGGGGGGGGGGGTGGGGGGGGGGGGGGGTGGGGGGGGGGGGGGGTGGGGGGGGGGGGGGGTGGGGGGGGGGGGGGGTGGGGGGGGGGGGGGGTGGGGGGGGGGGGGGGTGGGGGGGGGGGGGGGTGGGGGGGGGGGGGGGTGGGGGGGGGGGGGGGTGGGGGGGGGGGGGGGTGGGGGGGGGGGGGGGTGGGGGGGGGGGGGGGTGGGGGGGGGGGGGGGTGGGGGGGGGGGGGGGTGGGGGGGGGGGGGGGTGGGGGGGGGGGGGGGTGGGGGGGGGGGGGGGTGGGGGGGGGGGGGGGTGGGGGGGGGGGGGGGTGGGGGGGGGGGGGGGTGGGGGGGGGGGGGGGTGGGGGGGGGGGGGGGTGGGGGGGGGGGGGGGTGGGGGGGGGGGGGGGTGGGGGGGGGGGGGGGTGGGGGGGGGGGGGGGTGGGGGGGGGGGGGGGTGGGGGGGGGGGGGGGTGGGGGGGGGGGGGGGTGGGGGGGGGGGGGGGTGGGGGGGGGGGGGGGTGGGGGGGGGGGGGGGTGGGGGGGGGGGGGGGTGGGGGGGGGGGGGGGTGGGGGGGGGGGGGGGTGGGGGGGGGGGGGGGTGGGGGGGGGGGGGGGTGGGGGGGGGGGGGGGTGGGGGGGGGGGGGGGTGGGGGGGGGGGGGGGTGGGGGGGGGGGGGGGTGGGGGGGGGAAAAAACCTGCTCAATCCATGGATTGGTGGTAATGGGATATAGACTCATATTCAGCTCATTTTAATGTCAAAAGTTTATCTAGTATACATGCAGTAACCAATTCCTAACATTCTGCCTTTCACCATGGTCTACATATGCTGAATGAACATAAGGCAAGTCTTTACTTCAGAGTTTCTCCTCTCAAAAGCATTAAATTGCTTAATATAGCCTTTATTGTGTTGGGATACAGGCGCAGTGGTGCCAATCTGCATGGTGTGCAAATTAAAAGTGGACTTTTCATTCATCACTTTAAAAAGTCATTATTTCAAGCGAAATAACTCCACCCACCTGGCAGTTGCTGTATCTGGAGAAGTACATTCAGAGTAGGATTAGAAATGTAAAGATTTATAACCCATAAAGGGTCACAAGTTAGAGTCAATTAATGTACAATCTATGTACAGTGCACTTGATTTTTCTTTATATGGGTGCTGAGTAATTCTCATGTTATATTCCACGCACATAAGGCTCACAGTGTGAGTTATACCCCATATTTATCCAGGTAATGGTCCCCCATTTCATTTGTAAAGTGAACATGCATTGACTCTTTCTTACGAACAGGTGCATATGTGTTCACTGTAACATGTGAACACTGCTACTGTGTACTTTATGTTAAAACAGCCATGGCCCATAGGCTAATTTAACATTTCCTTACAGGGCATGGAGAAAATAGCAGACACACAGTAACTATCTGCCCCTCCACCACTATTCAGAAATCCTCTTTTATGATCACTTGGAATACTCTCTATTTTAACATAAGGGGTGGATATTTTTTCCTCAATCTGCACATGCTCGGGGCACCTCTCTATGATCATATGCATGTTTGAAGGCAGTGCAAGGAAACTCTGGAGCTCTGGATCAAAGTAAGCCCTGCTCAGACCCAAAGTAAGCCCTGCTCAGACTATTACATAAGTGTATACATTTAAATAGTTGAATAAGCAATGAATGGACTCTTCCTCCTCAAATATTAATGTTGACAACTTTGTTACCCATGGATTCCCAGAAATCCATTATGAAATATATCTTGCTGAGCCCTGAAAATTATATATATAATTATATATATGAGAGAGAGAGATACAGTTATATATATATGTATATATATATATGTATGTGTATATATATATATGTATGTGTGTATATATATATATATATATATATGTATGTATGTATATATATATATGTGTGTGTGTGTGTATATATATGTATATATATGTATATATGTATGTATATATGTATATATATGTGTGTATATATATGTAGATGTAGATGTATATGTGTATATGTATATATATGTATATATATGTATGTATATATATGTATATGTATATATGTATATGTATATATGTCTGAGTGTCTGTGTGTGTGTGTCCTTTTGTTTTATTTTGTCCCACTATAATGTATACTTCAAGATACTTAGTCACGTTATAGATTCTTTGATGTTTTGAGTAATATTATCCTGTCTATAATGAGGTATTAGAATCCTCAGCTTTGGTTTAAAGGCACATTCTCAGATACTGTGTAGATTCTTTGGTATGCCACTAATTCCACCTTGCTCATGATATTGCAGTCACAAATAGGGAAAATGAGAAAGAACCCAAGAAGCATGTTGCTTTATTTATATTCCTTTTATTTTATAAGTTACTTAGGATTTTTAGTAGATTTCTGTTAGGTAATGATAAGTGAAGAAATGGAGAAAGCAAGGACCCCTCCCTCATTCCGAAGGATGAGATCACAAGCAAGGAAGCCAAGCCTTTGGATGTGCAAAACCATCTCAACAAAGGAAGTCCAGCCTTTGGAGAAGATACCTTCATGCCTTGCCCCAGATTCCATCAATCTGCTTTGTTTGAACGCTGGGCCACAGCCCCCAGGATGAGGGTTTGGCCTGATTCTTAGGTGTGATAGCAACTACTATGAATTTCGTGAATGAACTGTGTTCTCCTCCCAAACCGTAAGTCTCGTAAGTCTCGTGAGAAGACGCTCGGCTGCAAGACTTCCCAACTTCATTCATAAAATATAAACTGAACTGTTCTCTTTATATTGTAAATGTTTTCCTTTGTACTGAAGGTACAGGGGCCTGCCCCCTTTACCTAAACCTTTGATGTTTCTGTATAAAACAGGCCAACGCACAGCCATGGAGAGCTTTTGAGACACAATCTCTCTCTGGAGAGCTTTTGAGACACAATAAGGAATCCACTTGCTTTCGAAGAATCCTCGCTCCTTTGGTCTCTTGTTCACTGCCTTTGCTGAAATCACTTGAAATCACTTTTCTTGTTCCCTGGGCAGTGGGTAACAACTTTAATAGCAGTGTTAGTTCCTAAAATTGAAGTACTCAATAAACAATAACATTCAAGCAATGCCCCTTCACATATGCAAGAATGACCAGTTTGAATATACATAAAAACATAAGAGTCGGAAGGGACCACATAGGTCATCAAGTCTAACCCCTACATAATGCAGAAAACATGTTTGTTTACATCTATGGTTCCTGGCATAGGGGTGGACAAATACTCAGGGCTGTTCTTTTTAAATCTTATGCCACATGTTGAAGGCATCTATCCATTCATTAGGGTTGCCAGCTCTGGCATGGCAAACACCTGGAGATTTGTGGGGTGTGTGTGTGTGTGGAGCCTGAGGAGGGTGGCATTTGCGGAGGGTATAGTGACATAAGAGTCCACCTTCTAAAGCAGCCACTTTCTCCAGGTGAGCTGACCTCTGTCACTTGAAGATCAGTTATAATTCCATGAGATCTCCAGCTGCTGCCTGGAGGGTGGCAACCTAAAATTACTGTTCATGCGGTACTGTCCATGCTCAACGTACACACCACACTCCAAGGAGGACTTACAGACTGTCTCCCATTTTTATTACCATTGCTCTTTCTTGAGAGCCAGTATGGTATAGTGTAGGGGTCTCCAAGCTATGGTCCTGCAGATGTTCATGGACTATGATTCCCATCAGCTCTGTTAATTAGCTGTGCTGGCAGGGGCTGATGGGAATTGTAGTCCATGAATATCTGGAGGGCTGTAGGTTGGAGACCTCTCTGGTGTAATGGTTAACAGCGCTGCACTCTAATCTGGAGAACTGGGTTCAGTTCCTCTTGAAGCCTATTGGGTGACCCTGGCCCAGTCACAGCTCTCAGGACTCTCCCAGCCCACGCAGAGGTTGATGGCACTTTCCACCACTACAGCTCTGCCTTCCAGAATCTGGCAGGTCAGTTTTATTTATTTATTTATTTATAATCAATCTTATATACCGCCCCTCCCCCGAAGGGCTCTGGGCGGTGAACAACACACTAACAAACAATCACATTAAAACCCCATTTAAAACAGCAGATTAAACAAGATTTCAGCGGCATCCAGCATAAAACTTAATAAACCCACCCTGGAAAAAACAAACCCAGAGAGCTGAGGGCCCCATAGAAATTAGGGCCCAGAGTGTAAAAGGGGGAGGAGGAGGGCGCACATCAGCGGCCGGCCCCTCCAAAGGCCCAGTGGAACAATTCGGTCTTACAGGCCCTGCGGAACTCTCCAAAATCCCGTATTTTGTGGTGGTGTAATTAGTAATTAGAACGTAAAGCGTTCCACCAGGCAGGGGCCAGGGCTGTAAAGGCCCTGGCCCAGGTGGAGGCCAACTGCATCATCGAGGGGCTAGGGACAACCAGCAAGTTGGCCTCTGCCGAACGCAGAGGCCGCAGAAGGACATATGGGGTCTTCTACTCCAACCCCCTGCAGAAATTCACAATTATTACCCATCTTTCCCAGTGACCCTCACAGATCTTGGGGTAACCACTCCCTGCAGAAAGGGCCTGTGAGTTCCAGCAGGTTGGGGCCAAAGCCAAAAAAGTCCTGCCCTTGGTAGAGGACAGCAAAATACCCACGGGGACAGGAACTACCAGAAGGTGGTTTCCCTTGGAGCATAACAGCCTTTGGGACAGAGGTGGGATGCACCGGTAGCTAACTAGCTGGAATCCCACCAGGGCAGCCACGCCGCTGGCCCAGAGGAGCGTGGTCCGATCGCCGGCCCCCCGCAGTCAGTCCTCCGCAGCCGCCACCTTTTCTCGCCTCCCCCCTGCCCAACATCGGAAAGGGGGGGCACAGCACAGCAGCCAGGTAAGTGGGCGGCGATGGGGGGACGGCGACCCAGAGGTTGGACTTTAGAATCCCACCACTGCTTTGGGGGTATAGTGGGAAAGGTGATCCTGCATATACAAGGGTCCCAGAGGCAGGAATCGACGCATCAAGAGGTTCTCCAGCCAAAGCAACTGCCGCGCACATTCTCTCACTTAACCCTTCCCCTAACACACGCAGCTGCCAAGTAGTGGCCTCAGCTGGCCGCATAAACTTCTCTATAGAGCGACGGCTCCATTTGAAAACACCCGCGCTTCCTTCATACGACCAGCACGACACGACATCCCCTCGACGAAGCCTTCCTTAAAAGGGCTACTACGCGAGGCAAACGGCCCTCTTTCCACACAAGGCTCCCCTGCGGTGCCTTTTTAAGAAGAAACTTTGACAGGATGACGGAGAGGCTGGAGGCGGGATCACGCATGCGCGCTTGGTCTCGATGGGCTTTCCCGCCTGCCTGCGGAAGAGCAAGTTGGCGGCTGGGCGTGTGGAGGACAAACGGTGAACGGCGAACTTACAGGAAGGAGGTGAGAGAGAGAGAGAGAGAGAGAGAGAGAGAGGACATCGCTTGTTATATCCTCGCCCCCCCCCCCCGTGTCGCTCCCGCCTTTCTTCGCTTATCCCATCGCGTTGCCTAGCTACGCAGGCTCCGCCTCCTGGGTTTTCGCGCGGCGGGGGGGGCGCCCTCCCTCCACGGGATTTTTGTATTTACGTCCGCGTGTTTGGTAGGTGGGTAGACGGAGAAGACTCGAATAATGGCGGACTAATTACACAGCAGTATATTGAAGGAAGCCGGGGGTGGGGCAGCTGCATAGATCCCCCTTCTCGTCCCATGAAACGACATCCTTTGAAGAGGGAGAGAACATAAACGCGCCTTTCCTCTTGGGCTGAATGAATCCACTTTCATATCCCTGAAGTCCATATGTGGGGCTATGCTGTACAAAATGAGGCTGTTGTGTTGTCAGGTGTGGACCAAGATACTTTGGTGCCTGAGGCAGAAAATTAAAATGCTACCGAAATAATAAACATAAACTACGAGTAATATAATATAAACAATAGAATATAAATAAGGATTTCACTGGCAGGTTGTGGGTTTTCCGGGCAGTGTAGCCATGGTCTGGTATTATGACCTCTGCCACACAGCCTGGAGAACGCACAATATCCTAATGTGCTTCCCATCAGTGATCTGAGGTGCCATCTTGATCTGGTGATCCGATCTCTGACTTTTCTAATACATGAACAATGGTCGCCACATAATAGATCGGGTCTCCTGCCCTTTCTCTGAGGAGTTAATACGGATGTGCCTGAGATTCCCAATGACTCTGCCTGGCATGCTGAATTGAAATACTGGCCGGTAAATCACTAGTCTGAGTTTCATGGCTGAAAGAGATTTAAACCTAGGAGCCCTGTGAGTCATCTCTTAGATGTCTTCCATGCCTTCATAAAGTATAAAAAATGTAAAGACTTTTATTCTTGGGGTACCAGTCGCCACTAATAATTTTTCATTGTTTTGTTATTTTAATTTTTTTTGTTCATATTTAATCATTTGTATCCTGACTTTCCTGATCACTAAAGGTGGTCGATATCAACAAATAGGACAAACTAGACAGATTTAGCGCCAGTACCTCCTCAAAATAACTGTCTACATATTAACTACCCCACAAACAAGCAGCCTCTGTTAATTTATCCAGCTGCCTCTGCTGTGCTGTGCAATACTCAACAAGATCTAAATCTCCAGTTCTGGAAGAACAAGAGAAGACATGTTTTATAAAGGGATATAATTTGAGTTTTTTCTTCCTTTGCTATCTCCCCTACACAAAAGAGAATCATTTGTGGTTGTAAGGACCAAATCACTCCACTTTGGGTCCATCTACAAAATTGACCTCCAATTTGTTTATGGGCCCAGTGCTAGGGCATTGACCTTGAAAGTCCTGTATACTTACGTAGCTTGGGACCAACATACCTTCAGGTAGGCTTTGACAAATTTTCTTCCATATTATGTCGCCCCCAAAATTTATTTATTTATTATTTAGATTTTTATATCGCCCTATCCCCGAGGGGCTCCGGGCGGTGTACAACAAAACTAATATAAATCAAGCTCAGGAGCAAACTATACAATTAAAACAACAGCAACCCACAGAGGCTCCCTCGTTAAAATATACTGGATTTCATTAAAAACAGCGGTAATACCATAGTAGAAGGCGCCCGGTAAACCCTTTTTCTTAAAACCCTCCCCTAGGGAGCGGCCGGACTCCTCCATAGGAGGGTAATCTAGATGTAACCGAGCAGGGGCGCAATTGAGGAATCAAGCTTATTTTTCAGTCTTCAGGTTTAATATTTTAATGGCTTATTTCTAATTATAGATACCAATCCTACACTCTTCACAGTTTCTTGTCATTTTAAGGTTATAACAAAGAGTACTGTAGCATATAAATAAGCATGGGTTAACAACAAAGCTAACCTCTGTCCATCATCTAAATAAACGTACTTCTAATGAGAATCATCAAGAGAGACTAACAATAAATGACTGCTGAAAATACTAGACGCCACAAAGAACTTCCTGGATGTCTGGTGCTCTGGTCCCTGGGATTTGTCAAGGCCTTCTTCAACAACTGCCTACTCCTGTATGAACTGATTTCATCTTAATGGTCATCTACTGAGGCCCCACTTCAGATGCCTCTGCTTTTCTGGGTTAGATGGTGCCAACCCAAGGAAGGGCCTTTTAGATGTGGTGCCAAAATTGTAGAACATTTGCTTGGTCCCCTTCTATTGCTGACTTCTACTAGTGGGTGGAGACTTGTTTTGTTTTGGATTCTCTCAATGGCCCCTCCTTCTTGCTTTGTGGTTTAATTTGCTGTCTTCTGCCTTATGGTATATTTTACTGGCCACTTAGTGGCCTTACTGGCCACTAAGAATATAAATAGCTACTAAATAAATCATTATGTCCCTTCTGTCTGTTGCGGGTATGGCTACACCTTTTTTCCCACCTGAAAACAATGAAAGTCTGGAGTTGCACATTGTCTAAAAAAATGTCCACCATGTCCAGATGCACTAAAAATTCCTATCATAATTATAATCTTTAAAAGTTTGTAGCATTCTTAAGACGGACCACTAAGTTTCTGAATATGAAGTTTTCAAATTGTCAGTTTCTCAAGAAAATTGACAGTTGTATATTTTGGAGAGTAAACAGTTTTTTTCAAACTACTAACTTGGATGATAATTACCTTGGAATAACTTCCTCTTAATATGATCAGTGGTGAAATATATTTTAAAAATGCATGACTTTGTAGAGAACTGATGGGAATGTAAACTGAGAGTGCTTGTCACAATGCAGGAGTAGCTCCTTTTAAAGCAAAAGTTCAAGATTTTGCTGAATATGCAAATAAACATATTCTCAGGTCTGGTCGAGGGCCTTTAAATTTTGGCTGCACTTGCATTATACACATAATAAGCACTCTCTGGTTCACCTAATACTATCAGATACCCAGAGTAATTCATGGTTCTCACTGATAGAGAGGAAGATCGAATCAATTGGTATACCCCTTGACTCCCTTCTACCTTTAACTTGTTCAGAATCGTATAAATTATTAAAACAAAAATTGTTGGTGAGAGAATGGAACTATTTAACTCTGGCAGCGAGAAAAACTTGTTCATCTTTACATCTATCAATCCCCTTACAACACAACAGAATGGCCTCCTATCTGTATCATCTGACTAATCCAGATCAGAGAAGAGTTTTTTCACTCGCTCGTTTCAATGTTTTCCCTTCTGCCATACTACGAGGTAGATATAACAATCTGGAAATGTGCAAAAGGGTGTGTTCATGTGGTGCAAATCAATTAGAAACATTAACTCACCAATTATTCTGTTGTCCTAAATTGGCAAGTATTAGGGTCAAATACTGTAGGATGCGTTCTATGATACCTAGCGAGCTGGATGAACTAAACAGACTATCGTTCTTATTAAATAATTCTGATGTTACATTCTGTAAAATGGCTGCGAACTTTCTACTAGAAATATCCCATAAGCAACAGTATGCATGAATTAACTTCATTTGTTATATGTTGCAAGTTTGTATTTTGATGCGATTTAGATATGATTTTATACTGTTTATGCCAAATAAAGGCTTAAACCGGGGATGAATTGTTGGAAATTCCAAATATTCTCAGGTCTGAATAACTGTTTTATTTTGCTTGGTAAAAATTTATTGGTTCCATAGTTTTCCTTGGGTGGGCGTCCATCAGCAGGTGACAGTTCCTCTGACCTGTTGTTAATTATTTGTTTTAAGGAGTTATAAATTTGCTTTCTTCTTTCCTTCATTAGTTTATGATGAATAGCAGCAAGGAATATTTTGTGAAATTTTTAAAGTCTGAAAAAAATTCAGAATTTTTCCTTCAGGCCCTCGAGGTGAGTTTGAGCTTGGTTAAGCTTGGTTAAATGTTTAGTAGATGCAATGTGTACGCTGACTCTTAGTGCAATGATATTACACACATCTAATTCTGAACTCGGCTTCAGAGTATGTGTCAAAAACATATACAAAGAATCCAGACACAGGAGGGGAATTAGAAAGGAATTACTAGAAAATCCCAAATGTGGGATAAAAGAAATTAGAGATGCTTAACCCTCACCACCCCTCCGGATTTCTGGAAAAGGGGTCTGTGTTCCTGTACATATTTGGCAGCTTGAAAAAATACCAGTTGTTGTCACGTAAGATCATTGGCTGGCAGGTAACCCCTGACAGGCATTTTTTTAAAGCGTAAGAAGTAGGGGTGGGAGAGAATTTGGCAGGGATGGTACATTTGCTTTTTTTGTCGCTCCAGCCATTTGTAGTCTTGCATTTTATAGTGCAATCACTGTTTAAATAGTGATAGGAGGGAAGGCACAGCACATACAAATTCACATTAACTATAATACTTTTGTGTGTTTTTCAGTTGCTAAAAGAATTTAAATCTGATGAATGTCTGCAGATTCTTGAAAAGGATGCTGCGCTGAAAATACAAGAGAATGACAAATCCCTTTATATATGTGATCAGTTCAGTGGCATTGTTTTTAACCACCTTCAAAAGGTTTGCTGTGCACCTGCTAATCCTTAAATGTTTTGTACCAAAAAGCAAGTTAATGTAAACATTTTCTTTCTTTTCATTCAGTGGCTGGAGAAAATACTCAGGATATAGTTCACATGCAACAATATGGTTGTTTGTTACAGGAACAAGTCTTGCAAATCCTTGGGTTCGCATGATCTTTCTTCCTCCTGATTCTGTATGTTACTTGGAAATTAATCATTTTAGTTTTGATTTAATACTGATTTGGAAGTTTGGGTAACAGGCAAGATAACTATACTGATTTGATGGCACAGTACCGTGATGTTTGTGACATCAGTGATTACTTTCCAAACTGCATGCAAAGGCTTGTTGTTAGGTCTACGATTCTTGCCCAGTAAACAGACTCTGCTTTTGGTTGCAGAAGTCTTTATTATTGGAGCAGATACAAGAATCCATGTTTCTTCAAGCCAGTTCTGAGGCCTGCAAACAAGCCTTGGCAGTTTATCAGCCCGCTCTCTCTCTTTCCCTTTCATGCGAGTGGGAACCACTCAGGTTTAATTATGTCTAGTGAAGACATCTGCCTAATCTCGCTGCCTGGGAGCCTGACCTTGCAGCGCTCCTCGTTGGGGCTAGTGTATGATGATATCTTGCCCTTAAGCTTACCAACTTCCAGCCAGGGGTGCCTAATTATGTACAAAGCAGCAAGCAGGATAACACTACATAGAAGAAGAAGAGTTTGGATTTATATCTCCCCTTTCTCTCCTGTAGGAGACTGAAAGGGGCTTACAATCTCCTTGCCCTTCCTCCCTCACAACAAACACCCTGTGAGGTGGGTGGGCTGAGAGAGCTCCGAGAAGCTGTGACTAGCCCAAGGTCATCCAGCTGGCATGTGTGGGAGTACACAGGCTAATCTGAATTCCCCAGATAAGCCTCCACGGCTCAGGCGGCAGAGCGGGGAATCAAACCCGGTTCCTCCAGATTAGAATGCACCTCCTCTTAACCACTACGCCACTGCTGCTCCTACATACTATCAGGCATATCAATGATGCTGGATACAGTACTGAACCCCGAGACTCTGACACTCGTTCCCATAATCATGACTTTTTGTTATGTGTGAATTGCTAGTGTGATGACAATATCTTGGTAATGAGCAATTCAGGTAGAAACTCACAAGAGAACAGGCATTTTCTCATGCACACTAGATGAGAAAAGATCCTATTAATTGCCTTTGGCTTATTTTGTCTCTTGTTTCAGCTTGGTTGTAGGATTGTTGGACCACAGGTAGTAATTTACTGTATGCAAAACCAACTATGTGTTCCGAGAGCGGATTACCCAGTTTATAACATGACAATGGCTGATGTGACGGTGTCCTGTACAAATCTTCAAAAAGAAGCACGAGTAATGCATTATTTCATTACTTTTTTCAGTCACAATGTGGGGTTTATATTCTAGATGAATTTTAGGGGCTCGTGACCGGTTTATTGTTCTGAAATGCCTGTGCCTGGGAATTAGGGGCCAAAAAATGCAGTCTGAAGCATTGCTGTACCCTTTCAAATCCATTTACTTCAGTGGTCTTAGAAGTGTGTCACTTGGGACTGCGCTGAAATTTACTTTCAAACTGTCTCTTAAAGGCAAGAAGAGGTGAGTTTTCTCTTAGACACCTAGAATTCAAAGTGATCAGGTGGGTGGGGTGGCAAGGGTGTCGCTGTGCCTAAGACATCTTTGGCTGATGTCTGCTTTCTTTTAATCCTTTAGTCATAAAAGACTCCACAGTGTCTGCAATCAAATTCATCCCATTTTCCTATTCTTTTATTGTAGTATAATAATGTGCACAAATCTATGCTTCTCTTGTTTTGAGGATATTAATACTTGATTGTTTTTCTAGCTGAACAAAAAACTTTTTCATTTTCTGGGGACATGTTATTTGACCACTTTCAGCTTTTCCTTGTACTATTTATATTTTAAGTATTTAAGTAAAGGGAGACATGGCACTTTAGTTGTGCTTCTACTAACATTATGGTAATGTAATACCTTCAGTATTTAAAATACTTTGTACATTCTCAGGATTTGTTAGACTCATTCTTAGCTACCATATGATTTATTTCCTTCTGTAGGAGGAGGTCCACAAATATGTACAGATGATGGGTGGCCGTATTTACAGAGAACTTAATGTTTCAGTAACACATCTTATAGCTGGAGAAGTCGGAAGCAAAAAATACTTCGTTGCTGCTAATTTAAAGAAACCCATTTTACTTCCCTCTTGGGTGACAGCATTGTGGGAGAAATCACAAGACTGGTGAGATTTCAGTGTATACATTTAGGAAAACAATAACACTTGAAAGATCTAAGTTATGATCTTTTCTGAACAATATTTTAACTCTGTATGTCCATGTTCCAGTTGCAGTAAGGTTCCAACTATTGTAAAACTGTAGTAAGATATGTCACCACTAGGAATAATATCCAAACTGACCCTTCTTGCCTGAAACATAGCATGTTGGGTTGGACCCCATCAGAAATCCACACCTCCATGTTTGTGTTGGATGGTGGTTTTCACTAAAACTTCCCGTGTCACACTACTTCTCCAGTTTTCCTCTTACGCTGCTCATGAGGGTTCCTCCCTGGGGCAGCATTTCTGGGGCATTTCAGATTGCAATGAGAAGGGGAAGCAGGGAAGTCACACTTCTGTGTATGATGGGATCCAACACATTACTTTTCATTGCTCCATAGCTGTACAATTCTGTGTCACGTTCAGTTACTCATGCCGTGGTTCCAGTGCTTTCAGTTTTCCCGTGAGTTAGAGAGTACAGATGTGTTTTCTTGCTCTTGTCTCCAACAGCATGATTAGGTACACAGACATAAACATGGGAAACTTCTTATGTCCTTTGTTTCGTGGTTGCACAGTCTGTGTAACAGGCTTGAGCAGTCAGGACCGAAAAGAGATCCAGCGTCTGACTGTTGAGAATGGTGGCCAGTACTCAGGGGAGCTCAAGATGAATGAATGTACCCATCTTATTGTTCAAGACCCCAAAGGTAAATGCTCTTTTGAAATGCATGCCTTTTCTTTAGTTTGAACTCCAGAGACTTCTTGTCCGTGTGTAAATGTTTTCATGATTGTAGCTGTCAGCTTCTTGGGGATCAGTTCTGAATGGAGGAAGTAGCCTCAGTATGTCAGTTTCAGTTTATGTTTCAGAAAGTGTTGGTCTAGTAAGGTGGTCAGTGTGGTGTGCTGACCAACTGATAAACAGATTCTTGATAGCAACTTAATGTTTTCTAATAACAAGCTGTTCAGACCATACCTTCCTTTGATGTCCCTCAGGGTCTGCAACCTGCAGCTCTCCAGATGTTCATGGACTACATCAGCCTCAGTGGGCCATGCTGGCAGGGGCTGATGGGAATTGTAGTCCATGAACATCTGGAGAGCTGCAGGTGGCAGATCCCTGCGCCATGTTGAGGACTGCACCACTGGCTTGTCATATTCTCCCTCATTTTATGTAACAGTTCATATTTTGAGCTTTTAAGGATTTCCTGAGCAATTTCCAGCACAAAAAACATTTCCAGCCATTTCCAGCACAAAAACAATTTCCAGAATAAAAAACAATATTTTAAAATAGAGAGACCCGATTAAAAAGTGAACCAACCCAACAGAATTGTAGCTGAAAACGAAAACAGAAAAATCTGAAATCATATTACTCATGGTTTACATGGATTAAATTACAGTAAAAGTGAGCAGTTAAAAACCCAGTCTCCTTTATTTAAAAAAACCCTCTCCCCTTTCTGTTTTTCTGTCATAACCCTGAAATTCTACTTCTAAAGACTAGTTAGGAAGCATGTTGGTTTAGAGCGCACACATCTGTTCCTCTAAAGGTGCCACTTTCTTCAGGCATGAAAGAATTCTCCCTTGGAGGGGAATTACCACCATTACTTCAAGAGACATCTGTGATCTCCTTAGCATGGAAGTTTATGCTAGTTTACGGAATTGGGTGTAGCGTGACCACACTCATGGTAGTGTAGCATGGGAAAGGTCTGAAGATGTGGTTCATGCAGCCAAAAAGAAAAAACATGACTAAATATAAAAACAAAATCTAGATCAAGAAAATGGGGAAGGAGGGTTGATATCCCAGGGTTTTAAAACTAAAAATATAGATATAAAAAAACCCCCTCTGTTTTCTGATTGTTTGAATGATACTCTGATAGTCTTTTGCAAAATTCCATTAAATGCATTTATTTGTATGAAGTCTAGGGAACAAAATTTTCTCCACCATGATATAATCTTGACTTCAATGCAGTTATGTGGCATCCTTTTAAAATGTTACTGCGCCCCTGTCCAACTCACAACAGCAAAAATATATCAATGCAATCATTTAAAAGGAACAAGTTGTGTAATTGACATGTCATGTACAAAGTGAATGAAAAATATAGGTTTTCACATATCACTGAAGAAGTGCTTGTAACATGATTATGTGGGCTTTTTTTATCTATGGACAGGCCCAAAATATGAGTGTGCAAGAAGGTGGAATGTCTACTGTATTTCTATCCAGTGGTTCTTTGACAGTCTTGAGAAGGGATTTTGCCAGGATCAATCAAACTATACAGTAGAATCTGCTTCAAAGCAAGAGAATGCCCCCAGCACATCAACTCCTACCAGTGAATCCAGCCAGCCTCATAGTAAGTAATAAGGTAGTTGGGTGTCTGTAATTAGAAGAAGAAGAGTTGGATTTATATTCCCCCTTTCTCTCCTGTAAGGAGACTCAAATGGGCTTACAAACTCCTTTCCCTTCCCCCCTCACAACAAACACCCTGTGAGGTGGGGGGATTGAGATTGTTCCATAGAGCTGTGACTAGCCCAAGATCACCCAAGCTAATCTAGTGCACCAGGTAAGCCCAGGCAAGTCCACATTTGTAACCCCATCATAGCCCTTGGTGTCTTTGGTAATTATTAACGTGAGGAAAGAAATGCAGGCCTAATATTTTATTAGTGATACTAATGCCCTGTAAATTTACAAATTTACAAATTTACAAAAGCATATCTTAAGTGGTTTCTGTAACTAAAAGGATATTTTCACTAATCATATATTGTCTAAATACTTGTACTTATGGTACATTTGAAAAATAAAATATTTTTAGTCTGTACTTATTGAATTAATTAATTAATTAATTATTGAATTAATGAATTAATATTAATTAATTAATTATTGGATTTTTATACCGCCCTCCCCTGGAGGGCTCATGTTCTTTCTTTCTTTCTTTCTTTCTTTCTTTCTTTCTTTCTTTCTTTCTTTCTTTCTTTCGAGTAAGATCATAGATTGCACAATTATACCCTTCACTAAAATCTGTGTGTTTTCTTTATTTGAATTTTATTCAAAGGTCGGACCCTCTCAGACGTCAGCCATATTTCAAATATAAATTTCAGTTCAGTTAATGAAACTGGATGTAGCTCGGCTGTAAATATCAAACTGGATGTGCCTCTTGACGATCTGATCAACTTGGACATTAGTTCTTTGCAGGCTCCCGAAGATTTACTAGACGGCTGTCGCGTACGTCTGACAGTACACACGCACTCGTGAAATTACTCACCTAGTTACGTTGTCCTACAGAACTATAGTTTCCATGTTTTTCAGAGCAGAGTTGTACATTTCCCTCATGAACTAATGAATGGCAGTGAATGCCTGTCAGTTCTGTTTGTGTCTTCCTCTGGAAAAAGGCAGCTACAGGCTTCTCTCAGCAGCCAGAAGCGTTAAGGTTCTCTGTTAGGGAACTACTTATACATCATAGCTGTTCCCATTATTAGTTTGCATATTACTCCATTCTAAGGAAATCCAGATTAATTGCATCTCCAGTATCCAACAAGAAGTTTTATGTATGAGATTAAAAACAAAGTGCTCTGCTTGAGAGCAAAAGGCTTAAGATACAGACCAAGTAAATGATTCATACTTTGCAGCAACTTCCCTCTTCAGCAACGGGAAGTAGTGCAAACTTTTTTAGGAGGAAACGACATTAGGCTGCAAATACCTAGGATGTCTCTTTAATACGATCACCCAGATCTACTGCTTTGGATTAAGCATATTCTATACTTTTTTTCCTTCCAGATTTACCTCTCTGGTTTCAGTGGCCGGAAGTTAGATAAGATGAGAAGGCTGATTAATTCTGGAGGTGGGGTTCGTTTTAATCATCTAAATGAGGATGTGACGCACGTTATTGTTGGCGATTCTGATGATGAACTGAAACAATTTTTGAAGAAGACGTCACAGAGGTATTAATAACTAATAGTGCTTTTTCTAAAAAAAACTATTTCCTGAGAGTAATAGACCTGAATAAGATTCTGAGTAGACCTTCTTAGGAGGGCAGTTTAAATATCTTTGTCTGCAAACTTATTTTCTTCTAGAAGCATTTTGATTTTTTTGGTTAAAAAAACAATTTTTTCACATTGCACATCCTTTTGTTTACAATGATGAGCATCTCATCCAGAGGTAATTATTTTAATGAGAACTGTAGATCAGATCTGAGAGAGAAAAGTGATCTATAACCCCTGTTACCTGTAACTGTGACCAGAGTTATGTACATGGAACTCCTTTGTATTTTGTTGCATGTGGAGGATATGGCTTGCAGTTAAAATCATACATAGGAATCCTTTGCTGCCCTCATGCTTTATCCAGGAAATCTTCAATTAACAGGAATTTTGTTTTAATTCAAAAGGCAAGCTGTGAACATTCATTTCAAATCTGTGTGTCACTTTTTGACAAAGTGAGTCAGACTGGGTTTTGTGGTAGGAATGTAAAATATCTACTACCCCCATCTGTAATTCATGTCTTTGTTTTACAGACCATATATTGTGACAGCAAAATGGCTTCTGGAATGCTTTAGAAAAGGTTATTTAGTAACTGAGGAACAGTATATCCCTGCAACCTACCAGCCAGTGGACAGTTCCATTTTGGAACACGACTTAATGAAGTCAGTCCTTCCTAAACAAAATAACTTTTCAAAGAAAGAAGCTGTGAACATTACAGCCACTCACAAAGCAGATGAAGACCTTCTGTCTCAATATGTCCCTAATAATTCTACTGCAGGTAAGATTCATCCATCCTATCACTTAAGGTGTTTTTGTGTCCTGTTAACCCTATACAGTCCCTCCTTTCCTTGAGATTATTTACCTCACAGAGTGTTGCAAAATTTGTCAGCAGTTAGAATTTGAACATTCTTTAGGTACATAGTAGCAGCTCGGCCCCTGACTACAAGATGCATCACAACAGCTTAACCAGTGATGAAGATGGACTTGTAGACATGTGATATGTGTCAGGAGGCCATCTGTTCATACATGGCTTATGCATGCATGAACAGGAGCAAAACCAAAATATCAGGGGGAAGATGTTTTGCTTCTTGAATGTGAATATACACACCATAGAGATATGATTTGTTTTGACAGTTGCTTCTAGAGCAGGGGTAGGGAACCTTTAACACCTGGAAGAGCTTATTATTTCACCCGCTTCCATGGAAAAGAAAAACACTTGAGCCGCAAATAATTTCTTTGATGACGCAGCCAAAGATAACACTCGTATATATTGGGTTTTTTACTTTTACTCCTCGCTTCATTCCCATGAGAAGCTGATAGACGCACTCCACCCTTGCCACCTGCAGGGCGTGGCAGATGGGGCCAGCGTCTGCTTCCATGAGCCGTGAGTAAGGGCAGAAGAGTTTTACGTATGCCTTTGTTTAGGTTCCCTACCCCTGTTCTAGAGATATTGGGACCGTATACAGCAACAATCTGAAAAATAATGTTGGTGGTGCTAATTTAGTCCAATAACGAATAGGGAATTATGTAGTTAATAAACCAGCCCTGCTTCTTGTGTGTGTTTTAAATCTCAGGTCAGAAATGTATTTTGAATACTTTTGCTTTATAGTGTGCTTTTTAACAATTTGTACTGCTGAAGGCCTATTGAACGAACCATGTTTGTTTTAATGAAAAAAAACTGCTATTGTATTGTGTTAAAGTTTTATTAATTTATCATATGTAACCCGTTAATATTATTATTAGGCCTTTTCTCAACTTTCTTTGTTACCTGTATGAGTAGGAGGCCAAAATATATCATAAATTCTTATGTGGTACGTTTTTGTGATGGACAGGAGGCTGTGCTGTTGTCCCTGAAGGGTAAATAAGCCACCATTTTGTATATGTGTGTGTATTTGGATCCCGCCTACTTTTTAATGCAGTCTTTCCCAGTTCTGCTCCTTATTGCCTTCATTCCACATGGCTTTTGTCCGTGCATGTCCCATAATTCTTAGCGGATAAGCTGGTTGGATCTAGCTCACACATTTTTTCTGTAGTAGGACTGTAGCATTTTTCATTTTTCCTGCAGTTGATGTTGGGGACTACAGTGATACCAATCACCCCACCATGCAACGAAAAGAGTTCCCTGCCAGTATCAGTTCCTTGGCAGAGACTTCTACGGTTGTTGAAGGAACCTTGTTCTGTGGCAAGAAGTTTGCGCTTCTGGGCTTTGACAAAGAAGATGAATCCTGCATAAGAAGTCTGGTTGAAGAGTATGCAGGGCGTGTTCTACCTCAACAAAGTAAAGCAATTGCTGACTATGCTGTGGTTCCACTATTGGGGTGCAACGTGAAGTCAACTGTTGGAGAGGTGGTTACAAATACATGGCTGGTGAGTGTAGGTCCCAAGAGAATATCTAAAATACACGAGTCAAAGTATAATTAGGAATAGCAAAAATGATACTGATGATTAATTTTCCGATCTCATTGTATTTCACTCTAATAATCACTGACTTCTTGTGCCACAGATAATATAGCCAATATCTTGTACGTATTCATGTGGAACCAGCTCAGAATCTCACTGGATTACTGTTAAAAACACCATCCTTGTTTTGCCGTTGGTATTTGCTAACTGAATCTCTATATAGCAACTGCACATTAGTTTTGCTATTCTGAAGTTTTTTCCCAGTCATGATGCTACTGGTGATGATTACTGGAACAGAATTATACTTTTAGTTTCTAAACAATTGCTAGAATTTAAATTGCATTTTTGAACCTATCCAGTTTTTAGAAATGTATGCAAGTGTGTGTATCAGTGGTCATAAAATTTTGTACTGGGCCCTGAGATCTCCAAATAATGCACTTGGCATGTGGTGATTTCTTATCCCAGACCCTCCATATTACTGAACTAATTTATGGATTACTGAATAATTTGCAGAATTTATTTCACCATTGTTAGGTGATGTGTGTCGAACAGCAAGTCCTTCTAGATCCACAGTCAAGTCCACTTTTCACACCAGTGTTTGTGAAGGAAGGACACAACCCCTTGGAAAAATGTGTTTTATCATTCAGCCAATTCAGTGGGACAGAGAGAGACTCTTTAATATACCTGGCAAATCTGCTTGGGGCAAGGTATGTGACTTGTCATTTGTTAGTTTTCTGGCACATGTTCCTTTTAGAACTCCGAAATATTAAAGGGGAGGAGTGACAATTTGTAAGTTTTATAAAAAAGAATAATTGCTGCAATGGACATTATTGCTGAACTATTTAAATGTATTCTTTGTGGTCTTAAAACGTGTCACTTTTTATTTTCAGAACATCTTAAAGTGTTTTTAAATGTGTTGAACAATTGCATGAAATTAGCATTCGAATGTCTAATACCCAGACTTACATGGATCAAAAAATCTACATAATAGGGCCAGCCAGGGCTACAATTAAGGGTTCTGAAAAAAATGTGAAACACCTGTTTGCAGGAAAATGCCATTTGTTAAAAATATTGGGGACCAAGAGCAATATTTACATATGACAAATATTGGGGTGGGGGGAGGGTGCTTGCCCAACTCCAAGGGGGTAGTGCAGACCACCATCACCATGAGGGAGAAAGGCAATAGAAACAGCAGTGGGTGGGAAGGGAAGTAATGGAGCAAGTGGTAGGAGACGGCAGGGGGCAATATAACCCCTTTCCTCACAGATCCTTGCAAGTCACCGGGTATATAAAATGCTACTGCAGATTTTGTTTTATAAGCATGGAATGGGAATGTTATATGGTTTCATTTTTAGAGTTCAGGAATTCTTTGTGAGAAAGGCCAACCCCAGGAAAGGAATGTTTGTCAGCACCCATCTGGTGCTGAAAGAACCAGATGGTTCTAAGTATGAGGCTGCAAAAAAATGGAATCTCCCAGCTGTTACTCTGGCTTGGCTGCTGGAGTCTGCGAGGACGGGGAAAAAGGCAGAGGAAAACAAGTTCTTGATTGACAATGCAGTCGCTGAAGGTACGCTAATGTGAAGTTTTCGTCGGTGTGCTTATGTCATACAATAGGAAAAAGGGAAACTTTAGATTTATGTTGTTCTTTTCTCAAACATAGTTCTCTTAAGCTAGAGGTGGCCAATCCATGGTGCTTCAGCTGTTCATGGATTACAATTCCCATCAACCCGTGTCTGCATGGCCAATTGGCTGTTGGGAATTGTCGTCCATGAACATCTGGAACACCATAGGTTGGTCACCCCTGGTCTGGAGCATCATAGGTTGGCCACCCATCTGGAGCACCATAGGTTGGCCACCTGCCAGTGTATCTAATGCACTATATGTAAAGATTGGCATGGATCCAGATTTGCCTTTGCATGTCGGTGCGTATGTGAGATTTCCTTTGATTCCAGAAGTCATCACTTAGAAGACAAACAACCAACTTCATTACATCAGTTTTTTAGCATTCTGATAATGCAGTGTCCCCTCTTAAAACCGGCTTCATCATCATACAGTTCAGTGCATGCAGAAAAGGAGAAGAGGGTGCTCCCCTCCTAAGGTCCAGCTTATCTGTGTGCGGTGCACATTCTAGAAAAAAATGAAGTTTAGAGTATTCTGTAGTTTAAAAGAAAATATTAAATAATCTTTACAAAAGGGGGGAAAGTGCAAATTATGAAGCTTTCTTTTTTTTAACTCATAGAACAGACCTTCAAAAATGATCCAGCCCTGGCGGAAATAGGTGCAGCACCTTCAAATACACCTGACCGACCCCACAATATCTTTGAAAGTGGGAAGGGCACAGCTGTGACACCTCTTGATATGAACCGATTCCAGAGTAAAGCTTTCCAGACTGTTATTTCCCACCATATTGGTAAAAAGGCAAGCCCTCCACTAGAAGGGAAGCCAGTACAGAAAGAACCATCTTTGCATTTGGATACCCCATCCAAATTCTTGTCAAAAGACAAGCTCTTCAAGCCTTCTTTTGATGTCAAGGTAAATGTATTGGGAATCTTGTTCAAATATTCAGTGTTGTTGGTTGGTTGGGGGGGGGGGCACTAGCATGTTAACAGTTGCCACTCACTCCCAAGAGTTCAATAACAACGGACACCATCCTGCTGCTGGATTATAGTTTAAAAAGGAAATGTGAGTTAGTTGTTGTGGGCTTTCCAGGCTGTGTGGCCGTGGTCTGGTAGATCTTGGCTGTGAAAGCCTTCGGAAATGTTGGTTATGCCCAGTTGTTACAGTGGAATGCTTATATTAAAATATGTTTACAACACCATAACAAAACAAAAATGTTTTGAATAATTGTTCACAAAAATGTCGTCCTCTTCGTCAGTTGGGTCCAATAATCTGTGAGTACATAGGTTACACGTCCTTCCTGCAGTGCCCCCTTCCTTGGCTCCACCAGTCCTTTCCAACCCATGGAAAGTTGATTCTCCAGGTCATAGTGCCAGCATAGACTAATAGGAAGAAGAAGGAAAAATCACCCTCTTCTCTTCTAGTCAGTCATTCTGTGCTGATGGATGAGGCATACATGTCTCCCCCCACCATGCTGCAGGCCCCCAATCTGCATGGCTGTTAGTCTACGCAAGTCCTGCAACCCCGGAAATCAACTGTCCTGAAATCAGACCGGATGGCTGGATCTAGCCCATCACTTGGAATGTTGATGTTACAGTCTACAGTATGCATCAAGACTCTGCTCCCCCTGCCCCTCCCCTCCCCTCCCCGGCCCCTCCCCTCCCCCCGGCCCCTTGTAAAACTATTTCAAGTCTTTTGGCAATCTCAAGAGTTGGCTTGCATTTGCTGAAATGTCTGACTGTCCAATTAGCTTGCTAGTTTTGAAACTCCTCAAAATGACCCGGAAATGGGTGCTACTCATGAAGGGCAAAAAAAAAAAAAACCTTCCAGGGAAACAGATTTTCAAGAGAATACTAAGAAAGGTTTGGCAGTGATAGGATGCATAATGATAACTCTCAAGTGGTTAATGAATCTTACCTGTTCTGAGGGGAAAGTCTCTTGCGAAATCTAATTCACTGAAAATATTGCATGCATCTGTTGACTTTTATCTTGCTTTTGATTTCATATAAAAGCTGACGTTTTCTTTTTAGTCTTTTTCGCTAAACTCCAGAAGGCATCTCGAGTGTATTTTCACTTCTGTTTTTTTAAAATATGTCAGTAACATGGAGTACTTACCTTGTTTATCGGCAATAGTGTTGCCAAGGCCTGATTATATGACTGAGTACAAGGCATCAGAACTAAGAGCCTCAGTGGTTCTCTTTATCACTCCTAGATATTACAGTGCATCATTGGAAAGACTAGCCAAAAGGGCAGTCAAGGAGCTCTGACTATTTAATCAGTGACAAGAAAAGCGTTGAATCATTCCACTAAAAAGTAAATCATTTTCATCTTGCAGAGAACTTCAAACTGAGAATTTTTTTTAACCAAGGGTATATCTTTTAACTCCTTTTCAGGATGCTTTAGCAGCTTTGGAAACTCCAGAGGGTTCTAACCAGCGCAACAGAAAACTGAGTACTCCACTTTCTGAAGTCATTGGCAGGAACTTAAAACTGGCTTTGGCCAACAGCACCCGGCAAACGGCTGTGCTCAGTGCCAGTCCTCAGTTGAAGGCTGCTCCCCAACCAGTGGTGATTTGCGATTTTCACTTTGATTGTAGGCTTAAGGATAATCACATATACAATGGCACCTGTTGGCTGAATTTTTGAATGCTGCTTATTTGCATACAAAGAATTGTTTGCTCTTGTAAATTTCACATGGCTCAGTGGGATGATTTGTTATGTGAACGCTGTTGTGTGTTCACTGGAAGAGCTGAGACTACATGCAAATAAGCAGCATTCAAAGGGCTTTCCCAATGCACAGGAAGCCCAAAAAGTGAAAAGTATCTGAGAATCTCCAATAGGGGAAAGCAGAGAGATGCCACAGAAAATGTGGTGTATCTCTGAACCAGCTCCGCTGGAGCAAGGGGGCTGACTAAGAGAAGAAGAAGAAGAGTTTGGATTTATATCCCCCTTTCTGTCCTGAAGAAGACTCAAAGGAGGTTACAATCTCCTTGCCCTTCCCCCCTCACAACAAACACCCTGTGAGGTAGGTGGGGCTGAGAGAGCTCCGAGAAGCTGTGACTAGCCCAAGGTCACCCAGCTGGCGTGTGTGGGAGTGCAGAGGCTAATCTGAATTCCCCAGGTAAGCCTCCACAGCTCAGGCGGCAGAGCTGGGAATCAAACCCGGTTCCTACAGATTAGGTATTAACGAAGCTCTTAAATCCTTCCTTTAATGCATCAGCCACTTCGCTGCTCCACCCCTGGCTCTGGGTCCCCCAAAATGGCCCTGGCCACGTCACTGTAACATTTTGTGCTGGTGGGACTGGGTAGGAAAGGCAGCTGCCGGTTTGGCACCACGGAGCCGTCCTGTGCCAGCCTGCTGGAATAAGTAACTCTCCTGCTGGTATGTTTACCCATTGCACCAGCAAGGAGGGCATTTTTGCCGGTGCATGGGGGTGCTGGCTCCAGAGGGGGATTTCTACCTCCCTCTGGACTGGGCTGCTCATTGCACCCATTCTGAAACAATTAGCCATCACTGTTCTCAGTGGCAGTGCTGGCAGTGTGTTTGGAGAGGCCTTCATGAACTTGATGCTGCTGAAAAGTAAATCTATCATGCGTAAACACTTATTCGCTTTTAATTAAATGTGGCATAGTGTCATACCAGAAGCTGGATGACCCAGGTTCAGATTCTCACTCTGGCATGAAGTCTTCTGTGTGACCTTGGGCCTGTTACTTCCTCTCAGCCAAACCAACCTCATAGGGTAGTTAGGAGGACAAAATAGTCAGCTATGTACACCATCCTGGTGTCCAGGGAAGAAGAAGGGTAAGATAAAACGGGTGGGGATTGAGTGAATTCAGAGAACTGAACTTTTCTTGGAAGCATCCAAAACGTGTATTCCTGTTGTTTTCTTGTAAAACCGTTTGTGTAGGAGGAAGACTCCACAGACCCTCTAACTCCTCTAACTGGCGTTGTCGTATGTGTGAGTAAGAAGCTCAGTAAAGGGCAGAGTGAGCTGAATGCGATTACTGCCTCTCTTGGAGGGGATTACAGGTACATCTGCAGGCAAGAAGAGTATGAACTGAAGCCTTTCCGTTTGCTTCCCTTTAGGTGGCAGATTTTTTAATAAACGTATCTTCAGAAATGTCTGAGCTAAAATAAATGTTTTGAAGTAACAAACGCAGTGCTCTTATTCTTTGGTGGTTCTGTGAAATTGAAATGTGTGCCGAATGCAACGTGACATCCCTAGAACTGTGTCCTTAGAAGTGTGGCTTAAGTGTGAAAGGCTGGATGAATGGTCCTTTCTGTGTACCTGAGAAGAGATGATCTTAAAAGAATGGATGTGATGGAATTTCAATCATTGTATGAACAATGAGAAAAATGTTCATCCAGGGTCTTCATATGGGGTGTGCTAGATTCTTGTACAGCACTGGGGTGGGTGTAGGGTGTCTTAGGACGGTTCCAGATGGGATTTTTTATAAAGCCTCAAATATGCTGAATCAGCATTTTGATAACAATCAGTAGGTTCCTTTCAGCGTAAATGGGGTCACTGGAGGAATGGAAGGAGTAGTAGTGCATTTCCTTCATTGTGCTGGGGGTTGGTTAGATGACTCTATATTTCTGTGTCCTCTCCCAGAAAATGACAATTATTTAACATACAGTTTGTATCTTATTGCTGTTCTAGGTGGAGGTTTGATGAAACTGTGACTCATTTCATCTACCAAGGAAAGCAAAATGATAGCAACCGTGAATACAAATCTGTTAAAGAAAGAGGCATACACATAGTCTCAGATCTCTGGCTTTTAGAGGTATGGAGAATTGGCTCCTCCCAGTACTAGAATGTTAAAAGATAATTTTCATATATGGGTTGGCATTTTCTTATCACTTTAAAAAAAATATGTGTGGAGTAAATTGGAGGAGTCACCTGTGGAGATACAAGCTTCATGTTTGTGTTCTGAGGCATGATTGTGTGTTAGCAAAAGCAAGCCTTGTAAGTTGCTGCTTGTCAGTTAATGCCAAGGAACTAAAAGGAACTGTGCTTCAGAAAGAGACAGAGATGCAGCTGTCTCCTAGAAAAATAACTGTAATTCTCAAAGATTGCTGTCACATATGTTGTGACAACTATGAGAAAGAAGCAAGTGACTATCTGAGCCTGGTTTTTGCAGTCAGCAATGAATTGTTTTCACATAATTTAGAGATCCAGAAACCTCTGCCATAGTACAGAAAACCCCTCTCTGTGGACTATGGCGGAATTGAGGGTCACAGCTATGTGCATTGTAGAAAGCAATTCTTATGTCTCCTGCTGCTCAAGATCATTGCATAATGAAATTGTGGTGTTTTGTAGGCTTGCTGTTTCTCTCTGCCTTCTTCCCATGACAATAAAACTAAAGACGGAATAGATGAATTTTTAAAAAAGCTTATTAACCCTTGCATTTTGTGGGTTTTGGTAACAAAAGTTTTTTTGTTTCTGGGTAGACAGTGCACTCAGATGTGCACAATGCTTGTGTCGATGGAGAATGATGCTGAATGCACCTGGCAAAATTCATTCTAGTTCAGGGGTAGGGAACCTGAAGCCTCCAGATAAAATTAGGTCCTATAATCTCCTTATCAATTTTTACCAGCATGGCCAATTTAGTTTGGCCATGCTGACAGAGGCTGATGGGAATTGTAGTTCCTGAACATCTGGAGAGCCGCAGGTTCCCTACCCCTGTTCTAGTTCATAACAGCTAATGTTGTAATACAAATCTTAGCCTTTAAACTGCTGCGGGACTCTTTGTTGTGTTATATCAACAGAGTCAACCTTAGAGGAATAATCACAGTAGGCAAAAAAATTCTGTCCGGTGATTCCAGAATGTATTCTCCCGTGTTCTTGGTAGCCGTTTGCAGCTTTAATCTCTCTCTTCATTAACTGTGTTCCTGTTCATTTTTTTTCCAGTGTGCGAAAGCATGTAAACGGATCCCTGAATCTCTCTATCCACATACATACAATCCCAAAATGAGTTTGGATATTAGCGGTGTACAAGATGACAGAGTCTCAACTAGGCTTGGCTCAGCTAGAAAATCTGGAAAGGAAGATGAGGTATAGAAGGTCTTAATTGTGGTGTTTGTGTGGATTTTTAAAGTTCAATATGGTCATTTAGTTGGAATAAACCAGTCAGCAGTCAGCAGCTGCATGAATTGTTTTCACATAATGTTATAAAATCAAGGACGTTATATCGCTTTTGAGGTTTTGGGAGAGGTTTTTATATGGCATTTAACTTTTACAATTTAACAAAAATTAGGGCATTGTGATGGGCAGGCAGTACAAAAGCCTAAACATTTGATAGGTACACAGCATCTTTAGAGCTCATCATAGTGGAAATTTAGGTTAGAGCAAATATTTTTGGTATTCTGTATAAATTCATGAATAATAATTCTCTTCCCAATAATAATTTATCTTCTTTAAAACTTGGATGTAAGACACAAATCTCTTAACCATTCCAGAGTATTTCATTAGATGAGATCAATCTCGAAGATGCGACGACAGATCAAGTGAATGAGGCAGTTGCTATTGGAAAAGAGGAGAAAGCATCAAAAGGAGGTAGCTTCTGTGTTTGTGTGCTCATGTGTGCATATATGCACATGTGCTATTGTGTTGTTTGGCACCAGCCGTTAATATTGCAAAATTTTCCTATAACTTTTTCAAATGAATGTAGTGTGAAAAGAGAATGTTCGCACGCTTGTTAAAAGATTCACTTGGCTTTATTTAAATGGTGTTTGGTATAATTGATTTCGCCTTTAGTGAATTTTTTTTCTTTTTGATTCCAAGTTTTAACACAGACATTGGAAATGAGAGAGAATTTCCAAAAGCAGCTACAAGAAATCATGACTGCTACTTCTTTAGAAAAACTGCAAGGACAACGGACCTCTTTGTCCAGAAATGGTTTTGACAACTCTCCGACAACTCCAAACGGTCCTCGTTCTTTGCGTAACGGCCGAAGCAGAGTCTTGGAAGCATTAAGGTGTAGTAGGTGTTTGAACATAGTTTGGATTTGTGGGTGTTAGTCATAAAAAGGGTAGATAGAGGCTTTGAAGTTTCTGCTACGGGAGTCTACATGGCTGAATGGTTGCTTGCCTCCTAAGACATATCCATGTTAGAGCACATAGCTTTCAGGGACCAAAGTCTTAATTTGTTTTGGTTTTTTTGTTCAACATTTTGACAGGAAATAGGTTATTAATAATCCCAATTGCTGGTCTACATCTTTAAACATAATGGATTGTATCCAGTGATTTTGTTGTGCTGATGATGGAGCCTTTCCTGAGGAAGATGAAGGGGCTTATTTCTGTTGCATCAATATTTTGTGTACTAGCAGTTGTGCCTATACCCTTGTCATGGTCTGAGCTGCTGTTCATGTTTTTGTGATGTAAATTTTCTGACGATAATGTATGGCTGTTATCTAAGCTTCCTTAGGCTGCTAAGGAAAAGCGGGATATCAGTGTTTCAAAATAAAACTATTTTTGGAACAGGAATGTTGGACACAGTCTTAAATTAGTATATTTTTAAAAAAATGAATAATATGTCTAAGTGAAGTGTTTGATGCATTTGAAGTGAACTGTGACTCATGAGAGCTTATGCCCAAATAGATTTTGTTAGCGTTTAAGGCAGTTCTTGACTTCTGAGTGAATGTGCTTCAAGTCTCTCTCTCTCTCTCTCTGTCTCGTCTTAATTGGTAATTACTGGGACATTGATCAAAAAGTTTAAATGGAGATCTCAGCATGTTCTTCCCTACAAATTTATCTTTTGGCCTTGGTCATCACTCAGTAGAAGAATGCAGGCAGATATGGGTTCAGTTCCTGACATCTCTAGTTAAAGAATCTCAGGTAGCAGATACTGGGAAAGACCTTCCTCTCTGCCTGGGACTTCAGAGTACTGCTACCAGCAGACAGTGCCAAGGCAGATGGACCAATGGTCTGACGATATAATGCTGCTTGGTGAAAGAGCCACTGTGGTGTAGTGGTTAAGAGCAGCAGGATCTAATCTGAAGAACCAGGTTTGATTCCTCTCTCCTACATATGCAGCCTGGGCTAGTCACAATTCTCTAGAACTCTCTCAGCCCCACCTACCTCAAAAGGTGCCTGTTGTGGGGAAGGGAGGGGGATTGTAAACCATTTTGAGACTCCTTACGGTAGAGTCAAGGGGGGGGGGGTATAAAAAGCAACTCTTCTTAGGTTCTCATCAGACTCCTATTGCTGAAGCTATGGTGATTTTCAGTTTCATAGCTACTTTGACTGTTTTCTCCCCACTTTCCTGCCAAAGCAATACTTGTTTTGGACTTGTGGACAGCTGTTAAAAAGAGATCAATACTGCACATTCTTGAGAAGTTATTTTAAAAAGATAAAACCTATAACTTGGTAAAGTATGCAGATTAATGTATTGTCACAGCTGGAATCACTGGGGTATTTGGGGGGTTTCCGGGGCTGTATGGCCGTGTTCTAGTAGCATTTTCTCCTGACGTTTTGCCTTCATCTGTGGCTGGCATCTTCAGGGGATCAGCCCGGAAACCACACAACACCCCTATGCAGATTAAGCCTGTTTCTGCAGTTTTGTACTATCAGCATAATTTATTGTTGTTTCAGAATTCCAGCATCCCAGCTTATAAACAGTTTGCATAGCTGAACCTACACATTGTGCCTGATAACTATTTCCTCTGTGTGTGTGTGTGTGTAAATCTATTTGAGTTCTACTTTTACATAGAATTGTATTCCTCTTGGCTGTGCTAATCAGCAGACACAATCCATGAGATTCAAGTATTTCACTGTGGCAAGTATGTCTGCATTGCAATAGTGCTGACTTCATATGCAGAACGTCGATCATATGCTCATCTCTGTTTATTTATTTTGTTCCTTAGACAGTCCCATCAAGTAGCAACGGATGTCAACACAGAGCCATCTCAGAATGAACAAATTATTTGGGATGACCCTACTGCAAGAGAAGAGAGAGCAAGACTTGCCAGCAACCTTCAGTGGCCTGGGAACCCATCCCAGCATTTTGAACAAACAGGCGATCCCGCACTCAGGAAATCTGTCACTGATTCAGAAATTGCAGAAATGGGTATGAAGGGAGTGCAAACGTAGATGGATGTTACTTTGCTCTTTGATTCTCAGTTATCAGTGTTACAAGAAAACTAACGTGCGACAATTTATACTGATTATGTTAGTAACTACCTTTTTAATTTAGCTGAGGAATTAGTTTGGTGAAGTAAGTTCAGATTTGGCAAGTTTGTCAGTATTGGGCATGGATCTGGATTCTAAAACCCTGTCTAAACAGCAAGAAACAATTTCATGTGTGGAATGTGGACGGCCAGTGGGCGAGTGCATTTTTTAATGTTCATGTGCAGTTTTTGTCAATCTCAACACAAAGATGCCTCCCTGTTGGTGGGGAATGGAGGGATAACCACAAATTAATTCCTGATAATGTTCTATGTACAGGGAATTAAATAAAAAAAGATGGCATGCCAAATCTGAACCTACATCACCCACCCAACTAATTCTTCAAATATGCTCCAGTCCAAAAACTTGTGGAAGTTAGCTTTGACAACGCAACCATTCTTATGCTGAGAACAGTTCCTGTTTATCTTGCTCTCCAATCAAAACAAAATGGTTCTGAGGGTTTTTTGTTTGTTTTTGCTTTATAGATGTCAACAATCCTGGAGTAACTACTATAGCTGAGGTCCCAGAACCTGCAGTATTTAGAGATCCAGAGACCCCTGTCAAAGAAGATAATCCCATCCTGACACCACTGGCTCCTGCCATTGCCTTTCCACTTGCAAACCCCCCTGTGGCTCCACAGCCCAAAGAAAAGGTATCTCATTCTGGGGAGGGACTGGTAGTGGATCTGTGTGGTGTGCAACAGGCCCCAGGTCCCATCCCTGGCATCTCCAGTAAAAGGGTCAGGAAAGTAGCTGGAAGATTTTTGTCTGGGACCTGGAGAGCTGTTACCAGTTAAAGCAGATAATCTTGACCTTGGTAGACTAGTAGGTCTGACTCAGTATAAGGCGGCTTCATGCGTCCATGACACAGGCACTTAGACTGAGGAAATTTCGTTCCTGTGTTTTAACTGTCAATTCAATCTATATATGTTTAAATTACAGACGAACAGCCAGCATTTGATTTCAGTAGCTTCCTCGTAATCACTTTAAATCCTTCTGATAATCTTATCTGTCCTGCAAGCTAGAAAATCATGGAGAGTTTGAACTAATTAAAGGAAGTATCTGTAACTTATTTGTTTGAAATAATAGGGAAGAGCAGGAGCTCATGTGTTTTTCTTGGGAGTGGAAATGTTGGATTTGCCGAAATATATGCAGCTCTGTCAAAGTTTAGTATTGCCTAATCTTGTGGAACACTCTGGCTGTCGCAATTGAATCTCATATAGATGGTCTTTTTGTCTATAGCATATTATCTGGCTGCAGTTTCTTATAGTTAAAGGGTTTTTTCTGTAAGCTTTACTTTGCCATTTTGTAAAGACTTAAGCACAAACATCTTGGATGTGGGGGAAGGGGGGGGACAAAATTTGCCTACAGTTTCTCTCCATTGGCTTATCAAGGATAGTCTCAAAGCACATGACTGAGTTACATTATATGTGAAAGCAGGGATGCTCTGAAAATGAATAGCCATCCATCACATTCATTGTTTGATGTCTCTTTTCCATGTTTCCCCAATTTTGTCTTGCAGGTTATTAAAACTGACCGGAAGTCCAATGGTGAACCAGAATACAAATTCCAGCTGTCTTCCCTTACTCCTCAAGAGCGAATTGATTATTGCTATTTGATTGAAGAACTAGGTAAGATACAGTGCTGCTGGGTTTTCTGCTTAGACGCTAATTGTGCTTCACTGAGCATATAAAGAACTTCCTATGTGGTTTATGTGATGTGATTTAAAGAATTAGAATTAAAATCTATTCTCTTTGCTTCTTTAGGTGGGGTAGTGCTTGAGAAACAGTGCTTTGACCCTCGCTGTACACACACAGTTGTGGGAAACCCTCTTCGCAATGAGAAATTCTTGGCATCAATGGCAGCTGGAAAGTGGGTGCTCCATCGATCCTACCTGGAAGCATGTAGGACAGCACAGCGTTTTGTAGAGGTATTTAATGCTGTTATGGGCCCTCTGGGTTGTTTATAACTCCCTTACTATGTTCTTAACTTCTGAGAAACAGGATAAAATAAGCACCCAGCTTGCCGGGGATAACATGTGGACAACTGGGAAAGGCAGTGGCAAACAACCTCATAAACAGTCTGCCTAGTAAATGTTGTGACGTGACATGACCCCATCAGTCTGTAATGGCCGTGTGCTTGCACTTTTACTGTGCTTTACTTTTTTTGGCGGCGACCGGGGGGCGGGGGTGTGTGTGTGTTATGGCATACACCAACATGCTTTACTTAAAAAAATAGATTCTTGGTTTCCAAGGGCACCTAATCTAAATGATCAAAACAAACTATCTGAGGAGTAGGAGGGTGACAAAACATTCTATGTCAAACCCTGTGTGATAACATACAATTAGCTAATAACTCAGTATCCACCTCAGGGTTATTTTGTTCTTTTTCCAAAGGTGACTTGTGTGTCCATTTTTTTAAAAAGTACTACCTAATTGCAGTTTTCAGGTTATTTTCAGAATGTTTCTAAACAGAGTTGTTCAACAATAATAATTTGATGCATTAGTTATAATTGGTATGTATTAACAACTTGATTATACAAGGCTCTGATTCTACTGGATGCACAGCAAACCCCACAGCCTGTCTGTTTGTGGCATGTGAGAGGGAGAGAGAATGATGGACTTCTGTTTTGTTCTGAAGAACTATTTTATAAACTCAGAAGAGTTTCAGAAGCCACGACGTTCCTAGAAAAGCCTCCCTCTCCCCACTTGCCTTTGAGAGCTCTGGATTATCGCCTTAATAAGTGAACTATGAGAAAAAATGTAAAAATGTCTGCCTTGAAATCTAGTTGTTAATAGAACATTTGTCTGAAAGATGGAAGTGTTTTGGAATGTGTAGTTCAATTTCTTTTCAGGGACCCTTTAAGCTCCATTTTCTGTAAATAATGAGTGCAACTAGGTGGCCTTGTTGCAATGTCACGTTTGGCAGGATTTTTATGAATAAAAGGCTGTCCTTATTCTAGGAGGAAGATTATGAATGGGGAAGTAACACGGTACTAAGTGTTATTCCTAGAATGAGCGTAATACAGAAAAAATTAGCAGTGGCAGCCATGAGATGGAGGAAAGCAATACAAAGGAGGAGAAAGGAGAGCGGCATCACTGAGGTACTTTAATGTTTGGATTTACTGGAGGAGGGTGGGATGTTGAGAATAGCTCTGAGACTTATTTTGAAAATCTGTTACACATAACAAAGGAGACAATTTGATATTTTAAAGCAGCAATTGTGAAAGTGCATTATTTTGCATGTGTGGAAGGGGCCAAAGAACTGAGGAGGAAAGGAGGAACTACCTATATGAGCCTGTGACTTGTTTCAGATACTTCCAGACCATGGTATCTGAACAGGTCTTGAAGAACTGATGTTTGACCAAAGGCAGATAGACCTTTGACCTCTGCAGACACCCATCAGAGTGCAACCAGAAGAATGAATTAAGTTCAACCTCTGTTGTTTTCTAGATTTGGATTGCATCCAGGAACACCAAAGACCACTGAAGCCAATTCTTTACATTACACTTTACAAATTACTTGAGTAGATACATATTTTATGCTGATATACCTCTAAATAGCATTGCAGTCCTAAGAACCCTTATTTGGGAATAAGCCCCATTGAATAAAGTGGGAAAGTGGGATTGTCTTCTGATAAGCATCGGTAAGGATTATTCCGCGTATTTGTTTGGAGATTCTACGTTCACACTGATATGTAAACATTCGGTTTTAGGACTGTATCTTCTTGAAGCATTGCATTGCAGAAGCCTAGGAAGCACCTATGAATAAAGGGAGTGTGGGATTTTTTGAAAAATGTATGCTGTTTCTCTGACAATGTTTGAGGTATACACATTCTCCCAAAGCAAGAATCAAACAGATAGTTAAACTTTTCACAGCATTGTATTATTGTTTTAAAAATTGTTCATTTTTGCAGGGAGCATTTAGTGGTTGGAAGATTATTTTGAATGTTGACCCAGTTAAGGAAGCAGGCTTCAAGCGTCTCCTGGAATCAGGAGGAGCAAAGGTGGGTGTGCTCCTGGACTGGTTCTTTATCGATATTGTTGGTGGTCACAGGTAGGCATGCGCACTGATAGGAAAAAATCATCAGAACATTTCAGATTCAGGTTTTTTTAACCTGGAAATTATCAGTAAAGCAATTGGCTTTTTTTAGCTATAACTAAAAAGTTAAAAAACCTCAAACCTGAATTTTTTTAGTTCTCCCCTACCAATGCTTTCAGAGCCCTGGAAAGGATTGATGGGGGCGGGGAAAAGCCGTATGCTGTGCTGATCCCTGCCAAGGCTTTTTTGAATTCGGCTTTTTGAATATACCCAGAGGTTTTTTATCAGTAAAAGACACCCCCCCCCCCAAAAAAAAAATACGGCTTTTTTCAGTTTTTTGTGTGTTTTGGGTTTACTGAATCACCAAACCTAGACACAGATAGAGATTGGATCACTGCTTCTTGTTCAAATTCCAGTTTAGGCTACACAGAGGAATTTCTTCTGAGCAAAGAAAATCTCTTTTCACTTGAATCTGTTAATCTCAAGGATTAATTTAGAGCGAATTAACCTCTTTAAGTTTTCCCTGTCAGTTTCACTGGTACAACTTTACAATACCCATTATTGGTGTACATTCCCCTTACAAAATGGAAATGGAAGGAAATAGTTGCATCTTTGCAAATGACTTTACTTCACGTTTACAGAGAGTTTAGCGTTGAAGCCACAATTGAAAGAATAAAAGGAACAGCTGAAGGGTTCTGTTTTAATGGTGTAATTCAGGCTTTGCTGCATAAGATGTCTGTGGCAAGTGAACCGTTCTTCCCCAGGATAAGATGCACTGGTTCTTTAAGGCCAAATGTCGGAATGATTTTGGAGTCTGTAGCCACCCATCCTGTGCTGCAGAGAAATAGAGCAGCGCTAATGGCACCAACCCATCCTTGCTCACTCATGTCTTCTGAGAGCGCACAAGGAGGGTGGAAAAGTTGGCATTACTGGAAAACAGGCAAAAGAGCTGTTAATGGAGGAAGAGCACAGTGGTTAGGGACTCTAGCAAAAAAAAAAAGCCTAGATGGAGCAGTGACCAATAGCCATCGTTCCACACAAGACTAAAGCCAGCTTGTGATTTCCCCATCATGCAATTGCCAGAGCCACTCTGGAGGCCGTGCAGCAGAATGCCTGTTGCCTCCCTTGTCAAATTCTCATTAGAAATGCTGACAAATATAATAGGATGCATTTACTATAATAATTCCTTGAAAGGAAGACCACCCTGAATGCAAGACTGCCCCCTTAAAATGTTATGTCCAGTTTTTTGTTTTTCTAATAGTATACCTGGGGGGGGGGGGGGACGGGACTTGGTCCTCCATTTAAGTAAATACTGTGATCACTATTGTGTTCCACATTTGCTAGCGACAAATGTAAGTTTGATTTTCTCTTCTATGTATTACATCTACAGGTGTTGCCTGGCTATTCTTCTGCTCTCTTTAGAGAAGCCACTCACATTTTTGCTGATTTTAATAAACTGAAGCCAGAAGATATAAGAGTCAATGTAAGAGGAGCCGCAGCTCAAGGAGTGAACTGCCTGAAGCCTGAATATATTGCTGATTACCTTATAGAGGTTTGCATCCCAGGAGCATAATATGAAAGACTTTCCAAAGTCATTTCTAGGACATCACAGCTGTGACCCAGCAATAGGTTGAAGAAGGGTTTTTTGCATCCTAAGAGCTGGAAGGAGCTGTGTACATCACTGTGAAAATGTCTAAGAGCTTTGTGGTGTCCCTCATGGTCATATTGTAATTAAGACTCTTTTGACCCATTTGTTCAGGTTAAAGCAAACACTCTTGAAACAGGTGTCCTTTTCAAGGGTTAATTTGTCTTTTGCTTTGCTGTTCTGTTGCTGGAAGTGAGTTTGCACAGAGTATCTGTAAAGAGAGATACTCCAGGGAACAGGTCTTCTCCATCCTGAGAAGCATCATCGGGGACAATCTCTGCTTGTTGGGCAAGGACCTTTGCCCTGTGCCTTTTCCTGGTGCTAAAGTAGAGGCTCCTCATCAGCCACCATCTGTGGCATCAGCTGGTATACCAGAAAAGGAAAAACTGGGATAGAAATGGTGAAGAAGGGTCTTAGATAAAGAACGTGGGGATATGAGAAACGGCCTTGAAAGCCACCACTGTGCCCCCCTCACTCTGTGAGTCATGTATGCTTATGGCACTAAGGTTAGGAGACATATTTTTAATACCCAAATTTTCTTGTTTTGAAGGAACCACCGCCTCCAATGCAATGCTATTATTTGCCCGAAGCCATAGCCTGTCTTCAGAATGGCAGAGAACGTGGGTTATCTCAAAAACGAAAAGCTCCTGAAGAAGCAAACACAGTCAAGAAATCCAGAATGTATTAACTGCTGTGCCTTTCAGTACAATGACTTTTCCATTTCTATTTATACTTGTTTTCTTTCAACATGAAAGGACATTAAATACTTCTGTAAAATTTTGCGTCAGCTGCGTGTTGTCCTTAACCATCAAAGACCCATCAAGTTTTGTTTTGAGTTTACAGCAGCTCTGTGAACATTTTTGAAGCCAGGGATTCTCTGTTTTTTCTATCTAGTGCCCAAACCAATGGCTATATCAAAGGTGGCTTTCACCATGATGGGAGCAAAACATTCACTTTTTCTGAGGACATTTCAAAAGAGGGCATTATTTTGTTATGTTTATCTGTTCGGGTTTTAACAGTGTAAAACTTGCAGAAGAATAAATAATCTCTGGCAGTTGGGTGTAAATCAGAAATACTTGCTGGTAGGCAAAGGGAATGGAGAATTAGGAGAAAAACTTGGGTGTCCAAGATTGTTACTCACATACCAAAATGTCACAGATGAGGATACCATTAAAACAATGCTAAACACCAGTGGTATATGCCAAAACCTGAAAGCTAGTTGACTGTTCCCATTACTTTTCTGTAGACCTTGGCTCCAGTATCCATGTTTTGCCCAAACATGCTTACAAAGTGCATGCAAAAAAATGCTTGTGCAGTCACTGCACCTATTCTGAGTTTGGGTGAAAACCTATGAAGACTCCCTTCCTGACATTGTGCAGCTCGGGAAGCATTTCAGACAATTCCTTCTCCCCTGAAGGGTGGGGGCTTTGGCAAAAATATGTATCAATTACCTGGCACACTACCTGTATTGCTTAATAAACCCTGCTCAAAGGAGAGCCATAATGCTCGCCAGGTTTAATGTTATGCCTTCTGCCTTGTTACATGGCAGATTTAATAAGCAAGAAAAGGCTAAAAGATTGTGCCCATGTAACGATGGGTCAGTTGAATCTCTGGCCCACCAATTACTACACTGTCTCAGATTCAAGGAAATCAGATCCAAGTATGTGAATCTTACTCCTTTATATTTACCCAATCTCACCAATTTAATTAGATTACACTACTTGTTGGACATCCTGATCCTTCTCTCTATGATAGTGGCAGACTTTCTCCTGGAAATTACTAAATGCCAGTAATTTCCTTCGACTTAACATTTATTTCCTGTATTATATATGCTTTTCAATCCATTTTTATTATTATTGTTCTGTTATGCCAATAAAGGCTTGCTAAACTAAACAATAAAAAATACCTGAAGCAAGCTTCCAACATGTTGACTTCAAGGTGCCATGATAGCTCTTTGGAGCTCTGGGTCTACGACCAGCATTACCACTGCACTTGGTAGCCAAGGTATGTTTCTTGAACATCCTGAAAGGTGTGCTGTGGGATTCTTTACCTTGCAATAAGCTATCTGAAAATAAGAATTATTGCCCCTGCCATTCCTCTGAAGGCCACATGAACCCAGTTAGAGGGGGCTAAATGCCTTGGAAAGGGGTAAGACATGAGGACCAAGTTGACTTACAATTTGTACTAAAAGGTATTTAAATTCCTGTCTTTGGGTTGGTTGGAAATAGACAGATATCAATGGATACTTTTTCTTGCTCCAAGACTAAGCAGTCTATACTTTCTTGCTCCAAGACTGCCTAAGCAGTCTATACTTTCAGTTCAGAACAAAACATGACTACTGAAAATACACAAACACACTCAAAAATATACAGATGATCTCATGGGTTTGTATACTTCATTTTCTGTAGTTAGTGTTTCCTTGAAGTCATCTGATTAACTTCTACCTACCATTGTAATGGGCCGAAAGATATGCCAAGTAACAGTTCGTGCACTTGATTTCTAAAACATTTTTAAAGTTGCTTCTATTACAATAATTAACTTCCAGAACAAGATAATTACTCCATTTAATTCAAACACCACATGTTAATAGTTATATGTAATATTCAGCATGTCCCTTTTCTTTTTAAAAGGAAATAGGGAAAACCTGTTGATGGGGTCTCTTAAGGATTTAAACAGTCCCGATTTCATTCAGTGTACTGACAAGTGCAGTGAACTTAGTGGCAATCTTACTAGTCAGCTGCTTTGTGGAAAAGGAGAGCAGAATGCTGAATCAAGCCGCACCTGGATGCTCACTGGAATTTGAGTTTTTGGAAATCTCTTTAAACAAGTCTCAGTTATTGTACACAGCATCATGGATGTTAGGCTGGACACTTACGTTTGATATAAGGCCTGATAATTCAACAGCATAAGGCTGGTACATAAACTGTTTAACAGGAGCATTTTACCCCCAGCTATTTTATTTAAACCATGTGCCAGCCACTTGAGACATAAATGGAAAATCCCATCTCTTTTCAGTAAAGGGGTTCCTAGTCAGAACAGTGAGTTGTTTTTCTAAGGAGACAGGTAATAGAGGGCTCATTACATTCAAGAACAACAGATTTATGAGAGTGATGTTAAACAGTGTGAATGCAAGTTTATTTTATTCAGGGAGTTTACAAAAAACTGAGTTCGTCTTAAGTAATTTTCATGCAAAAACCTAAGAACCTTGTTAATACAATTAGATCTGCACAGTTAATCACGTAAAACCAGAAAAGGATGCACAAAGATTGAAAAAAACTCAACCATGCCTTCTTGCAAAATCCATTGTTATATGATCCATGTATTTAAATGTTTCATAGAGAAGCCTTGTATAGTAGCAAAATACTGTAATGAAGACAAAGGTGAATGTTTGCTTGTGACAAGCAGCCATCAGACCTGCCAAATAGCTATGTTTTGCACTTCAGTAGCACCTTCCATCAGGGAAACTCAAAAACATTCTACAATGAAGATACCCTCACAACACCCCTGTGAGGTAGGGAAATATTATCTTCGCAACTTAAGAAAAAACTGAGGCACCGTGAGACTTCCATTAATTCCTGTCCCATACTCACAATGACTGTTTTCATCCTTTTGGATCACTTTTCTTCATCCGTCTTCAGGATCTCACCATTTATGAATATTAAGTTTAATAGGCCTGAGTGAACATACTGTATAGCAGCATAAAGTCTGTTGTAGTTAGTTTGCTCCGTTAAAATGAAGCAATTTATGCCTCTTAAAAATGACCTCATCAGTCTGAAGACATCCCCCTTTACAAATTTTCACATGTAAAAAGAGATTTGACAGAATCCCTGCTCCTGAAGCATTTCTTCATATTATGCCTTTCTGATTCATAACCATAATCAGAAAAGGAGGTGGTAGGACTGTCCAAGTTTCAACTACAAGCACCTTTAAAAAAATGATTCCTCCTATAAGATGCTGTCTTTGTGAAGTAAGTTATTCCATGGGGGTCCACCTACAGTAAACCTTTCTGTTAACCACAAAGTGAGTAACATCCAAAAGTTACTCTCCTACCATACCTGAAATGGTACCATTTAGAATTCTACCACCCCATTCTATGCATTGTGTGACAGCTCCATGGATGAAAAGCTTTGCATCCTTTAAGCCAGGGGGGTCCAACCAGATGTTTGTGGACCATGATTCCCATCAGCCCCTGCTTTAAGCTCTTCTCTCCCATGTGGACATCATTAAAGTCTTTTTCTTCATTTCCCCTTTGATAGCTGTCTTGAACAGAATATTAAATAATGCAGTATTACAGCTGAATATCAGGTAGGGAAAAGAACTGCCAATATTTGGACACATTTTTAAGTATCCCCCTGTTCAGGCTGAAATTTTTCGCAGGCTTGCCACATCTACTCCACTTGCTTCCTTGTGTGGGTTTCACTTACCTAGCCTTTACATTCGTTTTTATGTTTTCAGCTACTGTAGTTGTTCACAATTAAGTCTGCTCAAAACAGTATAGACTTTCGCAGTAGAAATTTGCCCCTACCTTTCCTGAAACTTCCTGAAAATAGTCAGTGCAGCTATTGCTGAAGCCAACCATAGTTAGGCACACTCTATCCAACATAATGCAAATTTCCTTTGACTATTACTAAACAGAGCTGTGGAAACAATTTCAGCAGTATTATGATACTAGGGATCTTTATAGCAGTCTAAGGCCCCAGAGCAAAGCATTTCTATATATGGGTCCCATTCAAGTCAAACAAGTACAAAGAAAATATGTAGACTTGACCCTGTGAAAAGCCTCCTATATGGTCAACAGGTTCAGGACCCGTTTGCGACATAGTGAATGTCAGATAACTAGATGTCTATGCATCTCATTTTCAACTACTGGCAGTTGAGAAGCCCAGCCAGAGGAAAGCCTCCCCTATTCCAGCATGGCACCCAACACTGAACAAGTCAGCAAGCAATGTGGCATGGAACTGATCGCCATAGTGTGCGTGCGATATAACGAGAGGCACATCTGTTGACAGCTTGTAAGTTCAATACAACAGTGTGGATTTTAAGCAAAAGCCCCTAAGATGCAAAGGCCTTGCAGACACTCCTAGTGCTCTCAGAATGAATGCTCCTTCCCTGAGATGCCTTTACCTCCAATTAAGAATGAACAACCTTTTGTGGAATAAAAACTCCACCACATTCCTCTAGTTACCAGAATTACAGATTATACGTACACCTCACTTGACTGATAATTACTGAACCCTAGCAGAGTTTTTTTTAAACCTGATTAGGGTTATACTGAACTTCAGATAGTTTCTGCTGAAACATTGGCTTGGGTATTACCTATGTTTTCTGCTGATGGAAGGCACTGCCAGACAAAACAGGAAAGATAATTTTCACTAATTCCACCCACCCACTGCAACTGTGCACCACCTCTGAAAGCTCCACTGAATCCTAGGAGCACAGCAAGCTCTAGTGGAAGAGGGAGATCACTTTCCTTATAGGCCCATTTTAGTAAATTATTCTGCAGAATTTGTTATGGGGAAAGTAGCTAGGTATGTTAAGATGCAGAAACCTCAGCTATGAAGAAAAACATTTCATATGAATTATTTACTGAGCCCCTAAGAATGCATATGTCTAACAAGCCAGTAGGACAATACTAAATCCCAAAATAGGCAAATTTTAATTGTTATATAATTCAGTGGTGTAGAAGGCATGACATGCTGTACTTTTTTCCAAATTTGGAATTGTATTTTGTTTACCCAAGCTATTTGGTGACTTTAAAATAGACAATGGAATGACTTTTTCAATGCCTATGTTCTTCAATGTGAAAAAAATCTTACACTTGAAAAAAGCCCCAAAATCTAAGGTTACAAGAAATTTAATATGGACCATCAAGGACCAACAACGACTGCCAACCTCAACAGCGCTGCTCCCTCACCAAGAGCAGGAAATCATTTTCAATTTCACTTTAATCTGTTTGCTAGGGGCAATATATGCAGGGTGAGGTAGACAATGACCAGATTTTCCAAACTAACTGAAGGGATGGACACTCATAATTATCAACAGTGAATGGCTGAGGATTGAATGTCCACATCTACGCACGTGTACTCGGAGGTCAGTGGAACTTGGGGGTAAGTAACCTGCATAGGATTGCAGTCTCAAGTTTCAACTCAATGATCATACATCAATTTTCTCATGATTAATGATGCATGATATCATAACTACATGTAAAGATTCATTAGACTCCAGAATTCATGTACACTTCCATTTATTATATTTATTAATGTTACAATGTTTTCTTGCTCTGCCAACCATGCCCGAGAACTCAAGTGAAGATACAAAGGACAGCTTCATCTACCCTATCATAGTATATTAAAACTTGATTCCTGTGTAATAACCTCAATAAAATGCCAAAGCTGACATTTAAAATTTCATGTTTCCGCTATGCCATTAAATGACATACAAATCCACATAATCTTAGTTCTTCAGCTTGACTATCCTGCTAATGTTTTGTTGGCAAATACATTTTCAGGAAATATATATGGTTCAATGGTGTCAGCTGTAGGTTTACGTCCAGTGATCTGAGCACCCAGAAACCTGGCTTTGGTACCTTTTATCTATATAAAAATGCAACTATTTAGAAGCCATTTTGGTTATGGTGAACAATTCTTGACAAGGATATGGCCAATGCTGTTCTCGTAAGCACTGAGATAGAGAAAACAACTGGTTCTTCAACAAACCAATGATTTGACACCAATGCCAATAATCAGTTCCAAAGAGACAATATCAGTATCAGCCACACCAAATTTTGGATGCGAGGAAAAATTAAATAGGATTACTTTCCTTTAATGCAGGAACATCTTTAGGATTTAGAACTTTCTACCCACTGTCAATATCACACAGTACAATATAGCATGAATCTTAGCACAAAGTACTATTATACTAGCTTCTCTCCAAATAAATGGACATAGCAGGTCAGAAGACTGACCCACAACTGAAGTCATCACTAACTCTTTGGGCAGCAGAGGAAAAAAATGCTGTAAATGCAACATCTTATTCCGAAATATTTCCAAATTTCAACCAATAAGAAGCCACGACAAAATACATTTTCACTTGACATGTAGTTACTTTCATTTTGCAAACACAATAGTGTGCGATCAACAGCTGTTACCTGCCATAATACAAAGTTAAAACTAAGTATATGGCACATGTTTGTTTGTTTTTTCAAAAGAAGCTCCAGATGCTAAGGGAGCACAGACATTTCTGGCCACTGAAGGCAAACCTACAGAAATCCTCATACCTTGAACCCCATAGAAGAAAAAAAAAAGTATGAATAGTCTGCATATTCCATGCTGCTACTTGACTATATTGCAATTTCTCAAGCCAGAAAAGGCGTATTTTTTAAAAGAAGAGTTTACATAGTTGAAAAAAGCTAATATGCAGACTAGTGTCCCTACATTTTCTATCTGGTTGTGTATTTTCTGATAACTTAAAATCAAACTAAGGTAAACAAACTACAGCTCAACAGTACACTGAATATTTCTGAAAATGGTATATACTAGAGGTTTCTAGTCAGTTATGGCTACATATGAGAGGATGTAGTAAGTGGGGGCACAGGACAAGTTGTTCATTTAAGGTCACTTCAATTTGTTATGTATAGTAAATCAGAACCCAGATGGCTGACTTCTGCAGGATTTCTGAGAGGAATCCAGTAGAGCTGGTTTCGAGTTTCAGATGGCCACTAAAGAGTTGTAACCTTTTCCAGAAGTTGTGATCCACATGGTGTCCACAATGAGTGCAGCAAGTCTGAGGTAGTCAACCCTTACGAAGGCTCAGTATCTGAACATAAAAAGATTTGAAATAACCACTGGCTGCATATAGCTTTGCAGAGTAATCAAAATACTGGGGACTCTTGTTCGACCACTTACATTAATCTCTTACATCCAAGGAAGAAATCAGGTGTACCATATTAAGCATACTTCCACAGTGCAGAAGAACCAATCACCTACGTCAAAGTAGTCTGCACTTGTTGCAGTAGATCCAGTAGAAATGAGACGGCAGGTTCATTATAGCTGTAGTTTAGTTACCTTAGAATGGAAGGGTATCAAACAACCATTCCTTAATTGTAATGTGTGTGCAGCTTTACTGATCACCAAGCACAGCATATTGGTTGTCTAAGTGAAGTTTAGTAGCCTGGGTTTTTGAAACCTCATCCCTACCTCTATTTTTGTGTTTTACTACTTCAAAGCTCTTCTCCATTTCTTTATCCCTAAGGGAAAATAAATGTAATCAGTAAGTGCCTTAAACACCCTTGCCCCTCAGTATTATTAATGCAATGACACTAAGCTTTAAAGTTCCACGGCTAGGCCACTGACACAATGGAGTTGTGGCCTGCGATCCAGGGAACTCATATGCATGGCTACGGTCCTGTGCATGCCTACTGGGGTTATTAGAACAGACTGCAATCCCATTATACAAAATGCTTTTGAAACTGGGGATTTGCCACCTTTTTTTAAAAAAAAGAAATTCAGCAGGAATACTGACACAGTTCTCTGGAACATGATTATAACAGACTCCCCAGTTGTCTGAACAGTAGAATACACAACATTGAACAATTATGAATATTTTTGTTCAATTAAGTGCAACATTGTTAGTTATTTGAAAGCACACACTTTATTCCAGAGAACTATAAATCCAAAGGTGGGCTGGAGATTTGTTTGTTACCAGCGTTATCTAAAATACCACATGGCATAGTGTAATGAATCTCATAAGCTGTTTGTGACATGGCATGGAAGTCTGTTGTTCTAACTGGAGGATTCTACCAAGTACAGTCAAAATCTGGATGTATCTAAAGTACTGTACGAAACTCAATTCCAGATCTAGTAAGATCGTTGCCTTTGAAAACATCTGATTCCTAACAGAGAAGAATGGAACTTGTAAACTAAGCGTTCAGTTGTAGTTTAGCTAACCAACCCACCAAGAGGAGCCGCGAAATTAAAGCAAAGCCTTATTACTTCTGTTAAACTACAGAAAATTTTGAAATCCCACAAATAGCCAGTTGAATTAAAGATCCATCCTGGGCTGTCATTTGACACCTGAGACAAACACAGATCAAACCTCCCAATATTCTATCATACAATCCCATTAAAAAAACCCTCTTGTCAGGACTTGAATGAATAAATACAATCCACATGTACATTTATACCCAAAGCCTATTTGCTTCTTTGGATGTTAACCATGTCACATACTAATTTGTCTATGATCTCTGTGGACAGGATTATAAAGCTTTGAAGAATTCGGTGGAAAAAAAATGTTAAAAGGCAACTGTGCAGAGTGCTACCACCATACTTACTTTCTGGTATCTACATGCTTGGCAGTGGACTGCAACGATGGAAACTGTGTATCACTATAGATTTCTGGGGGTCCTTGCGGTGCTTTTCGTGTCCTGGTTTCTCTAGCACCAGGTGGCCTATATACCCCACTGGACTGGACAGGCTCTGGGCTTTCTATAAGTGAGTTAAGAGAAGGTTCACAAATAAACAACATAAATAACACATGTGCCAGTTTGGAACACACTGGCATAACTCAAGTGTCACAGTACTGAATACAACAGTCTAGCTTTCTGAAACTATCTGGGGTCCATTTAACATTAAACATTTGGTTCTTTATTGTAATAAGCAACCTATTATCAAAACTGCTTTACACAAATCAATCTACAAAACAGTATAACAATGGAGCAGCTGTTTAGAACTTAGTCTTTAAATTCGAGCAGCCCAATCCTGAATCCCCAGCTTTGCACTACCCCACCACCTCCAGAGGGCTTTCTGGAAGAGCGGGGAGGCAGAAAACACCCTAATACCTCCCAGAAAGCCCACCACAGGGCTTAATGCATTTATGTGATCTTGGGTGGTATAAGCCCAGGACCTGGGTCATGGAGCAACTAGCTGCAACTCCAGGAATGCCCCCCAAACCCATGTTCGATTGAAATGCCAGCAGAGCTCCATGATGGCAGACTTCCAGCTTTTGCAGCTACAGAGCTGCAGGGTAGTCCCCTCTGCTGGCACCTGGCCACCATGGAGCTGGCTGACTGTTGCCTTTGCCCCCTCTGCTGATGCCCCTTCCGCCAGAGGAGGGGACAAACACATCGGTGTAGCGCGCGCGCACACACACACACACACACCCCAATCTCGATTGACCCATTAGTTTAGCAATTGAAACTCTCTTGTTTCTGTACTCTGTTCTTCCAATAGCATAACAAATTTAACATAAAAATAGCAAAGGAAAGCCTTGGCACATCATTCTTGAGCAAAAGGTATCGTAGTTATGTCTGCCACCAGACAATTATAACAAATTTGATCTATCCAGAGGGCAAGCGGCACTTTACTATTCCTTTCCTACTTTAACCAGATCCTGACAATCAGAAGAAAGATCATGTATATAAACTGCCTAAACAAAAACATAACATTTCCGTTAATTTTCCAAGTGACATGCCTACAATAGTCACATGTCAAACCATAACTTTTATAACTGATGGAGCTAATTCCTAATTAACTACCCGGAACCTAGCAAAATGGCTTCCCAGTTCTGATATGAATTAAGAAAACAAGAGGCTCTGTACTGCAGTTACTATGAAACAGAATGACATAAATATTTATCACTTTGCTTCAAAAGGTGATAAGGGATCATCCATAATGTTATTCTTGAAATTAAAAAGTTTTATCTTCTGTTTTGATTATCAGCAATAGCAAAAGAAGTTCCAATAAAGCTATCTGTTTTAGTCAGTTAAAATCAATATAGGCAAACAGAAACTTACCAACTGTTTCAACAACAGGGGTTGTTTGTGCAGTAGAAGACCTATTCCATGGGCCAGATGATTTATCCACACCACTACCAGGTTCTTCACTATAATCCCTTGGTTCTTCTCTCTTTTCACCTTCATCATCATCTTTTTCACTGAGAAAAAAAAGGCATTATGCATGTTGATCATTTGCAGACTGAACATATACAACACAATACGTATTTCACATTATGTAATGTTGAGCACATAAAGTATAATTGCTGCTGACAATCACACTGTCTTCTAAAATAAAATAAAGATTTCTAGGAATGTTGCTAAGATCTCTGCATGAGAACAGTGATATCTTGCAAATAAAAGGAGTGGAGTGTGCAGCCAACACAAAAAGGTAGAGCTAGCAGCCATTGTAGATAATCCACACACACCCCAGGGCTATTGGTCAATAGTCAATGAAGTATAGGGTACAAAAATTTCTGGCTGCATGGATTATACAACTTACCCAGCTAAGACTGGCACACAGCATGGACTGCTTTGGAGCAATATAAGCTATCACATGGTAAGTAATTTTAAGGATGATTTGATCAGTGGTATTTTTAAATTATTAAAGTGAAATCAGACTCACCAAACTAAGATATGCCCGTTACAAAGAATATGCTTCACGCTGGTAAACAGAGTGTTGAATAATTAAGAATTCTTTTAACAGATTAGTATTCTGTAGATGGTAATACCTTATTTGCATGGACTGGACCCTGAGACCGCTATAGTCAATTTCTTCCTGCTCAAACTCCTTCCAGTCATCCTCTTCCTGAAAGAGGCAAGCATTATACTAGCTCATTATCAGGCAATTCACACTGAAACTCAAAGTACAAAAAGACCCCACACATATACAAACAACTGTGGCAAGATATTAGAAAATCCAGTTCTGAAGTTAAAATCAGTATCATAGGAAAGTACAGAATGCCTGCATTGCTATTTTTGAATTAGCTATTTAAATACGAACAGACTAGATCACAAGAATCTCAACATTTCAACTGTGTTGGTACTTATGTTACACAGAACATATAATTTTCTACTTTGCCATTGGTAGAGAAGTCATAAAACACACTTTTAGCATAATGTATGTTTCAAATATGTATGTACTGAAGTCTTCTCATGGAAACAATGCATAATTTGTTTCTGCATTTAACTTTTTGCTCTATTTTTCCTGTTATGCCCTTCATTTGTCAGTGGACAGACAACCACTTAAAGCAAAAGATCCTGCAGTTCAGAACGGATGATGTGTAAAAATGCACATTTGAATCTCTCTGCCCCTCCACAACCCTCCTGTGCATCAACATTCAAAAGTCTGTTTGCCTTACATTTTTATTCTATCTTTTCCCAAAGGAGCTCAGGACATTTTCCTGCCCATCATTTTATCCTCACAAACACTCTATGACGTGGGTTTGATTGAGACAGGGAGTGACTGGTTTGAGGTTACTCACCAAGCTTCTTGGCTGAGTAAAGTCAGCAACTTGCAAGAACAAGAAGAGTTTGGATTTCTACCTCTCTTTCTCTCCTATAAGGATTTTCAAAGTGGCTTACAAACTTTCGTCCAGTCCTCTCCCCACAACAGACAACTTGTGAGATAGGTGGGGCTGAGAGAGTTCTGAGTGAACTGTGATTAGCTGACGGTTACCCAGCAGGCTTCATGTGTAGGATAAGAGAAACAAATCCAGTTCACTAGATAAGAGTCCCACGCTAATGTGGAGTGGGGAATCAAACCTGGTTTTCCAGATTAGCATCCACCGCTCTTAATCATTACACCTCTCCTGCACCAAGGTAAAATACCTTCTGTGTCAGAACCATTTATGTACAAAGGCTTCAAGCAAAAAGTTCCTATTCTGTAAGGCAGAAATTTCAATTTGGAAACCACCACCAACATAATTCTGGAATGGTAATTCACACTCAAGAAAAAACCCACAGATTTTAGGCAAACAAATCATGAAGTTCACTCATTTTACTTCCTTATCTCCTTATTGGTTGGTTCATTTTACAATGATTTACAGTGATTTACAATGACATTCTATGCAAAGTTACTCCAGTCCAAGTCCATTTCAACAGGAAATTGAATGTATAGGAGTGCGCTGCCAAAGTCATTAGATTAAAACAGCAAAGTGCAACTACAATACTAAAATGCTTTTAGAGTCTACAAGATGTTTGGACAAGGATATTTTCAACATTTGTTCATGTTACAACAGAATGCCAAGGAAAGCGGTTTATAATCAAGGCATTTAAATATCAAGAGATTCAAGCTCTTCTACTTTGACAGGTAGCCTCATAGACCTAACATTAAAACATACTAGTTAAATAACTGTTTTGGCTTGGCCTAGCAATGATGTGCACAAACAATATAACTATTTTAATCCATTCATGCTTCAAAACCACCTGTAGACATTCAGCTGCTCAACACACAGGCAATGTTCCTCTGGGCATTTTGTAGATTTAGAGAGAAGTGAATGAATTGCACAGCTGGGGAGAGAATGCACCACCATAACTACCTCAGTGGCATGATTTCTGTCTTTTTAAAAAATTGCCTTTCTTGTAATGCTAGTTACGGTAATGAGTCTCTAGAACTTGAGAAAAGCACAGCTGGAGTTGCTAAAGCCACGCCTACCAGAGCCAGTGTGGTGTAGTGGTTAAGAGCAGGTGGATGACAAACTAGAGAACTAAGTCTGATTCCCAGCTCCTCCCCCTGAGTGGCAGAGGCTTATCTGGTGGACCAGATTTGTTTCCTGCTCCTGCACATAAAGCCTGCTGGGAGACCTTGGGTTAATCATAATTTTCTTTAAACTCTCATCCCCATCTATCTCACAAGGTGTCTGTTGTGGGGAGAGGAAGGGAAAGGAGCTTGTAAGCCGCCATTCTCTCCTGTAAAGGTGGGGTATAAATCCAGACTCTTCTTTTTCTACCGACCTCCAATGCGTTAGGACTATGGAAAAGAAGTAAGGCCGGATAAACTCTATAGCTTAGCGAGACACGATACACTTTCAACGAACAAACCCAGAGAGAAACGCTGGAATTGAAGAGGGGAAGTTCGGGAGGCGGCAGACGGGGAACTGAACTGGACCCAAAGTTCGGCGCCCTCTACTGGCAGGAAGCTACCCACGTCCACAGGAAGCGGCCCAGGGACGGGCTCCTCTCCACCCTCCCGACGCCCCGGGCAGCACGGGGCTCGCCCCTCCCCGAGATACCTTGTTCCCCGCTTTCGTAGCAGCAGCGGCGGAGGCGGCCGTGTTGGCGCCCACAGCCGCCCCTGAACCTCCTTCGCTCTGCCGGCTGCCCCCCACCCCTCCGGCGGCAGCTGCGGAGGCGGCGGCGGCGGCGGCGTTGGACGAGACTGCCGAAGAAGCGGCAGTGGCGGCGGTTGTCCGGCTGCTCTTCTCTTTCCGCTTCTTCTTGTCTCGCTTGGCGAAGAAGTCGTCCAAGCTCCGCTCCTCAGTCTCGGCCATGGCGGCGGCAGCGCCTCCTTCGTCTCCGGTTCAAACCGGTTGTGACCGGCCGAGGGGTCGCCTGGTCCTCGCGACGGGCGGTTGGGCTGCTCCAACGCCCCGCGGGCTGGGAGGGGAGGGTGAGCAAGCGACCCCTTCACAGGTGAAGCCCCGGCGGCAACACCCAGCCTCACGTGCTCCTGCCCTCCGCTCGGCCCCCCCCCGGCTTCTTGCGGCGGGTGGTCTCGTCCGACGCCGCGGCCGCCCGCGCGCTGCCTTCTGCCTTCGCCCGTTGGGAGACGGCCGGGCGGCTTCCGCTCTCCACGTTGGTGGCCGCCGCTTGACACAGCCCAAGAAAAAGGGTGGGAGAGAGAGCGCGAGAGGAAGGCGGGGCCAAAAGGAAGGCGCTTGGCTGACGTCGGCCTCTAGGAGACACCTGATTGGGCCTGAGGACCTGAAGGAGGGAGAGCGCGTGCGCCTCGCTACCTGCCCACCGACCCCGCCGAAAGGAGGGTTTTCCCCAACCAATAGGAATAGACGGCGAGCGACGGGCTCGTGCGTGCCGGCAGGGGAGGACGTCGGAGGCGAGAGTAGGCGATTGGTCCGTTAGGGGAGAAGGGAGGGGCGGTGAGAGGGCGAAATCAAGGTTCGCTGGCAGGGGAGGATAACCTGCGCTTGCGCAGAAAGAGAACCCGTGGGTGGTTTTCGGGGTTATGAACTGGAGATAGTGCGGGAAAGAGCAGAGCTCGGGATGGTGGAAAGTTTCCTTTTTGCTCCTCTTCAGATGAGGAACTGGAATCTCCCTTCTTTTTTGTTTTCATCGCACTGCGTTTGCACCCTGCTTTACTTTCTTTTAGGTGTCAGACCAAAGTATTTCGTTTTAACTAGGCTATTAACTGGGTGGGGCTTTTTTTGGTCTTTTCACCTGCTTTACGCTCTCCTAGCCTGAGGTCTGTTTTAAGGTCTCTTGGGTTAATGGTTTTTAATGTTTATATGTTTATATTATTTTATATCATTGTATATTTTTTACATGTAAGCCGCCTCGAGTCCTTCGGGAGATTGGCGGGGGAAAATGTAATATATAAAATAAAAATAAATGAAATACTGGTTTGTTTGTATTTATATTAATAATGTATTATTTTAATTATAAGCTGTTTTAGGGCCTACAAAAATAAAATTTCCGTTATCAGTTGTGGTAGGAATCGGGCGATTTCCCCAACCAACCCCCCTTTCTATATATGCTTTTCGGCATTTGGGTGCTGGCAGGACATCAACAAATGCAGATTTCTCTGTGCCTGGTAAGAAAAGGCAGCATCAGTTAAGTTTGAGCTGCCATGTTGCTGTCTGAGGTTTGGCAAATTAAATGTTGGAATTCTCCTGCCCTCAAGATCTGTGGGTGACCTTGGGCAGCTACTGTAACTCAGTCTAGCTAGCCTACCTCACAGGATTGCTGTCAGGATAAAATGGAGATGGGGAGAGAACTATGCTGCCCTGAACTCCTAAGAAAGGTGGGATAAAAAATGGAATACATAAAAGATTCTTTTATCTTGAAGCATCGCAGTGTTTGCTGTGATAGTAAAGCTCCCCAAACATTCTTTGTTAAATATATTGTTAAAAGCTTTCAGGGCCAGAATCAACAGGCTGTTGTAGGTTTTCCAAGCTGTGTGGCTGTGGTTTCGTAGTTTTTGCTGCTAATGTTTCACCTGCATTTATGGCTGGCGTCTCCAGAAGTATGTTACTGTTAGATGTGCATTGGAGAGAAACACGTTTTGCCATGACATAGCTCTGAAGATGCCAGCCATAGAAGCAGCCTAAATGTTAGGAGCAAAAACTACCAGACCACAGCCAAACAGCCTGAAAAACCCACAGCATCTTTTGATTCCCTGGTGCTGACTCCTCTTCCCTATCAACTGCCGAAGCACACAACCCGTGATCTTTTCTTCCACCATCCGGTATATTTGTGAATATTGTGTGCCATCAATAAGATAGTGTGAAGGAAGGTAAAAGGAAAAAAGAAGCAGCACCTCATCAAGACCATTGGGTGGGATAATAATACTGGTACTAATAATAATGGATTAGATCTAGTGTTCCACTCCACTAATACCGTGTTTCCCTGAAAATAAGACAGTGTCTTATATTAATTTTTGCTCCCAAAGATGTGCTATGTCTTTTTTTCAGGGGATGTCTTATTTTTCCGCTCTACAGCTGCATGCTCCAGTGTTCTGTTCGAGGGGCATGCTTCCAAACAAAAACTTTGCTACGTCTTACTTTCGGGGGAAGCCTTATATTTCGCACTTCAGCAAAACCTCTACTACGTCTTATTTTCAGGGGATGTATTATATTCGGGGAAACAGGGTAGGAAGACCTTTTTTAACACTAGCAGCCTTCCTGCAGTGGAACACCTTTTTTTCAGAGGCGGAAGGCTTCTTGCCCCAGCATTGCTTATGACATAAATACCCTCACGTAAGCAATTTGTCCCTGTTGCAAGCAACTTCTTCAAAAAAGCTAACAAGATTGAACGGAATTAAAGGTATAATTGCTACACTGTCTGGTCTGCATTCTGCAGGCTCTTAATGGGTATAGGATGTTGAAGAGAGTGGTATACCAGATAGATTACAGCCAGGGTGGATAAAAATGATTTTTAAAAATTTAAATCAGGTTATTAACATTTTAATTGGATTTCCAATAAAATGCTTTTTGAGGAAAAATCTATCTAAAGATAGTTTATGTGGTTTTCTGTTTAAGATATGCTATAGTCCAAAAGTTACTCATGAAATAAGAACTAGTATTAATTAGGTAGCATGAGACTGTATATTCATGTAATGTTTAAATGTTTTGGTAAATGAATTCCATTAATCCATTCACAATGTTACACTCTTCCAGAGATTTCTGCAAGATTATTATGAGCAGTTTTTCTGTCCATAAGACATTATCACAGAGCTTGGTTTTTCAGTTCTCAAAACTGAAGTTGTGTCTGCAGAGATAATATGCCTTTTCTTCACAGCAAAAAATGTTACAAAATAATGTTCCTTTGTAAATCTGTGTACACAGAAACAACTCCTTCCCTCTTTAAGTGCCAAGTTTCAAGAAGTTGAATGAATAGAAGATTGTTTGGAGTGGAATAGATCTGCACAAGGAGCTAAGTGTGAGGATGGATGAAACTAGAGATAAATATGTATGAAATTATTCCTAGGTGAACTAGTTATTTCCAATAGTACAATAAAATCAATATTTGTATATAACTGTAAAACTAATCTGAAAAGTTATTATTTTAAACTTTTGTCTTGTAAATATTATTATACCAGCAAGAATGAGTTTTTATGTAGAAAACCATGATTTAAATCTAGTCTTACTGACTAGTGATTTAAATCATTATCTAATCCAGGGGTCCCCAAACTACAGCCCGGGGGCCAAATGTGGCCCCCTGAAGGCATTTATCCGGCCCGCCAGGCATGGCGGCGATGGCTCCATTCATGTGCAGTGGGGGCTCAAGGGAGAGGAGGAACCGGCCCCAACAGCTGTTGATTGCAATTACATGATGGCACCCCCAAATCTCCATAAATTTTAAGAACATAAGAACATAAGAAATAGCCTGCTGGATCAGACCGGAGTCCATCTAGTCCAGCATTCTGCTACTCGCAATGGCCCACCAGGTGCCTTTGGGAGCTCACCTGCAGGATGTGAAAGCAATGGCCTTCTGCTGCTGCTGCTCCTGAGCACCTGGTCTGCTAAGGCATTTGCAATCTGAGATCAAGGAGGATCAAGATTGGTAGCCATAGATTGACTTCTCCTCCATAAATCTGTCCAAGTCCTTTTTAAAGCTATCCAGGTTAGAGGCCGTCACCACCTCCTGTGGCAGCATATTCCAAACACCAATCACATGTTGCGTGAAGAAGTGTTTCCTTTTATTAGTTCTAATTCTTCCCCCCAGCATTTTCAATGGATGCCCCCTGGTTCTAGTATTGTGAGAAAGAAAGAGAGAGAAATTTATCTCTGTCAACAGTTTCTACCCCATGCATCATTTTATAGACTTCAATCCTATCCCCCCTCAGATGTCTCCTCTCCAAACTAAAGAGTCCCAAACGCTGCAGCCTCTCCTCATAAGGAAGGTGCTCCAGTCCCTCAATCATCCTCGTTGCCCTTCTCTGCACTTTTTCTATCTCTTCGACCCAGAGTTGGAAACCTTACACGTGGCAACTCCTGCTCCGCCCTTCCCTCTCGGCTACTCCATGTGTTGCTCTCAGGCTTTCTGTTCCGCCTCACTCCCATTGGCATCAGCCAGGCTGGTGAATCGCTCGCTGGCTGCTAGGGAGGAAGAACCCAGGAAGATACCTAATCCTGGGTTAGATGGAATGCTTCATTGGGAAAGTTCTGCTTTTTTTTTTTTTTACAGGGGAAGGTATTCCACAGCCTCCCCAACAATATTTGGAGCCCACCCTGTACTTGACATACTTTGGTCACTGTTCTAAAAATAGACCATGACAGAAAGGCTGAAAGGTGAAATCAAACATTTTACAATCATTTGTGCATAGGAATTTGTTCACAGTTTTTTTTAGTCCGGCCCTCCAACAGTCTGAGGGACAGTGAACTGGCCCCCTGTTTAAAAAGTTTGGGGACCCCTGATCTAATCTGATTACAGGGTAGTTAAAGTTAATCCAAACTGTTACTCAGAGTTGAAACCCAAGAAGAGTTGTATAGAGATTCAAACTGAAGAAGATTTGGCACAGAGCATACATTCAAGCCAGAAGGTGTATTGCCTTCCACCTGTACTTCCATCACTACACACATTGAATACTATCCTCATTCTTTTCCAGGCTGACGGGTCCTAATCAAAGCTTGGATTAAATATTTCTGCTGAAAGTACAAAAAATAACTTGCATTGTAGTTGAACAGTAGTATACTGAGGTGCCATGCTGGCAGGGAATGATGAGATTTGTAGTTCGTGAACATCTGGAGAGCCGCAGGTTGCAGGCCCCTGTTCTAGAACAATAACCAGGAGACAAAACGCTGTGTATGACACCATGTGTGAGAATAGAAGTTTTTCAGCATCAGCCTTCTAGTGGCATCTGTTTGCAGTCCCTCCCACATATTTTCTTAAGGTCAGGGGTACTTTGGAGAAGCATTCTAAGAAGCAGTAGGACTACTATTGTAGGATCACCCTCCCATGGGTGCAGATGGGGCTTTGGTGCACTATGAGCCTCTCTATCCTGGTCAGTGATTTTGACAGCCTCCAAAAATCACTTGTATGCTGCAGAGGGGGCTGGACCAGGTTCTAGAACACAGGAAGTCTAACCCTTCTTTGTGTGTGTTCACTGTTACATATAAACAAAGAGTAGCATATAAAACAGCCAACCCTTTTCTGAATCCGTGAGATATAGGACAAGGTTTGAGTCCAATAGCACCTTGGACACCAACAAGATTTTTGGGGAACCTCATAGTTTCTTTGGAACATGCTAGAAGCACTGAATATCTTGGCTGATAACATCCTCGCAGCCCAATACATGCATGTGTTTAAGTGGACACAATTCCAAGGTCAGAAAAGTGTGGGTGAGATTGCAATATTTGGTCTGTTCTTCTCAGTAGCATTTATTTTTCTTTTAAAAAAAGGAGTCTGTTAATTGGAATTGATATTTTATTCTGTAATTATGATAGACATGCTGAGGTCTGTAAGCAAAGCAACCGTATATGGGGACTCCTAGTAAATAGGTCAAGCTAAGGCCTACATAGGTTGTTGAATCAAACTGAAGCGAAGTGTGTTGGCTGTCATAGTTTCCACTTTTGCCAGTGATATCTTTTTTTCCTGAATGACAGTATTGTCTTCTGGAGACAATGAATGTGAAAATCAGCTGAAAGATAAACAAAAAGTACAGAATCAGTATTGCTACAGGGAAAAGCAACTTAATGGCACAGTGGGCTTCCATGCATTTTAGCAGTATAAAACAAACATACATTTGGTTGGGTCCAGCCAGCTTTTTTACTCAGTCTCACCCAATTCCCCTCTCTCCTATAGCTTCCATCCCACATGCTCATCCTATAATTTTCAGCATAGCCTCTTGGAGTGGTCTAAGAGGATGGCACCTTCCTTTTTTTTAACCAGTTAAACAGCTAGTTGCATCCAATCCATTTTGTGCAGATCAGTTCAGTTCTGAGTTTGTATTAAGTATCAGTTACATTATAATTAACAACAGCTGCCTCCGGAGGCGTGGAGGCAAAAATGCTTAGGGAGCCAACTATGCATTAAACCGACATTTCGGAGTTAAACCAAGGTAACAACAGCCTATTCTGGCAGAGTGGCTGGGGGGATGGTTCAGTCCCTTGCTGATGTCTCAGTACACTGTAGGATACCCACCAGCAGCGCCAATGTTTCACAAGGGCCCCGCTGCTGTGGCTGATGCCAGCTATAAATGGATCTGCCTCACCTTTTGCACTTAGAGCATTCTTGGCATTTTAGCGATGCGATCTGGGCTTGGTTGGGATGCAGTCATTGCAACCAAGCCCAGTTGAGCGGTACATTTTTCTTCAACCAATGATTCCAGTGAAGGGGGTTGAGGGGAATCATGGATTGAATATGCTTTTTGTGATCCAGAAAATATAGGTCATATTCAGATATTAAAGTTTTGAGGCAGATTGGGCCTGCTAGTTCCCCTGCAATGGCCAAACACTTGCTTTGCACTGCAGATAGGCTTCTCTCTCGAGGATTAGTTTCTTGCTCAGATACGCCATTGAATGTTTTGTTCCCTCCCATTCTTGTATTAGACAATTAGAGCGACCCTAATCCCAGAGTCCAAGTCATTGGTTGCAACAAAAATCTGCTTGTCAAAGTCAGGAGCTTTGAGGATGCAGTTTTTAACTGGCAGGTGGGGGTCCAAGTTACCTTGTCTGGCAGGGATGTCTTGGTGAGTGAGGAAAAGGAGTCTGCTGTTGCCCCACAGTCTGAGACAAAGCATCTTTAGTAGTTTGTCAAGCTGAGGAAAACTTTGACCTTTGTCACAAAGGAAATATGCTTTTTCAAAAATAATATTTTCCAGTGATGATGCCTTTTAGTGAAGTGTTAACAAAAAAATCAAGTTATGGTCAGTCACCATTTATGCTATTTTACTATTATACTTTTTTTTCCCTTTTGTATTTTTCAGTCATGGAAAACATTCTATTTTTCAGTAGGGGAAAATTGTGCTCTTTTGAGGTTGTTTTCAAAACAGTTATACATCACAATATGTGCATTTTTTATTTAGCAGCCAGCTTGTAACCAAATCCCTGTATAGTGAGTCCCTGTTTAGCTCCATTCAGTACACTGATGCTTCAGGTCAAAAGTTTCAGCGGCATAGAATGTACTATGCAATCCTCGTCTGGGGTCACAATATAACTGCCTTCAGCAGAATCGGAATTTGGATTGTTTTTTCCAAAATGGAAGATGATAAATCACGTAATGATGAAATTATACAAAGCAGAAGTGTGTCTTAAATGCTATTTACTTTGCTAGGCAGGGGAGCAATGGTTTTCCACAAAGAAGACAAGCCGGAGTATATCTGTTACACTTTTAATGTAGTCCTTCCTTCACATTGGTGTATGTCACAGGTGTCAAACTCGCGGCCCTCTAGATGTTATGGACTACAGTTCCCATCATCCCCTGTCAGCACTATGCGGGCAGGGGATGATGGGAACTGTAGTCCATAATATCTGGAGGGCTGCGAGTTTGACACCTATGGACATGTTATTCTCTTCTCCTCCATTTTATCACCACAACTATCTTATGAGGAGAGCGTGGCTGGCCCAAGGTGACATGGTGCATCTCCTGAATGGAAATTTGATTCAGGACCCAATTTACTATTTATCTAAGCAATACCTGTGTTCTTCTTTGTCTAGAAGGCCATGATATGCAGCAATATCTTTCTCCAGCTGCGTCTTAAGGGACAGCAGAGTTTCACGATCCCTCTGCTGCTGCTCAGTTTCTGCCCGGATTTCTCCTACTTCTGCCTCCAGTTTGGTAATGACAGAACCTAAATTCTGAAGCTCTATGTCATGCCAGTGCTTTGTGTCATAAAGGGAGTTCTCCAGACCTCTCTTCTGCAACAATAAGAAAATGACATGCTCGAAAAGGACTCAGTGCTGACTGTTTTTGCACAGATATTTTTGGATATTAGACTTTTTAAAGCTTCTGCTCTGTTCTGCGTGAAATAAGGTTTTAATCCTGAAGGAGACTGCCTGGCACACAACTGAGTTTTACAGCAGCATGAGAAGATCGTACCACACGATCACCTGACAATATCCCGAGCAAAAGCAATTGACTATTGCTGCCATGTTCCTAGATTTTTTTGCAAGGAGGTATGATGGTTTCTGATCATGAAGGACTTCTGCGCTGTCATGCTGTTTCTTGGGCTAAATCATTCCATTATCTGGTGATGAATGCACTAAAAGGGATGAAAACTTGCAAACGTTTTATCCCACCCTGCTTCTGAAACCTGTGCATCAATTATCATAGTCTGAAGGGTGTGTGTGTGTGTGCTAGACATAAATCAGGTCACCAATCTTTTTTAAAAAGGAGAGCTACTTCTAGTAACGTAAGTATCCTGATCTTCTAAAAAATATAAATATGTTCAGTTTGCTTCCTCCTGCCTGTCCCTAGCAAAAGGCAGGACTGGTTCCAATTCCATTTGCACAGAGAGACTGCAGGTCAAACAACTGTAACGCCCCCAGTCTTTGAGTCTTGTAAGAGCCTTCTCTCTTGATCTAATCAAGCTTTTCAGCATTGAAGATAGTATTTGTGAAGGCGCAGATCCATGAAAAAGTCTAAGGGCTGTGCAAGCTAGTTTTCAGCAGCCAGGAAACCCCTGCCATAAATCAGCATCTTGTTTCCTTGCTAGAGCTGCAGAATTATGTGTTCTTGTTCCAGCTCAGCATGCTAGTTGACACAGGTCGATTGCCCACGGTCAATTAATTGCGTGATACTCACACGAAAGATCAAGGTTTCAGCAAGAACTCCCCGCTGCTTGAGCGACCAACAGGGATGCTTCCCGTTTCTGGCGCTCGTTCTCCCTCTTATCCCGTGCCCTGGCAGAGCCTGCTTGCAAGTACAACTTTTTCTCTTAGCACTCTTTTGATCCAGTTTCGTGGGGAGGAATGGGGATCCAATCTGTGTTTAAAATTCCCGCCGAGGAGCATGACGCAAGTCTAGCAACCAATCAGCTCTCAGCGGGTGCTGAGCGAAGCACACACAGCCTCTTCCAGGTTTCAATTTTGCTGTTGGTCTCAGCGAGAGATGTTAGCGTAACAAAAAACCGCTTAAACGATTAACCATTCACCCTTCCAAACGAGCGAAAACCTGCTTAAGCGCCTAAATGCTTAAATGCTCATCCTTGCCAACAAGCAAACCTCAGGTTAGCAAGTCGCAGGGAAAAATTTCCCGACCGAAAAAGGTCCTGCCCCAACATGACACACCAGCCAATCAGGAGAGACCCGCAAAGGAGATTGCGTGGTAGTGGGGATTGCTACATTTCTGGGATCCAAGATAGGCCTACATGTCTTCGCTGAATACATGCTGTGATGGGGAGGTTGAAACCCAGATGAAAAGGTGCAGTTTCTTTACAAACTTGGGCCGTTTCCGCACGGCCTCCTTGCGCCCCCACGCCGCCAAGAGTGCGGGCGGCGTGGGGGCGCAAGCCCGTTCGCATGAACGGGTAAAGCGGAGGCCGGCAGACGACAGAGGACAGTGTGGGCGGGGCTGCGACGCCCAGCAGGCGACGACGAGGACACCGTGAGTGGGGCGGAGACGGGAGACAGCGTCTTCCCAGCGGCGCGGTTCGCACCGCGCCGCCGGGAAGACGCTTCCTCCCCAACAACAACCCTTTAAAGGGTTGTTGTTTAGGGCGGCCTGAGGCCGCCCTGGGGGGAGGGAAGCACATCCAGGTCGCCGCTGCTGCGTTGCAGCAGCGGCGCCTGTGCGAACGGCGGCCTGGGGGCGGCGTTTTTACCGCCCCCAGGCCGTCGTTAATTGGCCGTGCGGAAACGGCCTTGGTTTGATCTAGATCAGACCTGGGCATTATACGGCCCGCGGGCCACATCCGGCCCGCTGGAGGACCCTGACTGCCCCCCCTGCTGTGCTGGGGAGCGAGGCTTCTTGGAAAGCCCTGCAGAAGCCGGTTGCCTTGGCTGCCGGCTTCTGCGGGGTTTTCAAAAGCGCCTCACCCCCCTGCCCAGCCCTCCACAATATTTTCTGTTTCTTATGCGGCCCCATGAAAAAAATAATTGCCTACCCCTGATCTAGATAGAATTTCCCCTTGCGGAATCGACCACATTTCCCCCGGGTACGTCAGGGAGTTTCATAACTGGTGCTGAATGCTGTGAGAAATGTGTGCAAATCCTTGCATTCATACCAATTGGCTGTGGACTGTGGGCTGAGGATTGGAAGGAATCAGAAGGGCACCTCATTCATTTTAGTGGAAGAAGTCTAAGCACTTGCTCTCACAACCCTTGAGTCTCACAGTCATGCACATCCATGTAAGAGTTTGGCCAAGCAATCCATCTTGAAAATGATGACTTTACACCAGTCAGTGAATATCAAGACTTACCAGTGTTCTCAGAGATTCGGTCTCAGCTTGCAGGCTTTGTATTTTGCAGGCTGTTTCATGAAACTCTGCCCGCAGGGATTCAATCAGGTCCTCCTCTTGAGTTCGCACAGCTGGTACTGCTTCTGTAGGTTGCTGACAACATATAATAGTGTCACACATAGAAAACACTGGTTTTCACTTGCCATTTGGTTGTACAAGAGATGAATGGAAAGTTGAAAACTTACTGAGTTTTAAACTCTCAAATTTCTCACTGTTAATGTACAGAAATTTGATCCTGGATAAAAATGGTGTTTGCAGAAAATGGTACAAAAAGCTACCGCATGAAGTAATGTTATAAAAATCCGATTCTAGAGGCAATAGGTTGTGTAACACCTTTCTAATAGGAGCAACCAAAATACCACAGAAGGGAGTTCAATCAAGTAGGGTGTTCAGTATAAAAACAGTATAAAAACAAACACAAAAAAGGAAGTGATGAATGATATTTCAGGGCATGGTAGAGAAGCCCTTACTCTGCAGTTTGAAAGGTCTTAAAAACAGTACATGAGGTATGGAAGGACAGGTGAACATCCCAGAAGGTCCCAGGCTCGGTTGCCAGCATCTCCAGTTTAAAAGGACCAGACAGTAGGTGATGTGAAAGACCTCAACCTGAGACTCCTGAGAACAGCTCCCAGTCTGCGTGGGCAGTCCTGACCTTGATGGACCAGTGGTCTGATTCATTATAAGCAGCTTCATGTGCCACAAGCCCAATTGGGTGAGGATACATGAAAAGCTAGTGGGACAAGGTAACAAAGAAAGTGGAACACAGTTGCAGCTTATTTTGGATAGTCTTAGTTTATCTTACCTTGTTTCATGCTTACCTTGCTGTGGAGCAAAGCTCCAGTCTCACCACGGTTCCGTTCAATATCTTTCTCCCAATGAATCCGAATTTTCTCCAGTACATTATCAAGGCAGGTTCCAATGGGAGCATCAAGCTCTTCCAGTGGTGATACTGCAAGCTGATTGTACAGCATCTTGACATCCTGGAAAACCCATACAGGCAAGAAGTGCAGCCCTCAGTGAAACTCTGTGGTGACTTATGCCTCATTTGGGGGCTTTTTCATGCCTGTATTATAGAACTATATTGGTTCTATTAAAATTTGAAATGTGTCAATAATCAGTGTGAAATAGCAATCACTGATTATTATTTTTTTTAAAAACCCAACTCATGAAATTCTCTGGTGGTGCAGCTGGGAAAGAATGCTGGGGGGGCGGGGGGGGGGGAAGGTTCGGCAAGAAGCTGATAGCAGCAAAGTGGAACTACTGTAGGCAGAGCCCATTCAGGACAGGACAGTGCATGCACCTTTCCTACCAGATGACATGCTAACATTCTTGGACTACATTCTTTCCGAAAGGATTGGGGTAAAACAAGGTTGTGAAAGGGTATATTGAGGACAGGGAAAACCTGGAAACAGCATGATTATACCATGATGGGTGAAAGTTCAATAAACAAACAAGCTCCAGTTTGGAAGCCAATGTTGTTGTTTTTTTTAAACCTCCACGTGGAAGCAGTCTCACACAAACCGTAGTTTCTGTAAATTATTTCCTACCTTCTGTGTTTTCATTTCAAGGGATGAGTGTCTAATTGAATTCTCAGATCAATTATGCTGACTTTGCCACAATTAACTATCTAACAAAGGCTCAGATTGTGAGTTAGTGTGTTACCGCAACTAGTCTGCTAGGTTGGGGGTAAGTGGTATAACACAGTTAATAAATAAATAAATAAATAAATAAATAAATAAATAAATAAATAAATAACACAGTTAATAAATAAATTGGGAGTGTTCTGCTTTAGTCCGCAGATTGGCACATGTGAAGCTGGTGGGGTTTTCAATTCCTGTAATTCTGTGAAAAAGTGAGACAGCCTTTCATGCGTGAAGTGGTTTGGATTTTTCAGTGGAAAGACTGAACACCACTTTCAAAGTGGCTTTGGAAGACCAGAATTAATGGGACAGCATTTAGCTTAACTCTTTGCTATAGTGCCTTTGCAAAAGGCAGTGGTTTCATAATTTTGGCTGAATGTATTTTTCAGATGCTTGAAGTCCATACCCTTGGACTACCATATATGCAAAATTGCATTTGATTGCACAGATGTGTAAAAAGGAGAGCAAGGAGTGGCCATTTATTATTGAAGCCTACCTACTGTTATGTCAAGATCTTGCCAATAAGTTATATTTATCAAGTGCAAAATAATAATAAAAGTTAACTGTAACCTTCTTGAAAATAAAAGAAGAAAGGAGCAGCAGTGGCGTAGGAGGTTAAGAGCTCATGTATCTGATCTGGAGGAACCGGATTTGATTCCCAGCTCTGTCGCCTGAGCTATGGAGGCTTATCTGGGGAATTCAGATTAGCCTGTTCACTCCCACACACGCCAGCTGGGTGACCTTGGGCTAGTCACAGCTTCTCGGAGCTCTCTCATGCCCACCCACCTCACACGGTGTTTGTTGTGAGGGGTGAAGGGCAAGGAGATTGTAAGTCCCTTTGAGTCTCCTGCAGGAGAGAAAGGGGGGATATAAATCCAAACTCTTCTTCTTCTTCTCGAAATGGTTTGCTTTTGTACAGAAAGGTGAATCAGTTGAATGCCTAAAGAGAGCTGAGCTACAGGTTGTCCCTCAGTTTAGCTTTACCTCTTCATGATTTGTTGACAGTAAAGTTAGTTCTTCTTTCATGTTTTCGATCTGATTCTCCAGGTCCATTTTAGTCAAATTAGCATCATCAATCACTTTATAGAGGGAGTTAATTTCATCTTCCATTGCCTTCCTAAATGGTTGTTCATTTTCATACCTGAAAAGGAAATGGACAGCGCATCCAACAGAGAATAGTGCTCAGTCTTTTGGCAAATACATTTATCACCCACTGAAGCCTCAGCTTTACCTCACTCGTCTGTATTCCACGAGTTAATCCTTCTCATTATCACTGGCTCCTTTGCTATTCCCAGGTAAGACTCTCCCTGTTCTCTTTCATGTCAGTATGGAGGCTAGCTAGGAGTTATCTAACTTTTTACAAGGCAGCAACATTTTTTAAAAATTTCCCATTTAATATGTTACAATCAGCAATCCAATACCAACCAAACAATACCAGTACAAAACTCTATATGGTTCATCTTTCTTTCTTATACAGTCTTTTCTTCTAGCCAGTGTGGTTTAGTGGTTAAGAGCAGGTGGATTCTAATTTGAGAACCAGGTTTGATTCCCCACTCCTTCACATGAGTGGTGGACTCTTATCTGGTGAACCAGATTTGTTTCCTCCCTCCTATACTACTGCTGGGTGATCTTGGGCTAATAACGCTTTGTTCGGAACTCTCTCAGCTCCACCTACCTCACAAGGTGTCTGTTGTGAGGAGGGGAAACAAAAGGAGTTTTTAAGCCCCTTTGAGTCTCCTTATAGCAGAGAAAGTGGGGGGCATCAAACTAAACTCTTCTTCTTTTATCAGTTCTCCCATTTTCTAAATCCAAGCATACATTATTGTTTCTTTTTTAACCATTTTCATAGGAAAGTTTTTATTCCAAAACAAGATTCCAATACTGAGGAAAAAGTCTCTGTGCATGTTTCTTCGTATTACCTTGTTTCAACATTGATACTTTGTCCATAATCGCATAAACAATATTTTACCGGTATGTACCCAGATTTCCAGACTTAGTACTATATATTGCTTCCAGATTTTAGCAATTAGCTCGCTAGCTGCTACCAACATATGCAAAGCTAAATACCATACATTCTTGAGTAAATGTTCTATGTTATAACCCAAGGGACAAGTCAATGGTATAAAAAGGATGATTTCCCCTGTGATATCGCCTTAAGTATCTTATTCCAACAGCCTTTCATAATGTTACAATTCCACCCCATATGGAGATGAGTTACCTTTCTTTAATGTCTTCAGCACAGGCTTGAATATTTTCTGTCTGTAACATGAGTCGAGCATTTTCAAGGACTGCATCCCCAACCTAGAACAGTTCAAGTAATCAAATATAAAGAACATATACAATTTTATTCTAGAATTGAACCAGGGAATGGATTTGAACATCTTGGCTCTGCCGGGTGTTATTCCTTGGCAGTTGATAAATACTAACCAATGGCTGTGTTGAGGCCACTTTAAATTGCTTCCAGTGGAGAAAGTAGTAGAATATGCATGGTGAGCCACAGCATGCAAAGGATCATGTGAAGAGTTGCAGCCATAGGGAACAAGATGAAATTATCGTCCATGCAGCCTCTGTCTTATCTATTGACCATGGAATACAAGGGGACATTTACTGGGTTCCCAGAAAATCTCCTATTTAGACAACAACCAGACTAAGACTAGTTCAGTAAAGTTGCTGTATCACATGCATTTCAGCCATACTTTGGGCTTTCTGCCTCAGTCCTTGTAAGCATGCTTGCTGCCCTACATAATTTGGATTGTGTGCATGTGGATATAATGGACTGAGATGCCAGTTCTTTCCCTCCCTGGGCTACATTAGAATACCCAGTGCAGATGATTTGTGTTAAGTTTGGTATTGACAAAATAGAGGACTTTCACACTATATGCAATCAGCTTGTAGATTTCATTCCCCCAAGATGTGGCAGTAGCTTTAAATAAGATTTGTTAATTGCTGGAGACCTATAACTATTTATTAATCATTATAGTTGGGACTTCTGTGTTCAGAAGCTCTATACAGCTAAAGACCAGATGCTGGTGACTAGGGTATGGTCGTTTACTGTACCATGTTATGGTTCTACAAATAGTCCCAGATGCGAGAGGCACTAAATTCTGGATCGTCATTTTGTTTGCACTCCATCACTGTCAGCAGCATCTGGAGGCTCTGCCTGTGACGGCTTCTGAAGTCTGTGAACTCCACAGTTAATTACCCAGAAATTCATTTTGGGATTTCTGACCAAAAGGTGTCTGTAGCTTAGCATACCAGTTTCTATGGGAGCCTAAAGATCATACATATTTTTGTACTATTTTTTTTTTGCAATTTCTTGAGGCTGTAATTAAATTAGTAGGTTCCCAAACTGTGTATCTATGGCAAAATAAATTCCACAGTTGACAAAAAACAACCCTCCTGCACACTCAGAAACATGATACACGCCTACCACGTGTCACAAATGATGGTTTTTACAATGAAATTCTTTTTGAAAGCCTTTTAATGTGATGTTTCTAAATATCTGGGTCTGGACCAGAGAGTATTTCAGAATCTCATTATTAAACAATTATCTTTTTTTAAAAAAAAGCAAAACCAAATGCACCCGCTGCACACTCAGCTGCAAGGAATGGATTTTTTTTAAAGAGCTGCAAATATGGGAAACTAACTCTCCACCAGAACTTTTTGGGCATGGAAACCAGCTTGTGGCCATTACTACCTCCACTGGCACTGAAATTCACAGTTTAATTACTCATTGAGTAGAGAAGTATTTCCTTGTGTCTGTCCTGAACCTATTTCTCAACAATTATATTGGGAGTCCTGGAGTTCTTGTATTATTGAAGAGGAAGAAAAAGCTCTCTCTTACTGACTTTCTCCACCCTGGGCATCTTGGTTGCCCTCCCTTCTACTTTTTCCAACTCTGTAATGTCCTTTCTGAGATATGGAACTGTAGTATTTCAAATGAGGACACACAATAATTTCATACGAAGGGCAATTACACTATTGGCTGTTCTATTTTCAGTTCCCTTCCTAATAATTCCTAGCATGGGTGTTGCCTTTTTTCACTGTTGTCACTCACTGGGTCGACATTTTCGTTGACCTGTCCAAGTTCTCTTTCCATCTCAGTCTCAGTCAGTTCAGATCCTCAGGGCATATTTAAAATTAGGAGTTTTTTGTTCCAACATGCACCCTCTTATAGTTTCCCACATTGAACTCCATTTGCCATGCGGTTGCCTACTCACACAATTTAGGGAGATCCTCCTGTAGCTGTTCACAATTCGTCTTGATTTTCACCATCCTGGGTAATTTCACACCATCTGCAATCTTGGCTACTGCACTGCTCACCCTCAATTCCAAATAATTCATAAATAAATTAGATGGCACTGGTCCCAATACCAATCATTCTTGGCCCCCATGCTCACTTTTCTCCATTGTAAGAACTATCCATTTATTCCTACTCTCTGCTTCCTGCCATTTAATCCATAAGAATACCTGTCTTCTTATCCCACGACTGCTAAGCTTACTCAGGAATCTTTTGTGAGGTGCCTTGTCAAAAAACTTTCAGAAGTATATGATATCTACCAGATCACCCTTATCTACTTCCTTGTAAATCTGCTGAAAGAACTCCAGGAGGTTGGTGAGGCAAGACTTCCATGTGCAGAAGCCTTGCTGATTTTCCTTCAACAGACTTCGTTCCTTGTTGTGTTTAATAATTCTCCCTTTAATAACGATTTCTACTAATTTACATACATTATTAGTCTAACTGGCCTGTAATTTCCTGGCTCATCTCTGAATCCTTTTAAAACAGTGGATTGACATTTGCTGTTTTCCAGTCATCTGGCGCTGAAGCTGATACTGGCAAAAAGTTACATACACTATTTCAGGGGTGGCCAAACTTGTTTAATGTAAGAGCCACACAGAATAAACTTCAAATCATTGAGAGTCACAAAGTGTGAACAAATATCTCACACATTTTTATCGTTACATGCACATTTTGTTACCAACCTTTTATATAAATATTAGAAATACACATACATTATTATTCATGTATGTAATTTTATTAAATTAGACTGCCAAAAATAGAAACAAAAGGGATAAAAACAGATATTGCTAATAATACTTATTGCCTAAGAGTCTAAGAGCCCAATCCAGATTCTGCCAGTGGGCGGGGATGGTGCTACTCTGGCGCTGCCTCGCCTCTCCAAAGGACTTTCCAGAATGGTAAGCCTTCTACGCCAAAAGCCAGCAGAAATCTCCCCTAGAGGATAATGGTGATACACTATGAAAAATGTGGCGTTCTCTCAGCGCAATTTCTCTGCCAGGCTGAGAGTTGCCCAGCTGAGCGGCTGTAGAACATTTTTACTGTTTATTATAAATATAAAGGTGGGAGAACACAAAGTGAACAGAAATGAAATAAAATCACCACATTCACGCTACTGCAGTGATGGCGAACCTTTTTGAGACTGTGTGCCCGAATTGCAACCCAAACCCCACTTATTTATCGCAAAGTGCCAACCCGGCAATTTAACCTGAGGTTTTAGTTTAGAAATAACCAATTGGCTCCCTCTTCCTCTGCCCCACCCACTCGAGCAGGGGCCAACCTGCTCTAGCCTCCAGCAAGTCCCACGCGCACCGCTCTGTGCCTCTCTAGCATCTCTGCCTCCTCTGTGCCCCCCCCCCCCCGGCAGCAACCACCCGGAGCACAGGCACCAGGCCCGCCAGCCGAGTCCTCCCTGCTCACCGTGGTGCGCGCATGTTGTGCTCAGTGGCCCAGGTCAGTCTAGATGTGTGTGTGTGTGGGGGGGGTGATTTTCCGCCCCACACATGATGAACTCTGTGTGCGCGTGCCCACAGAGAGGGCTCCGAGTGCCACCTCTGGCACCCGTGCCATAGGTTCGCCATCACTGCGCTACTGCATCTTCATATTAACAGACCAAAGGGCTGCTCAGGCAAAGCTTAGGTGACAGTTGGAATTTTGGAGGGAAAATTTCCTCAGGGCACTAGTGGGCAGAGGGAGGGCACTTGTGGGGGCACAACAGTCCATTCTCGCAAACACTGCTGGAAAGTTCTTTAGAACTCCCTCAGAGTAACCATTAATAACCTATTCCCCTTTGTCTGCTGTCTGCCACCCTTCCCTTGGAAGTATTTGTCAGGGTGGCGAGGTGCAAACATCCATTTTCTGTGCAGCCCAGCCCAGAACTATCACCATGGCTGCTTGGTCAGAACTTCCAGCACCCGGACAGTTTCCTGCCTTCCTACTCTCCCGTTCTCCCTTTCTGTGTCTCCTCCCCTGCTCTAGAGCCCACACAAGAAACTGGCCCATCTCCCTGGAAGAGAGGCTCACAAGCTACAGACAGGAAAAGAAAACAGAGATACACAGATTTGGAAGAGAGCAAGCTACAATGAGCTGCTGTTTGGCCACTCCTGCACTAGTTATTACATAAGTCACAGGTGTCAAACTCATGGCCCTCCAGATGTTATGGACTACAGTTCCCATCATCCCCTGCCAGCATCATGCTGGCAGGGGATGATGGGAACTATAGTCCGGGGGGGGGTGGGGGGGGGGGGGGGTGGGGGGGGGGGGGGGTGGGGGGGGGGGGGGGTGGGGGGGGGGGGGGGTGGGGGGGGGGGGGGGTGGGGGGGGGGGGGGGTGGGGGGGGGGGGGGGTGGGGGGGGGGGGGGGTGGGGGGGGGGGGGGGTGGGGGGGGGGGGGGGTGGGGGGGGGGGGGGGTGGGGGGGGGGGGGGGTGGGGGGGGGGGGGGGTGGGGGGGGGGGGGGGGGGGGGGGGGGGGGGGGGGGGGGGGGGGGGGGTGGGGGGGGAGGGGGGGGTGGTGGGGGGGGGGGTGGGGGGGGGGGGGGGGGGGGGGGGGGGGGGGTGGGGGGGGGGGGGGGGGGGGGGGGGGGGGGGGGGGGGGGGGGGGGGGGTGGGGGGGGCGGGGGGGTGGGGGGGGCAGGGGATGATGGGAACTATAGTCCATAACATCTGGAGGGCTGCGAGTTTGACACCTATGACATAAGTGATTTCACATTTGAGTTCTTTAAAAAGTGTCGAGTGCATGCCATCTGGATCTGCAGACTTATTGGTCTTCTGTTTGCCTAGTTGTCCCAGAACTTTATATTTCATCGCCTCGATTTGATTCAGTTCTTTTAATAGTCACTATTTAACAGAGAACGAAGCGTACCTGATTTTTTGTTGGAATGTTAAATTTTTCATTTATTTTCATGGTAACATGTTACAAATGTTACATTTTTTATTTATTCTGACTTTTCGTCAGCAAGGTTTTGTAGTAAATGCTATCATGATTTTTTGGGGGGGGGGGCGGGGAGGTAGTTTTAAATCCATCTGAAAATATGTGTTTTTTTTCACATTTCTGCAAGCAAAAATAATGACCCTTGTTCAATATTATCTGCTTCAGCAGTGCAACTACTTTTTAAAAAGGAAGGATTAAGTACTTAGATTTAGGAATTTTCTCATCTCATGCACTAGTTTCTTGAGCTGAAACTGGAAGAAGGGCTTGTGTTCCTATTCCTTATTTTTTATGTTCAGGTTTTTAAATGCGGGCCATGTTGGACAGTCCCATCTAATGGGCCAGGTAGCTGGCCACAGTGCTGCATTTGCACCAGCCCACCACTCCCAAGGAGGCTTCCTGGTGCTGTGGAGAGGCTTAAAATACAAAAAAAAACAAAACAAAAAGTCCTAACAGGGGCTAACAGGACTTAAGCCAATAAAAGGGTGGCACAAGTCCAAGGACTGGGGTGCCATGCTCCCGACCTTCAATCCCAGGAGGGAGCCAACTAATGTCAACTCCGCCCTCGGAAACACCCTGCCCCACTCCCCTTTCCCACACTGGCGTCCAATAAGGATGCCAGCACAGCCCTGCTGCAACCCTGATTTCTGGGTTTTGCAATGGTGGGCTGAGGTGCGGGTAGCTGCCGGCACATTTTCCCCCTCTGCTGGGGCAAGTGCCTCAGGGAGAGCACAAGGCTCACAGTTCCCAGAAACCCTTTTGGCTCCCCTTTGGTGTGTTAATGTGTTCCAACTGTATGGGCCAGTCTGGTTTAGCGATGTACAATTCCTAGAAATTTTGAAGCCATGGCAAATTTCAGTCATTCTAAGGGTGGGGGGGCATGTTTTGTAGAGGATTTCCAGAGCTTCCCAACATTTCCCAGTAGAAAAATTAAAAACCTAGTCCTCAGACTTTTCCATACTATACATTTTGATTGAATAAAAACCTTGACTTCAAAGATATTTCACTTGTTCCAAAAAGGGAAAAAAGTTTCACGCAATTTTTTTCCAGCGCTCCCCCCAAAATCCAATCTGAAAACTGAATAAAGTCGTCAGAATTTCTTGCAACGCTTTTTGAATGTATAAAACTTACAGCCCCGTTCACAAGGTGAGGTGGTCAGCTGCCACGCCGTGGCTGCGCTGCCCTCCTGCTCCTAAAGGGCTTTCTGGTGGCACAGAGAGCTTGGGAAAGCCCTGGAACTCCCCCACTGCTGGAAAGCCCCATAGGGCTTTAAGAACATAGACCGCCAAAAGAGCATCATAAGTCTGAGGGCAGGTGCACCACACAACTGGCCCTAAACCCCAGGAGGGAGCTGTCCAGCATAAGTTCTGCCTCCGCGAACACTCAGATCTCCCCCACCTACCCACAGTGGCTTTTGAGCAGGATGCTACTGAAGTTCCGCCACAGCCTGAACATCTGGGCTTTGCAGTGGCAGGGCTGCAGGATGCATGACCACTGGCACGTCTGCTCCTCCGTGGGGGCAAGTGCCTCAGGGAGGTCAGATATGCCGGTGCAGCACTGCGCTGCTTCCAGGAATCCTTTCAGCCCCCCTCCCCCCCAATTTGGATGGGGTTGTATCTTTTTTTAATTAATAATTTTTTTCCCATCACAAAAAATGAAAGAAACCCCAATACATATACCACTATACATGCCCTCATCCACAGTTACGTTAATACAAAACTGAAATAAAGAATACGAAAACCACAGCAAAGAATAAAACACAACTTTGACAATATCTAAACACAACCAATTATAACTAAACTAAACACTATACACTGATTTTCAGCTATCTCATTGTTGAATTCAAATCCATTCTAGGTTTGTGCATATATTTTAGATAAAACCATTCATCAAATACATTATCATTACTAATATTCTAATTAATTCTGCTAATTTCTTTTAGACCTCAAATCCTGCAATTGTTTCTGTACTACTATATTTCAATAGATAGTCCATAAAAGGTTTCCAGTTTTCTATAAACTTCTCTGTATTACTGTATCTTCTTAGTTAATTTTGCCATTTCTGAATATTCTGTGATTTTCAGTATCTAGTCTTCCTTTGTTGATATTTCATAATCCCTCAATTTCTGTGCATACAATGTCCTTACTGCCGTAGACAGCTACGTCTATATTGGTTTGGGATATCATCTCCCAATAGTCCAATAAAAAAACCTTCATCTTCTATATCCTCTTTCAATAATTTTTGATTATCAGATTCTCATCATTTGAACATACATTACTTTCAAACTCTGTCATAAATCCATATTTCTTTGGTCAGTTTTAAACGTCTCCAGTAATTGGCAATAATGGGACCAGTTTTTAAGAATATCTCATCCATAGATTTAAATTCCCATTTACCATTCCAAAAATTCAGCAGTTTTCTATACACCGGCCATTTCTCTTGCTTACGTCTAACACCGTGGTGGTGAACCTTTGGCACTCCCGATATTATGGACTACAACTCCCATCAGCCCCTCCCAACATGACCAATTGGCCATGCTGGAAGGGGCTGATGGGAATTGTAGTCCATAACATCTGGAGTGCCAAAGGTTCGCCACCACTGGTCTAACATTAACTTCCTTCCTAGAAAAATCTTCAACTGGGGACAACCATAATGGCATTGCACTTGCTATAAACTTTTTATATTTCAACCATACCCAGAGAAGACTCCTTCTGAAAAGCGATTAGAGAACTCTCTGTGCATCTTTCCCTTCTCACACCACAAATATCCATGGGGGCTGTTAATCTTTTAAAGCATTTTACTCATTTCAAAGAAACACATTTCACATGATTTTTTGAATTGCTTATCCAAATTTTCTGGCTTTTTTTTTGGAAACATGGAAAAGGTTCTCAAGAAAAAAAAGAGGGAGGGGGATTATTGGGGTTTTTCCCAGGCTACATTATTGGGGTTTTTCCCAGGCTACATGTATAGCCCTGTTAACTGTAAGGGCAGAATTAGATAGGCACTAGAACCCAAGAGGAGCATTCTAAAACAAAGATGGACCAGCTACAGGGGTCTGAAACCTTTGGCTCTCCAGATGTTCATGGACTACAAATCCCATCAGTCCCTGCCAGCATGGCCAATTGGCTGATGGGATTTGGCTGATGGTATTTGTGGTCCATGAACATCTGGAGAGCCAAAGGTTGCAGACCCTTGGACCAGCATGTGGAGGATTTTTGTTGAAAAGGGTAAAGTGTTCTCAACGTGTTTCTTTTACACCAATCTAACTTCAGTTTAATGTCACACACCAGTAATCTCTGAGACTGTGCCCATGGCCTCCCATGTGTTTCCTGGTGCCCACTTTCTTCTTCCCCAAAGCACCTCTTTTTCCCTAGAGAAATTGACTCTATGGAATTACATCTAGGGTTGCCAGGCAACTGCAGTGAGATGAGGATAGCGAGGTACTTACTATGATGCAAGGGGGTGGGTGGGCTTCTGGCGCAACCTGGAAGCATCAGCATTGCTCCAGGACACATACCCAACAACTCTATGGGAGATATTGAGTTTTTGGGACAGTACTGGAGTGTCATCCTGGTATGAAGCCAATTCTGGGTTGTGTCAGAGGTGATGCCACTATATGGGGACACCAATTATTGCCCTTCCAATTTCGGCTTGAGTGTCAGCAGGCAGCAGCCATAACAGACATCTAGCAGGCCTAATTATACCCCACTGAACTCCCTTCCATCTCCAAACCCTGCCCTCTCCAATTTCTTCTACCAAATCTCCAGAAATTTCCAAACCTGGAGCTGTCAATTCTAATACAGCCCTCCTCAATTTAACATATTTTTTACAAATATTTTCTAAAGCAGCGCTATATTTTCCATATAAATGCAGGGGATTGGACTTGATGGCCCTTGTGGTTTCTTCCAACCTTATAATTCTATAACTGAACTTTATGATCTGGTCTACACATGCAGCAAAATAAGGTGGCATTAAAATGGCAGAGAACTGCACCACTAGAGTTAACTGTTCCACTTTGGTCTGAAGGTAACAGTTTACATTGTTCAAAGTGCCTCAGAATTAACAATTTCCTTTAAGTGGAAAACCAGCACAGCACATGAAGAGCTGCACTGGAGTCTTTTTCTCTGGTGCTAATATTGTATTCACAGAACTTTTTTTCAAGGAGGAACATTAAATAACGGCTTTCGCCCTTTATAGACTGAAGTGATACAACCCATTTTATCACTTCAGAATTCTATCGCCTTCTGTTTCAGTTGTAAGACCAGGCCTAACTGTGGGAAGCAAAATGGCATATGGTTTTAAGCCACTGTTTTGGAGATCTGGGCAGCCCAACCCGTGGGCGGGGGCAGATTCACCTTAGGAGTTAGCACAGTCCTGAGCCGATATGGGTGTCCACCCCACTGGCACAAGGGGCAAACGTGCTGGTGGAGATATGTGAGTATATAGGGAAAATATACCCCAGTGCAAAATCTGAGTCTCCCGCCCCCTCCCCCCCCCGTATTGGCGGCCGCCCTCACCCACCATGATCAAGCAATGCTTTTTTTGCACCAGATCATCTCAAAGTCACCATCACCTTACAGAACATGCCCCAACTCACAAATCTGAACACAGTCAGTTTTTGGATCTGGGAGGAAGGAGGAGGGGTGTGGGGGTGCAATCTCCTCCCCCCAAAACCCCATGTGACTAAATGGCCACAGCCCGGGGACATTTGAACCCATATGTCCCCCTGGGTGGTACGCTCCTGAGGGTGCTGCACAATTCTGCAGTGCCCGACCCCAGAAGCGCTACCATTCCCCAGCCTTGCTGGTGCAGAAAGATGCCTCGGCATGGTTAGGGGCATTCTGGAGGTATAGCTGAACAGAGTCAGATTCTGCTGCCCTCCCAACCCCTGAGAACCAATGGAGCTGGCCTCAGACATGTGCCATTTTTTTTGTGGCATACGTTCATTGTTAAATTTTGGCCAGCTGGTGTTTTCCTCTTTTTGGCAGTGGTGGGGGGGCTTTCCACACTGCAGAAATGTCTTTTGGAGATGGCAGGGAGGCACCACAGCTGTGCTGTCCCTGCGCATTGGAGAGGTCTGGATTGGGTTGCCAGCCTTGTCATCTTTTTATTGATGGTGCTTTTAGAAGTCAGAGAGGAAGAAATCAAATAGCAAAGCTTTCTCTTTCACTGAATTACCCTATTGGAAACAGCAGTAGCTGTTGATTTCTTCACATTACTACTAAAGCATAGGGCACAGATCACCACATGGGTTGGTCATTCAAATGTAATTTGTCCTTGTTGCCTTCTATTGCTCTTCTACACTATTTTTGTAAAAATAATATAAAATGTGTGAAGTTAAATATATAATCTATTGAAACATTCACAGGATTGGACAGCAAAATCCTGGGGGTGGGGGTGCTGCCAACTTATAGAGGCTCCATTATGTGAAATATTAGCACATGAGGCCTTCTAGAGCTCTCTTGGGAAACTGGGTTTACAATGATTTAAGATGGTTTAAACAAACCATCAATCCACGTCAAATTATCTTGCAAATGTCCCTACCGATCGAGTGGTTATTCTGAACAGCGCTTAGAAGAAAATAAGTGTTCTTTATTCTGCATGAATGGAGCTAGAATAACCACGGGCTACCTGATACGAATGTTCAGGGATTTACCCTGGTGAAATTGCCTCTTTTAACTAATCCCAGATAATTCAACAGAGGAAGACAATACAGTGAGAACCAAGTAATTGGATTAGTCACAATGAAAACAGACATCCTGTTCTTGGGACTAGTACTGAACTTGGACATGTTCCATATTTTCCAAAGGTGATGTTGGGTATAGTTATTGATAGTTGCACATATGCTGTGGCTCTTGCATGCATTTTGTTCACAAAAACCAAACATTTGAGATGGATGTGGGAAATCATGTGAACTCCAGCATCATCTCTATGAGTACACATGCACAGTTTTTTCATGTGTAGCTACCACCAGCCAGGGTTCCACATATGCATACACAAGGTGAAATGTGAATATGATTTCATCATGCATAGATTGATTCCAGAAGATCGTTTTCACAGAAATAAATTCCATGTAAGAAATCTGTCTTGAGTAAAATTGTCCTTGCTTGTTTTTGTTTTTTTAAAAAATCAACAACTTTGACAGATTGGCTGCCTAATCCTTTGACCCAGTATCTTAGTACTGTGGATGCAAACCACAGTATCCTTTGTACTTTTTATTTGCTGGTGAGCCTGGGAGACAATTTTTGTTATATAAACCATCTAATCTGGCACCCCACCATGAAGTAGGGGTATTCATCTCCCAGGTGTCATAGACCTGCCTATGCATTCTCTACTGTGTGCAACAGAGACTAGTGCTGTAGTTACCTGTAGCTGTCATTAAAAAAGTAGGTGCAGATTACTCAAGCAACCTTGACAAGCTATGTAATATGGAAGAAAGAAAAGAAAGAAATCTTTTCCAACCAAGTCAGAGTGGTGGCAAGAGTTCCTTTCCAATTCTAACTATGGCAATTAGGTGGAGCCAACTGATAAATCCCAGTCTTCTACCACAGTAACCTGATAGTACAGCACAAGGCTATCCAACTAAGCATCACAGTTAAATGGCAATTTAATCCTTGTTCCCCCTACCCCTAGCCCAGCTAAGGCATTATCCACACCTTGTTGGACACTGAGCTGTCGTAGTGCTGAATCAATCATTCACTTCCTGGACAGTCTTTTCCATAGAGAAAAGTTGCAAGTGAGTGCTACAGAGTAAAGGTAGTGCAATACATGATAATATGTGAATACAGTTGTTCTCTACTAGTTTATCTATAGCCCATTTGCTCAAACGTTCCAAGGAACTTATATTAGGACAAGCCGGGACCCATGAGACTTGTGAGGAAGGGGGTGTCAGAGTCGGTGGTACCCTGCTACTGCATCTTTTGCTTAATTTCCCACCCATCACCCGGCTGCTCCACTTGCATGCCTGCTCACTTTCTTCAGTTCCATTACTTTGCAACTCTGGCTGATGTGGTGGCTTGGGTTCCTCCCACAAGGAAAGCTCATGGAGAGGAGGAATTGTGATTGCTCATCCCCTCCCCGCTCTGCCTGCCCACTACTCTGCCCACTCAGCAGCAGCTGCAGTTCCTGCCTTCCCCCTCCTCTGTGGTTCATATGGCTGCTTCCTCTCCTCCAACATCTCCCACATGTGGCTAGAAGGGTGGATGCTGCCAACCCAGCAGAGGAACATCGCCTGGGCAAATGTACAGAATGTTCTATTTTGGGGAGGAAATGTCCATCCTTTTTTAAAAAAGTTTTTGTATTTTTCTGCAAACTAAGGGAGCTTGCAGAAATATTTGGTTTGTTTCTTCATGGCCCCAGACTGTGGTTTTAAGTATCAACAGTTGTGCCATGTTGTGAATTAGATATAGTGGTGATATTAGCACCATGACTTCAATTGGCCCAGACGACCTAAAAGCTAGTGCAGGGGAGACCTGTGCGTTGAAACCTTATTCTGTCATGCAAGATTGCTGGGTGACTTTGGGCCAATCACAAACTGTTATAATGAAGATAAGGTATAGGAGGGGAGAACAATATTGTAAGCCACTTTGGGATCCCATTATGGAAAAAAGCAGGGCATATGCATCTAAGCAAAGTGTGAGATAAGATCAGTGTTGGGATGCTAGTGCCATCCTATGAATTAACAACCCTTCCTAGTGGTACACAAGATTGCACCATAAACGTTTATCTTTACACTCTCATTTCATCTGTTGTGCATGGATAAAAGTCGCACTGGGTTTTCACAAGTCTGTGTTTCAGATGTGAAAATGGGCCACAATGGTGGGAACTATTTTGCTTCTGTGGAAACACAGTCCAAAGATATACATTTACCATGTCTTTTAGATTATGTGCAGGAGACATGGGAGAAATATATCTTTATCACAGCTTATTCTTGAAAAATAAACAGGGCTTTTAAAAACATGATTCACAGAAAGATGATTCAAATCTCATGTCATGCCCTTTGTTACAGACACTATCAAGCTGGTAATGAGATAATGCCGGAGGATAAACACACCTCATTTCTGGCAACATTCCTCTGAATAATTTTGCTTTTAATCATAACCCCATGGTGCAGAGTGGTAAGCTGCAGTACTACAATTTAAATTCTGCTCATGACCTGAGTTCAATCCCAACAGAAGTTGGTTTTGGGTAGCTGACTTCTTTCCTTCCATCGTTCTGAGGTTGGTAAAATGTGCACCTAGATTGCTAGAGGTAAAGGCAATGACAAACCACCCCATAAACAAAGCCTGCCTAGTCAAATTTGTGATGTGAAGCCACCCCATGGGCCAGTAACAAACCAGAGCTTGTAGAGGGGACTACTTCTTCTTTTTTAGCATAACAACTACTCCAAGAAGAAATAACTGATTATAATCAGGCCAAACATGGGAGAGTTTTCCCCTCTACTACCCATAAACCTCCTAGGGCAAATCTCTTCTGTAATATGAATTATTCCGCTGTGCACACTGTGAAATGATAATGCTAGTTATCAGGAAGACTAAATGTAAAATACACCATGCAGCATAGCCATACATTAGTATTAGACTGTGTTTAATTGCTGTATTGGAAACCTCTTTGTTTGGTTAATGATTCATTCATTTTTGTCTTCATCATCAAAAAAAGGTCATACTCACTTGGTGGTAGATGGTTTCCCAGTTCTCTCTCAGGGCTCCCCAGTTATTGGCACTGGAAGACTTCTTGTTCAGGTAAGTGCGGATGCGGTCCTCAAGTTCTTGGTTCACCTGCTCCAAAGCCCTCACCTTCTCAATGTAATCTACCAGGCACCCGTTCAGGCTCTCGTGAGATAGGCCTCGTCCCCTTTCCAGCCCTTGGGGTAACGGCACTGTTGTACAGGAGCTACGAAGGCCTTGTAGGAAGACACTGCTTATGCCTAGAGCTCTGCGGGACACCCGGGTGCCTAAACTGCTGACGCCTCCTGTAGGCACGATGCCCACATAGACCCCCGGGGGTCTTGACAAGCTCCCTCCTCCACCAATGCTAATTCTACGGCTGGTGGCCCCTGAGCTTTCTGCTGTGGAAGTCGAGGGCTGTTGTCCCAAAAAGGAAGCCCTGCGCCTTGGTAAGGGCATGCTGCTGCTCAGACTGTCTGCCTCGATGTGTTGCTTCTCCCCTCGCTGCCCCTCGGCTGGCTGAGATCTGCAGAGCCAAGCAGGATCGGGGAAGGGAGGGGTATTATTTGTGCTCTATCCCAAGAGCTTCTGGGATATTTCTCATTGTCTTTGGCTGGCCACCATCGGCATGTTTGTTGGAATGATTGTGTGAGGCTTTTCACTGGCTCAGCAATCTATTTCATGAGAAATCTGTCTGCTGCAAGTGCAGCACATGGAAAGGTCAATGGAGTATGCAGCCACAATAGGGGAAAAAAGAATTCCTTACATATTTAAATGCTGGTAATCTCTAAACTTCCACATGCAAGGGCTTACTTATACCAGCAAGAGCCCAGTTCATTGAGACACGCCTTACCCTCAGAAGGAGCTTGCTTAACCAAGTAACACTGCCTATACCACCCACTGTGAACCTGAATGCTAAAAAGCTCTTGACACATTAATGCACAGTTTGGAAAGGAAGAATAACAGCTGGAAGCATACTGATTGTGAGCTGCTCAGAAACTAGCATTCATTCCTTTCAGCGCCGACAGATGTACCATTATTTGAGTGGTGGAAAAACACATTCTGTTGTGTTCAGTACTAACCAACCATTTTCTCTCCAGGGTTTTGCTTAGAAAAAAACGGGTTCAGCAAGTCTGCAATGGAAGCTAGTTGTGGTTAGTGCTGATTGTTTAATGCCTGTGACATCAGAAAACCCCCTCTCCTTCCTGAAAGCAGTTTTGTTATCAATTTTTAAATTTCCAGTGCTTTAAAAAAATAAGGTGATAAAAGAACATTTAAATGAATAAATGTAAATGCGGTGCACATGACCTGCTGTCCTGGAGCATTCTCAAAAGGGCAAGAGTAAAACCTGGACCACTGTTCAATTTGCTGGTATATGTATAAGAGCTGGTCCAGCAGAGTAGGCAGAGTGTTGGACTGGGATCCTGAGAGACTCACATTTGAATCCCCTCTTCTACCATGTAAGCTTGCTGGGTGAATATGGGCCTATCGCAACCTCAGCCTGGTCTAATTCACAGAGTTATTGTGAGAAAGGTGAGAAGGAGAGAACAATGTTGTAAGCCGCTTTGACTCCTGACTGGGAAGAAAAGTAGAATATAAATAAATAACCGCAAATGCATGTATGCATGCGCTAAGTTGAGAAGGAGGGAGTGAACCAAAGGAGAAAAATCTGAGAAATAAAATAGACAAGAGGAGGCAGCTTTTTTGGTCCACATGTCCAAAAAAATTGAATGTTTTACACATGAGGAAAACAAAGGAGGGAGGGGTTGAGAGGCAAGGGTTGTACATGGTGAGAGTTGTATAAAATGGGAGCAAACTGAGGCACATGGAGGTGTCTCTCTCAGGGGCTTACCTTGGTCCTGACTGACAGCTGCATGAATCCAGGAGGTGAAAATGGGCATTTGGCTTCTCTTATCCTGCTGGCCCTATTAATACTGCAAGTGACTCAGGCTCACCTCCATTGGCTAGGCTAGCAACCAGCCTCTTGTGCTGAGCTAACTGGGGTGGCATGCCACTGCTAGGCATGCATGGCAGGAAGAACCTGCCCTTGAAACAGATAGCTTTCTTCCGTGATTCAAAGGTTGTATTCATGGGATGGGATTGTGGGTGGCCTGTCAGTTTATACTGGAGCCAAAGTCACACACATGAAGCTGGTACTGAATCAGACCCTTGGTCCCTTGAGATCAGTAGAGTCTACTCTATTCAGACTGGCAACCGCTCTCCAAGGTGTCAGGTAGAGAAAGGCCTTTCAGGTTCATATCACCTCCTGCCAATCCTGGGGTCTGAACCTTGGACTTTCTACCACTGAGCCACAGCCCCTCTCAACAGTCATGATGCCTGGGCCTTGATCCTATGAGCTGAGACTCTATTCCTGGCAAGATCCACACGATCACCTCTGAGAGAACTGTGAAGATGGTCCAAACAACTAAAACATTTTCAACTGTACCAAAATGATCTCCTGAACCTATCTGCCTGGTACAAGGCTGTTAAAAACAGAATTAGTCCTGAAGCATCTTAAACAATTGCATAGGCTATTTTCTAAGGTATGTATCTGCTATGGATGCTGCAGCATAGAATATATATCAAATGTATCTTGTGAACCACAGAAGAAGAATACTAACAAGTGTGTGGGGGTGGGGGGAGAGGAATCTTGGGTTTCTTCGTCAGCAAACCAGACATGAAAGGGCTTCTCTCCCTCTCATTATATTCTGAAGTAGAGACAGTTTTGCTGCTGTAAGTGCTTCACACTTTCCTAGTGATAATTGCTGCTATGTTCATCCCAGAGGACAAGAATAACAAAACTCGGCAGTTCATCAGAGGGTCTCTTGTGACCTACTTTGAAGTTCTAAACCGCCATTTAAGGCTCAATTCACAGAAGAAATTGTGGGGCCCATGGAATGTGAGCTGTTTTTTTTTAAGCTCTGCTAGGGACAGATGTTGTAAATATTATCCTCACTCTCTGTGTGCCCACCTGAGATGCAGTAAATCTGCATGATGAAGAAGACAGAAGGCCTTGAATTTCAGTTGAATGATGAGACTTATTGTGTGTCATAACATCCCATTTCAGAAGATTTATGCTCCTGTGCTATGGAGGAAGTTGAAACAGGTGGACATGTGTTGCTGCACTGCCCACTATAAGATGCCCTCAGACACACTTTAATTCAGCTTACCCTCCAAATAATTCCAGGAGGATCGGAGGCATGGCTGACCTCGAGCTTGGAACTTCGGACACCATTGCAAGATTCTGACCAACCGCAAGAGTCTACCGAGGTACATGCTGACTTATTGTATAGTTTTATATTTTTTATACTTTCACTGTACCTTTTATGGCATATAAACTTTTAGAATTGTTTTGATAGCTTGCCTGACTTTACTGGTCTTTGATCATAACAAATTATTCTGTTCCGACTTACTGTGTGGGTAACTTACTTCCTCTTTGCTATAGTCCCATCTGTAAAATAGGTGTAATTGTTATTTTTATTTGAGAAGGTTATTACAAGGTAAACATAATAAGCCTTGCCAAGATCTACCTTTTAAAGTGTTTTTGTAGCATTTCCTAATAGAAATTATCAACAGAATTGGGACCATTATAGCTCCCTGTCCCTGTTCAACTTGATGAAGTGAACTGCACAAGTAATGCTAATATTCAAAAGAATGCAATTGTTTTTGCTGTGTTTGGGACAGGCACAGAGGAATTCAGGGACCACAGGGGGGGAAATCAGCTTAATATTCATAATAATGCAAACAGTTCAAAGGTCCTTTTGGTAATTGGGACTATGTACAAAGGAGGCAAAGCAGAAATGTGAGAACCTTTGAGAAGGCTAGTGTCATGTTCACATCATGCCTTGCTGATAGAGACTTGCAAATTAGAGCACCACAGATAGTTCCCGGGCCTGACCGCCTATTTCCACATTCAACAGGGAAGTGGATTTCTTGCCTGGCTGCTGGGCCAAGCTTTTAATACGCAAAGAATGCTCAGTCAGCAACCAGTTTAGCCACAGTACATTGTGTGAAGGGAAGGGGGGAAGCTGTTTTGTTTCATGGCTCAGCCCAAAAGAATGCCGGGTCGTATTGTAGCACATTGGCAAATGTTTCTGTACTCGCTCAGTCTTGCAAAATAGGCTTGTGATATAGAAGGGAGAGGAGAAATGCACTGATTAAAAAAAAATCTGACTCAGTTACACGGAATAAGCATCTGGGACAGGTGACAAAAGACATTGTTTCCATCAGGAGTTTTTTTTTTTCTTTAGAAATAGCTTTTATTTTATAAAGCTGACATTTGGTCTGTAAAGTTTTTAACCACACTTATAAAAAGAGGTTGATAATTCTTAAGCAAAAAAAAGCTGAAAATGTTTTTTTTTCATAATTCAGGGTTACGCAAAGGTTATATTTATAATATATATATTTATATTTATAATTTGAATACAATAAAGATGGGGCTGCTAGTACAAGGATGGAGTCATATTTCAGACACTTGCTCGTGTCCTACAAACAGCGTTTCTTGACAGAAGGGGTTAACAAGGACCATGCCGGTGTCTCTGTAATCGCCATTGGCTGGGGATCGTGGCTCAGACAGGTGGTCCTAAGAGAAGCAAGGGAGGGGGGAAAGACAGAGAGAGAAAGAGAGATTAAGCTGGAGACATTCTGCCTGTACAGGGGGTTGAGTATATGCACCTGTGCCGTACGAAGTGATTATAGGGTTGTTGTTTTAGAAATGAGCAGGGATTTGTCTGCAGCCTATTCAGCACTGTTCCTCTGCAGAACCTGATCCTTTCATTGATGCTTAGATAAGAACGGGCTGGATTTTTGCCCAATATGGGGTAAAAGACTCGTAACATAGTGGGATCTGTATGGGAAAAGTTGAGAAAATAAACTGAAACAAATCAGAGCTAGGAACAATCGATGCTCAGGGATTCCAGCTGCCTTCCCTCCCTCCCCTTTGGACAACAAACAACTCTGCATACACCTAAGGAAATGTGTACTTAATATTTTCATTCCTAATTCATTCTTTAAAAAAAGTAGTAGTATACTATTTCACACCATGGTGTCACAGTTGAAGAGTCTCTGCTGGGCGTAACTGCAAGGACATTTGTGAGGATCAAACATTTGTTACAGCTTATTAAAATGTGGCACAAAAAAACCAAAAATGGAATGCAGTGAATGCATACATGAATTACTTTGGAGAGTGATGGGTCGTGTGTCTTTCGGAACAATTACAGCTGGCGTTCAGGCTACAGGATGGCCTCCTTCTACAAATGAAGAGAGTACTGCAAAACAACCTATCTTTATGCTTTTTTATAACTTACTTAATGCTTTTTATTGCTTATTTTATGCTTGTATAATCTGCCCAGTGCTAAATGATGGTGTGATTGAAAAAGGAAAACATCCTTCCCCACCATCAAAAATGACCAAAAATGATAAAAATGCATAGAAGCAAATTTAAAAGAAGCTAGATCAAGTTAAAGTCAGCGCATAGAGCTTTTCAAAGTGAAAAGCAACAGAAAAATTTACTAAATCAACTTACTAATATTTAACTAATTAAATACAGAGGCATCATGGACATATTTTGAACTACTCAATTGAATTTATTTGCAATATTTGACAGGAATGTTCCTTTTAATACCTGCAAAACTACACAGATGATTCTGTCTCACTCTGCTGCTAAGACTAAAGATGACCAAAGCACTATGAACTGTACTCTTGCTAATGCCAAAAGTGTATGTTGTTTCAAAGAAGAGATTATAGATTCTTAGGCCACCAGAAAGAAGTTTCTCTATCAGCTTTTGGTCAGAGAAGCCCAATGTCATGGTCCAATCCAGGAAAAGTGAGGACTCCTTGGAGGAAGGGGGCCCCTGTGCAGCTAGACCAAAGCGGGCAGCAGATGACCACCAAGGGTGATCTACCACTCCCAGAGTGCAACCAACAATTAGCTCAAAGGCACCTCCATCACCTGACTCTGAGGAAGCCAGAGCAGATCAGCCACCCAGCCCTCCAGGGTCACCAGCTTCCCTGGAATCCCAAAGAAAGAGGCTGAGGTTAGACCTGCAAGTGCAAACATGCAGTACATGCCTCGCTACTCAGAGCAAACTGCAGGCTGACAGCAGAGATGAGTCTTTGCAGGATGGTTCCTGAGAGGTAGACTGTATGCATGAGTTCCTTGTGGGTGGCTGAAAAGTCTCACGTAAGAAAGTGCTGGGTTTTTGTGCAATGAGTTCAACTACTACTGAACTTGCTGATACCCTCCTGACTGATTTCTAGAACTTTGACCCCCATACTGTATTACCAACTCCTGTAAATTCTCTGGCTTCCCTGACCTGTACTGTTTGGCTACCCTTGTGGAATTTCCTCTGGACTGTCCCTGCTTGAGAGCTGAGAGAGATTCTGCAACCGGATACTGGCAGTTGTCAGGTGGCACAAACAACAATCTATGAAGGACTAAAACTTTACAAAGGACACCACCTTGACTGCCCGTTGAGGAACATCATCTCTGCAAACTCAGGTAATGTGGGCTTTTAAATGTTCCAACTTTAAGATTTCCTAGCCTATCCAGCAACAAGATTAATAAGATAAGTATAGTGTTTAGGGTAAGAGGATTGTATGTTTTCACCTTTTATTTCTATCCTTGCTCAGACTGATGCTTGAAGAGACCATGTATACTTTTTTATTTTTCTTCATGAAACCTTCTTATATTTTGAAGGCTCAAAAGCCTGATTACTACAACTAATTAGCCTTTCTCTTCAAAGAACAGTATCAGGAAGGGGCAGCAGTAGAGCTCACTGTTCCTAAAACACAATAGATCATCCTTGTATTAGCTAGCACAAGCAGAGAAGGAGATGTGGCAGTTAGGCAGAGTCTGTCTGTGGACACAAAGAATCAGAGTGCTAAATGTACAAGTCCGTTTTCTACAATACACTCTTTCAGATTTGCTAATGGCAGTGGTTACTACTCAGAGAGAAGTTGGTCGCCCCAGGATTAAGAGAAAGGGAGGCATCATCAAGCCGAGATTTGGGATGGCAGCAGGTCTTTTCCATCCTCCCAGAACCTGAGGAAATGGGGCTTGTGAGTTTGTTCCTTCACAAGAGTAAATCAATAAATACCAGCCAACACATTTGGAGGGACAAAGATGATCATTCAGTGATCTTTGGTGGCCCTTATTAGAGCTGACATGAAGGGTATAAATTATGCAAAATAAATAAAAATTTGCATAAGTGTAAATGTAAATGAAAACTAATGGAATAAAAATGAACATGTACAATAAAGAAGGTAATGAAAATCCATGGGGTTTTTTTTTTAACAAGAAATAGCATGCCTTTCAGATTCACATGCTGGTGGCATAAAGCAAGTGGACTGGGAGAGAGCTTTAGAGGCTCCGGGTCAGATAAAGAAGAGAAGAATATATTTGCAAGGCATAAAACAGGGAAAGATTTCTGTACTTTTGGGAACTGCCTAAGAGGGAAAGTACTTGCATGTATGACCTCTACCATCATACTGCCTTTGTAGGCTGGCTACCAGAAGTGAGGGTCAAGAGGAAAATGGCTGAAATTCACTTACAGTTTTAAACTAACCAGACAATCCTTTAGCAGTGGACTTTTCATATTACCTCTGACGTTTCAAGGGACTGTATCTCTCTTGGCAACTCTACTGCATGCCTGTTGAAGTAGTCCATGGTGATGGCATTGTTCCAGTAGCTAAGGTTAGTTTCTGGGTTAGATGTCTTCTTCTTTCGCCGCATGCAACAAACAGTTAGCAGGACAGCTGTTAATGCAAACATGTAGATAATTTGGTTACGGACTAATGAGAAATGAATGCACAACTTGGCTGGTTGTTCATGGCAACCACAGGCACAGCATCAACAGTGCTTGGCACACATTTACAGCAATGAACCACCAATCACAACCAGCCCCACCACTATATTATGCCCCTGGGATCATGGCTGGCCCCATCCAACAGGCCTATCAAACAGAGGGCAATAGATTTCCCAAACCAAATTTAGTACTAAAGTACTAAAGTAACTCATCCAGACTCCACCTTTATGTATCTCTCACTGCTATGTCTCAGTGGCAGTGGCCAAGTCAGCAGGCATGGGCACCGATACTTCTTTCTAAGGAACCATGTATCCCATTTTTGAGCCACAGTGTAGCACAGCATTTTTTGGTGTACCACCAAAGAATGTAAGAAGAGTCAGTGGTCCATATAATCCAGCACCCTTTTTCATACAGTGGCCAACCAGTTGCTTTTGAGCGCCAACAGACCCTTCTAGCAGTGGTATTCAGAGGTACAATGTCTCTGAATGTGGAGATTCCATTTAGGGATCACACTAGTATCCACCTAAGTTCATATCCTCCATGAATCTGTCTAATCTCTATTTAAAGCCACCTGCCAACTTAAACAGCCATCTAACATGATGGTTGTGTGCATTAACTGGATGACTAGTGAACCAGCTTAGGGTAGGAGTGGTGAACTTTTGTTCCTCTGCTTTGACAAAAGGAACTCTGGCTCTTGGAAGCGTATACTCTGAAAATCTTGGTGGTCTCGAAGGTGCTATTGGACTCAAATCTAATTGCTTAAACTCAGCTGCAGCTTCTTTTTATGTTTTATAAACTAATTTCTGTTAGGAAAATGTTATATCCACATGCTGTGAAATATCTACTTTGGCCTAAATACTAAAGTATCAGACACTGCAAATTGCACAGTAAAACCATAAGCACCTAAAGCTCATTGAATAATACAGTCTTTTACAGGTTAAGCTCAGACTGCCGTTATCAGCATAATCAGCTTTCATGGCACACCGCCTTCTTAACACAAAATAATTGAGATAGACTTCTAATATGATCATATCTGTTTTGATTTGGATCAAACGATGCCTTGTCTTCTTATTACCCCGGAAAAAGCTTCAGAATCTCAGCAATTTCATCAAAGTCAATCATAACCACTTTATTAGACGTTATTTTGAATGGTGAAATTATGAAAATTGCACAGGTAGGAATTTCTTAAATGAAAAGAAAAACAGCTTCAGATCCTTAACTATTTAGTTACAAACTTGCAGGAATGTTAATATGATATATGGTCACATGTGTGGAACATTAATAATTTGACATTACTGGCAGAAAATGGCAAAGTCTTGAACTGACTACTGCTGAATGTTAAAGGAGAAAGTGCCAAAGCAGGACTATAGCTGAACATCAGAAAGAGACTGAGGCGGATTCCGCACAGGCAGGGGCGTTCCACCGGCATATATGATGCTGGTGAAACTCCGGGGCCGTTTGCAAGCTGAGGTGTGAGTGGCCCCAGAGTGACCGCTGCCCACAGTGGCACCTCCATTTCCTTTCCCCACGCTCACCTTCTCTCCTTGGCGAGCTCCGCAGGGATGGGGAGGCATGCCCACACTACCCTCCGACCCCTGAGGATTGAAGGGCAGTGTGGACGTGCCTCCCCATCCCTGTGGAGCTTGGCAAGGAGAGAAGGTGAGCGTGGGGAAAAATGGAGGTGCTGAAAAGCAGCGCCTCCAAGCCGTTTGCACGGCTGTGGCAGGGAATCGCTGTTTCTCTGAGAAAAGCACGGCGATTCCTCGATTCAGAGGGGCAGCCGTGCAAACAGCACCCCTGGAATGGGGTTTTTTGCCCATGCGGAATCTGCCTGAGACTAGCAAGAGCAGCCCTGAAGGAGCTAGGAAAGATTCTTAAGCGAAAGGATGTCTTCACTGGCAACCAAGTTAGTTAATTCATGCTATAGTATTCCATATTACTATGTTCGAGTGTGAAAGTTGAACAATGAAGAAAACTGACAGGAAGAAAACAGATTTCTTTGAAATGTGTTGCTGGAAGAGAGTTTTACAGGTACTGTGTACTGCGCAAAAGACAAGTAAGTGGGTTCTACATCAAATTAAGACTGAAGCATCTCAAGAAACTAAAAGGACTAAACTGAAGCTATTGGACTTTGGCCACATTATGAGAAGACCAGACTTACTGGAAAAGTCAATAACGCCAGGAAAAGTTCAAGGCAGCAGGAAAAGAAGACCTAAAATGAGATGAATTGACTGAATAAAGGAAGCCACAGCCCTCAGTTTGCAAGACCTGAGCAAAGCTGTTAGTGACAGGACATTTTAGTAGACACTGATTCATAGTCACTATGAGTTGGAATCAACCTTCCAGCACTCGCCAAACATATATGTATGTGTGCACAGCACGTCATGAACTCCAAATGATCATTCTTGAAGGGGAAATTCCTTCCCATATTGTTAGTGAGGAGTGTTTCGTTAATAGTTATTCTTCAAATGCAACAACCTTCTCTTTTTCTTTTTGTTGTTGACACTTGCACTAGAAATGGAGGCCCCAGTTTGGATGAACGTTTTCTTCCTTGAGTGCCAGATTGATCAAGGCTCAGTTTTCTCATAGGAGAGGACTCTGGGTTAATATGCATGAAACCAGTGGTGTAGGTCCAATCAACTCTTTGGCTGGTGAAAAAGGAAGAAGTCATCCACTCTGACCATCCCCCGCCCAAAAGCTATGCTGAGAATCATGGAATCTGCATGCATAAAATGCACGGGAGCTCTAGTATGGGAGGGAATTGGGTGAGACAGAGTTCAACCATCTGGATCCAACCTATTATTCAGTTTGTCTCAAGACTGAAGGACGAAGACTTGCTTCTAGGTTGATGAAACAGACAAAATGTTACTTTGCCTTGAGAATGGATGGTTGTACCTCATTTGCCCCATGTAGTGTTCTGAATACCATTCACCCTTGATTCTTAGGACACTCATGAATATATAGCAGGTAACACTCCAAATGGCAATGTTCCTGTGTATGGAAAACGAGTGCATTTACAATTGGAATGCTGGTACAATGCGACAACCTGATCCAGCAGGGCTTTTCTTATGTTCTTATGATGCAGACTCATGCTCCATGGGTCTCAAATCTGGAAAGGTAGAAAGCCACTGCCCTAAAGGGCAGCATTTTGTTCAAGGAAATTAGCAAATGAGCAACAACTGAGTATTGTTACACTATAAACTGGGAAGGTCCTCTTAAAAAGGAGGGCAGAGGGCAGCTCTAAATGTCTCACTAAGTGTGGTCCACCACAAACAAGTCCATTCTTGCTACAGTAAACTAGTTCAATATCAAATCAACAGACTGACTATCAGTTGCAAGGATGGCTACATTAAGCCGTGACCAAGGCAGATGTATTTTGACCTCCAAAAATATGATAAAATGGTGCAGTTTTAAAATATCAAGTCTAAAAACAGAGCTCAAGGACTATCCAAAACTGTACTTTTACCTAAAATCTGAGAAGCATAGGGATGCAAAAGAAAAATACTACTAGATGAGAGATGCTTGGAACATTTTGATGAATACCCCAAATACAATGATCATGGATTAAAATTCCCCTCTTGGCATATAAATTGTAACCATGTCAGTGTGCAGAATTAGATCACTGCAGCATAATAAAAGAAAGCTGTTACAGTGAAACAGTCAGATGGATTCAATCAGCTCCTGCTTTATTCAATGTGAAAAGGTGTGATTGCACCATAAATCTCTCTGTTGAATTAATAGAATATTAGCCCTGTCAAATTCCAAATTGCAGGCTATTATGAATGTAATCCTTACACAGACACACACACACACCCCGCACACACTTTGCTTCCATTTATCCAGAGCCATTCATTTAATTCCTCCTGCACAAATCTACTTAGGTCCTAATCAAGCCATCACATCTGTAGCAAAGCCGTCCCAAGGTTATCATTAGAACTGCTCTGTGCATAAAAGCCCACTAAAATAGAAGAGTTCTCCCTTCCAGGGCTTGTTTCTATAATCACAAATCAACATTTATTGGATTTGTGGGTTGTGGTTCCCAGGAAAATTTCATCCACTTATTGATGTTGTGTGCTGGGCAGGGAATCCTGAGCCTTCCTCGCTGTAGAAGATTCTCTCAATAAAGATTTTGCTATTTCTGCAATCATTCACCTCAGGTTTGAACAGAAGAGTCAAACTCTTTAGAAAATATTTTACTTGAGTTCAGGTTGCTTCATGACCCTTCAGTCCTCTGAAGATGGTAGAGATTGAAGGGCACGCAGCTGTGCAACTGGCAGAGGCACCTGTTGTTCATTCAAAGGTGGTGAACAACAAATCCCAACTCTTCCGTGTGCAGTTTTAGACCAGGGGTCTGCAAACTATGGCTCTCCAGATGGTCATGGACTACAATTCCCATTAGCCCTGCCATTTGGCCATGCTGGCAGGGGCTGAGGGGAATTTTAGTCCATGAACACCTGGAGAGCCATAGTTTGAAGACCCCTGTTTTAGACAATTTTTGAAATATTTAGTAAAAAGCAAGGGCTCAACTTCTGGAGAAGATTTTTTCTTTCATGTTGCCTTTTAAAAAAAGTTTTACCTGTTCTCACTTCATTATTCATTTTAATATTGCCTTCCTCACCCTTCTAGCACAATATGTCATGTCCCCTCTCCTCTTAAAGTAGAAGCTCTTTTTACTCCTACTCTTTTAGCACAGTTCTCAAGGGATGGATACAGGACTGAAATTGAAAGAAAAATTCCAGCTGAATTAAATTAAGGGTCCATCCAAGACTGACCAATCTAGGAGCAAGTCATGAAGACCATGTCTCCTCCATTTTTTTGTTTCTGCCCCAGCAATTTGCCTTCTGAAGAATGCTCCTGAACCCAAAGATTAACTTCCTTTTAAGACTATCTAACTCAGTGACCAATATTTGGATCTTCTGGCAGCAAATCTATAGATGAATTATTTATACACTGTGAATTTACATTTATTTATAAATGTATTACTGCCAATTTCATTGGATGACCCTTTAGATCTGATTACGCAACACATTCTGTGACTGGAGCTCCAGACTTACAATTCTGTTCCTAAAAGCAGATGTTGGGAAGGGGTGTCTGGATTGGGGCCATTAGGGAAGGCTTTACTGATTTATTGTCGAAGGCTTTCACAGCCGGAATCACTGGGGTGTTGTGTGGTTTCCGGGCTGTATGGCCGTGTTCTAGTAGCATTTTCTCCTGACGTTTTACCTGCATCTGTGGCTGACATCTTCGGAGGATCGGATGGTAGTAAAGCAAGTGGAATATATCTGTGGAATGTCCAGGGTGGGAGAAAGAACCATTTGCCTGTTAACAAGTGTAAAGTGTGCAATTAGCAAGTTTGATTTGCATGTGTTGAGTCATAGCATATGAGTAACTATGAATATAGCATACTCAATTAGTGAGGGCATCTGCATTGTAGTAGCCTGGCCTTTTGATCCCTTTGATTGCTTACTGCCTGGAGTGGTGGATGGTGTTCTGGGTGGTGTTCACTAGCTCTTTGATTGCCTACTGCCTGGAGACATCCTTTGTCTGGGTGGTGTTCATTAGTCACTGTCTTGATTCTAGTGTTTTTCAGTACTGGAAGCCAAATTTTGTTCATTTTCATGGTTTCTTCCTTTCTGTTGAAATTGTTCAAGTGCTTGTGGATTTCAATGGCTTCTCTGTGCAGTCTGACATAGTGGTTGTCAGTGTGGTCCAGAATTTCTGTGTTTTCAAATAATATTCTGTGTCCAGCTTGGTTTATCATGTGTTCTGCTATTGCTGATTTTTCCAGCTGAATTAGTCTGCAGTGCCTTTCATGTTCTTTTATTTGTGTCTGGGAGCTGCGTTTGGTGATCCCTACGTAGACTTGTCCACAGCTGCATGGTACGCAGTAGATTCTTATCCTTTGCTGAACTTAGCATTTGTTGAATTTTCTTAGTGGGTCTGTAGATTGTTTCGAGGTTATGTTTCTTCATCAGTTTTCATCACCTTTACTGATTGCTTTCCCTGATTTAACCCCCATCCCCCCCCACACACATATAAACACACTTTAAAGAGAAAAGTAGAAGCCCAGCAGGGTAGCTGGTCTTTTCTTCTGCAAGTGCATAAAGCAGTCCAAAGGAGCCCCACTTGGAAATGCTATTGGTGGGGGGGGGGGGGAGTTAACCAATCCCTGCCCATCTTTCACCTCTCCTCCCAGCAGCTGTGCTCTAAGGCCCAAAGAACAATGGAAGTCTAACACTGTGGATAGTTTGGTCCTCAATTCTAGAATTATGAGAAATGATGAAAATGTTCTGTCTCGCCTTTTTCCCTACATCACTCATATTATATTTATTCATTCATGAATATTAATGAGATTGAGAAAGTTAATTTCCTCTCATTTCTAGGGTGAAGAACTCAAGGAGGGTTGCTCACTTTACATGGGAACAAAGTCAGTTCCTCTTGGAGTTAACAGGGATTACAAGTCCATTTGTCTTCTTCCTGTTTCCATACCCAAAGAATCTCTATGTTGGGTTGGCTTTGACATCTGAAAGTACTTTTACCTCGGTAGAACTTTCTAAGTTGCTTGGATACTTGATTACAGGGCTTCTGTTGTAGTGAATGGAACCTCTCTAGTTAAATCTCTGTTCAAGGCCTTGGAAAATGTTAGACTTACTGTTGTGTTGTCCCTTGTGGATAGTGTGGATAAACCACAGTAATTGCTCTGTTTTAGTCTAAAGTAAAATGGCACCAAAGATTAAATTTATTTATTTATTTGGGTGATTTATGACTATGAACAGGCAAATCTCAATTTTGAGTTACAGGGCTCAATGAGCCAGCCCAAGGGCCAACTGAGGCCTTGAGGCAGGCCTTGGTCTGAAGGGGGTGGGAGTGAGCAGGAAAGAATGGGGTGGAGAGAGGGGGGCCCTGAATGGGAAGAGCAGGAAACACACAGAGAGAGTAGCAGAGTGAGACAGGATAGCAACACTGAGTGGAGATAGAGGGAGAGAGCAGGGGGAAGAGCCAAGAGCCAGGCTTAGCTCTGCCCCTGTGGAAGGCCAAAAAAGGGTGACCCCCTAGAGGGCCACCAGCCTGATGCCTGCCCACGAAGAACCCAGGCCTGGCCAAAGCCTGAACACAGGGCGCCACAGCAGCCAGCAGATCAGGTTGCTGGCGGGCTGAAGACCACCTGTGAAGGGAGGAGGGAGGCAGAAGGCCCTGACCCAGGGTTGGTGCACAAAAATCATTGGGATGAGACCTATTTAAGCAGAAATGGAACCCCACCAGTATAGCCCAATTATGCTATGAGTTTTTATGTCCTTTTATACTCTAAATTTTTATTGGTTTGTTAATAGTAACAATTTTATTTCCATGTATACTGCGAGCTACCTTGAGTGGGTCTCGAAAGAGGTGGCATGCACATTTTTGAAAGAAAGAAAGACCTAGTTAACGGAAGGTCTTCTTATTCCACTGTTTCCAGGGCCAGTGTTTAAACAAAACTGGTCTGTTTGTCAACACTGCAAAAGCAGGAGCAGTTGTTTACCCTTACTCCTCCATTGCTATGGGTCATGCTGGCTGGTATGGAAGAGATCCACGCCAGCTGTTTCCACAGGGAAGCACTGATTTAGTGTGGAAGGGAAGGTGAGAGGAAGCAGCTGCTTTTATGCCTTGCTGTGATGTACTGCAGTCTGAGCCACCTTGACTTCCACTGCAGTTTCCAAGAATACTTTTCATTACCCTCATGGACAAAAAAGAACCGTTGCTGTCCTGTAAGCTAAACCAACAAACACTCTTAACAGCCAGAACTGACAGGTACACTGAGGGGTCAAACATTGGTGGCATTAGAGACAAGGAGCATGATGGACAAGGAGACACGAATTTGGGTTGCCTACAGCCAACGAATCGGAAGGAAACAGAGGAAGCCGCCACAATTCCCAGTGAATGGCAGTCCATGCAAAAGGACCGTATTAAAGCTGTGGTGCAGTCAAAAGAAGAGCGAGGGGAAACTACGCCTGGTGCAGTACCGCCCGCCCCCACCATGCCCCCTCCACAGCCTGGCCACGCCTCCGCTGTGGCTCTGCCTGAGGTGTTGCGCCCCCCTGCCACGTGAGCACTATGGTACTGGGTGCAGTAGCGATCCGTAACTGTGCATCTCAAGAGCCAGATCCAACTAAAGAAACCCAGATTCTGATAATGACTGAAGTTCAACATGAAGGAAGAGGGAAAAGCTTGAAACTCCAGATATAATCGACCTACAGTTTGCTCATGTTGAATTAATAATAAAAGCAGGAGGAGTTCTCTCAGTACTGAGGACAGGAAATATAAATTGGAACAGGATCCAAAGGAACAGGTCACACACCATTTGGGTTCTGCTGATTTTTCCACACTGCAAGCCAAGCTATCTCTCACACACATTTTGTGACATCAGTAGTAGGGGCTGACTGAATTCACAACCATGAATCGTAGTTATAACTATTCATCCTGCTATCTGAAACACTTTAATTGCAGGAATGAGTTTTATATTTTTACTTAAAGGATTTGAATATAGTTAGTGAAGCATGTGCTCTGTTACTGAGCCATATTCCCCACTCCACCCCCCAATATATAAAGCTGCTTTCTGTCAGGTGATGCCATGGCCCTGGTAGTAAGCACTGTCAGCTCTGTCTAGCAGCAACTCTCCAGGGTTTCAGGTAGAGAACTGTCTGCTCCCTGAGATCCTTTAAGTGGAGATGCCAGGAACTGAACCCAGTACCTTCTAAGTAGGACCTCAAAATGCACTGGTCAAAATATCACATTCATAACAATGCTTTTGTTTTCTATTGGACCAAACTAACTGGGTCAAACTGCTAACAACAACCACAACGAGGCTCTCTGACGATATGGCTGGGATGTTGAAGAAACTTTGAAGCCTCTGATGATAGAGCATTATTTATTATATAATTATGGTAGCTCTCCCAGTCCCCAAAACTATCATTAAGATATGATCCATTTTCCTTCTTTAATTATTGCTGTATTTTTCATTTCTACTGTTTTTCTTCTTTTATTTTGTAATTATTGAAAACTACATAAATCAAATAGATGGTTGTAGACAGTGTTACATGTGAATGCAGTCCTAGAGTCCTCCCGCTCTCTAATTTACTACAACCAGCGTGGTGTAGTGGTTAAGAGCAGGTGGATTCTAATCTGAAGAACCAGGTTTGATTCCCCACTCCTCCACCTGAGTGGCAGAGACTTATCCGGTGAACCACATTTGTTTCTACACTCCTACATTCCTGCTGGGTGACCTTGAGCTAGTCACAGTTCTTCGGAACTCTTTCAGCCTCACCTACCTCACAGGGTGTCTGTTGTGAGGAGAGGAAGGGAAAGGAATTTGTAGGCCACCTTGAATCTCCTTACAGGAGAGAAAGATGGGGTACAAATCCCAACTCTTCTTCTTCTTCTAATCTCCACATTCCTTCACAGGCAGACAATACAGACTTCCTCTTCTCAGTTTTTCCCACTGTTGATTTTTACCTCTTCATAAAGACTGTTGTTTATTTTTCCCATTTTTGTGACAGAAAGATTGACTGTATTTTAAATTCCCCTTCATGCAGAAACAGGACTACTGTATTATTGTGGCTAGTGAATGGCCACTAGTATTCTCACTGTGAGCTTTAAGAAAGATATTAAGAACAGGAGCAGAATCCAGACATCCTCAGACTATGTCTGGTGAGGACTACAATATAATTCAAATAATGATAAAGCCAGACCTGATTTCTGAGATTCTGACAGTCTCCAGCTGATAAAATTACTAGTTACTGTACTGAGGAAAAAAGTCTCAGTATTTTCTGGAACATTTTCCTTACAATCTCACCATAGGTGTTGGGGTGGGGTGGGGAGAGATTCCATGGGATGATTTGACAGCGATGCCTCTGTACCGCTGCAGAGTCTAAGCTTCTCTTCATAGCTGCAACTAAGATGGGTGTCCATTCTTTTGATAAGCACAAGCGAACTCTTTCATTATTGAGATGAACCCACAGATGGTGCAATATCCACTCATGGATTTCATCTGATTTATTTTATCTACAGTTTCTTTATTTGTTGTAATATTTTGATTGATATTGGTATCATGATTAAATAAACCTGGAGCAAAGGAAAGACAAAAACTGTGGTCATGTTTGCTTTGCATCCTGAAGATGGCAGCAGCCACCTTGTTTCTCAATGCAATTCTTTGAGGTGATTTGTGGTTGAGGTATCTACAGTGTCAGTGGTTCAGTTTTGCCAAATATGAAACTGTTCACTTCTGTGAGAGTGGATTTTCAGAAAAACAAAATATTTCTCAGCAGGGAAGCAGTGGGGATGGGGGAGTTACAACCAGTCTGTCAAGGAAAAGTGAGTTGTATTGTCGAAGGCTTTCACGGCCAGAATCACTGGGGTGCTGTGTGGTTTCTGGGCTGTATGGTCGTGTTCTAGCAGCATTCTCTCCTGACGTTTTGCCTGCATCTGTGGCTGGCATCTTCTGATCCTCTGAAGATCCTCTGAAGATGCAAGCCACAGATGCAGGCAAAACGTCAGGAGAGAATGCTGCTAGAACACGGCCATTCAGCCCAGAAACCACACAGCACCCCAGAAAAGTGAGCTGTTTATTTCACAAGACGATGACAAGAAAAGTGTTGAGTTGGTGAGGATGCTTGTAAATCAAGCCCGATCTGTAATGCTTGCCTTTCAGTTTCTGAGATGAGGGGAGTGCAGCATGCAGAGTAAGCAGAGCCAATGAATGATTAGACTGTGATTATCATCATTATATTATTATCCTGACAAAATACCAGGCATGCCACCTGTCTTATGCAGAGTTCAATTCTGAAGGAGGAGAAGGGAAGGGAAGGTGCAGCTTGTGCGAAAAAGCTGCTTGAGCTTTTGGGGGATTGAAAGTGAACACAGCAATTTAACTGCTGATTTGACGGACATGTAACACAACAAAACTCCCCCTCATCCTCTTCCCTACACCTATGTAAGAATGCTTTTTATAGGGTGGACACACAAAATAGCATTATCAGAAGTGGAGATGTTATGATGGATCGTTACCTGCAGTATCCTTACTCACTACTCTGTCCTGCTATTTCTAATCAAGCACACACATATACACATCCCAAAAAGAAAGGACCAAGCATAATACAGCTTGAACCGAACTATCTGATTATTGTTCTCTTAGAGGAGGTATACTGCCAGTGGATTTAGAAGTTCTAGTCATATCTTTGGGTACTACAAAATATATTGATGTTGTTGCTGAAGAGCTGAAATTTCCGTGTATCTCTACCACCAAATTCTTTAATCTGCCATGGTGAACTACCATTGGCTGACAGTTTGCATGATGATTGGGAAAAAGCAACCAGAACTTGCAATACAAAGAGCAGAAAGAATTCCCCATGTGTTACGGGGGTATGTATGCGAGTGATTTCAGCTGAATCCTCCCTCCAGCTATAGCTGTCACCTGTGGCTTATCCCATACTGCTGATGAGGCCCGTCAATCTGGAGGGTGAAATCTGCAGTGGGATAGGAAAGGCAAGACAGTCCCATTCCAGATCCAGAAATCTGAGGACAGTTCACTGGATCTAATTCATATGGGCAGCCATCCATAACCACCAATAACTGCAAACAGGATGTAAAAATCCTCTGGAACTAGTGTTGCCCATCTAGAGAAAAAAGCAACAACCCTGTATCAAATCCTCAGAATCACATTTACAGGAGCACCGGAGCCTATTCTGATCCTGCACCATGTGCATCTAACCTAACATGTCTCAGCAGACAGACAGACAGACAGACAGACAGACAGACAGACAGACAGACAGACAGACAGACAGACAGACAGACAGACAGACAGACAGACAGACAGACAGACAGAGACTTAACTTACAGCATGATGATATGGGGACACTGATGGCCAAGATAATCCATGCTATATCCACTTTGCTGAGACAAATTGTTGCCCTGTATTGGGGCTTGTCCCCCTCTGTGACATGAGAAATGTTCCCTGGCATGCCAGGTTTCCAGGTTCCAGCAGGTACCAATCTGTTTAGGAAATTTCCCGTTGCTGTTGAAGTGGAAGTTGGCAGCCACGTAGAGGGCTCTGTGGAGAGTGCGCTGCTTGGGAAGCTAGTATTATACCAAGAGGGATGCACCGCCTTGGATGTTCCATTAGGAGTTCTCGTTGTATGCAATGAAATGTTAGCATCAGCAAGGCTGGATGTTGATGCTACCGTTGCAGTCCCAGGGCTGGTAAAAAAGGGCACCTGGTTTATAGTCTGGTTTGAGATTACCCAAGAGCTATTTTTACCTAAAATATCCCATATGCCATAGCGAGGGGGTTTAAAAGGCACCGTCACCATTTCAGGAGTAACTGAAGGGCCAGTTGCTGGGATTGCAAGATCTGTTCCCTGTGTAACCGTTTCCAATGAATTCCCCTTCTCTGCTTTTTTAAGGCCTTCCAAGATATCGCTGTAGAAAGAAGCATTGGAGTCTGTTGTAGTTACCAGCACAGAACTATTTCTGCTTCTGTGAGTGGTAGGTGGAGTCTGTAACGGATGATTTAGAGACTGACTCCTTGTGTTAGGAGAAGGAGAATGCAATTCTGTCTCTAGATCAGGCTCTGTAAATTCTGTGAAGTTGACAATCTGAAATATTTTCCCCTTGGGTCCAGTCTTTCCAAAAGACAGAGCACTCTGGTTGTATAAGTGATACAGTTCCTTGGTTCCAATAGGACTGCTGGTTGACTTCCGGCCAACTGAAGGAATGGTGGCCTTCATTGAGCTAGTGGAATGGAAACTTGCAAGAGCGGCTGTGGGTGAAGGTTTAGTAATGTGACGGCCTCTCTGTCGAGGAGTCGTCCCCATAGCTGAGATGCTGATATTGTTTGTCAGGAGGTCCTGAGATGATGCTAAGCTGGGAGACAGTCCGTGAACAGCAAATAATAGCTCTTCTGTCAGTGCCAAGACCAGTAGAACACCTGGACAGAGAGAAAGAAGAGAGATCAGCATGAAAAATGGGTTTCTCGATTGTGTTTTTAGTTCTTAAGAATTCAAGACATGAAGCTTAACCTTTTACGCATGCCTGTGCAATAGTAATTCCATCGTTTTATCCAGAGACCATTGTAAGACGCCATTAAATGAATCTCTCATGAAGAGACACAGAGTCCATTTCCACAGAAGCCAAAAAAGTCAGTAGAAGGATGGTAAAAGAAGCATTATAGGCGGCGAGTTCGCACAACCGTTGCTGCAGAAATGACACTGCAGCGATACGGCAACGTTCCAACAGGCCCACAACGGTTTATTCGAAAATCGCTCACTGAGCGTGTCTTTTCAACAACAGCGCTCTGCAGTCGGCATTGTGTGAAGTGCCCACCAGCAATTGGTGCCATATAGCCCACTCACCTCCCACAATGGTGGCCCACAGTGGTCAATCCTGGCACCGAACGCCTGTGACGTTTACTCTGGGGGAAGCCGTGCGAAGCACTGGGGGTCAGCCAATGCGCTACCTTTCACGGAGTGCCCGCCCATGCAAACGTTCCGTTGCTGCAGTGTTGCCAGTAACACTGATGGCACAATGCTGTAATTGGCTGTGCAGAAACAGCCTGAGAATGTTGTGCACAGTTGTGGTCACTCCTATCAGAAACACTGTACACTGGGAAAAGGAGCAACTGGGCATGATCAGGAGTTTCAGAAAAGTGCCTAATTTTCGTTCAGGAAAACTGTTTTTATGAAACAGGATTTCTCACCAGAGACTGTTGAGAAAACTCAGCAATGAAGGAATAAGAGGGGAAGTCCTCCTATGGATTAAAAACTGGTTGAGGAATAGGAAACAAAGAGTGGGTGTAAATGGGAAGTTCTCACAATGGAGAGATGTATGGAGTAGTGTCCCCCAAGGATCCGTTTTGGGACCAGTGCTCTTTAACCTATTCATAAATGACCTGGAAGTAGGGGTGGGTAGCGTGGTGGCCAAGTTTGCAAATGATACCAAATTATGTAGGGTGGTGAGAATCACAAAGTATTGTGAAGAGCTCCAAGCGGACCTTGATAAATTAGGTGAGTGGGCTAAGAAATGGCAAATACAGCTCAATGTAGCAAAATGCAAAGTGATGCACATAGGGGCAAAAAATCCAAACTTCACATACACGCTACAAGGGTCAGTGCTATCAGTCACAGACCAGGAAAGGGATTTGGGCGTCTTAGTTGATAGTTCCATGGGAATGTCAACTCAATGCATGGCAGCTGTGAAAAAGGCAAACTCTATGCTGGGGATAATTAGGAAAGGAGTTGATAATAAAACTGCAAGGATTGTCATGCCCTTATATAAAGCCGTGGTCGCGACCGCGCTTGGAATTACTGTGTTCAGTTCTGGTCACCACATCTCCAAAAGGATATCGAAGAGATAGAAAAAAGAAGTGTAGAGAAGGGCTACTTGAGGATGATTGAGGGATTAGAGCACCTTCCTTATGAGGAGAGGCTGCAGCGTTTGGGACTCTTTAGTTTGGAGAGGAGACGTCTGAGGGGGAAAATGATTGAAGTCTATAAAATTATGCATGGGGTAGAAAATATTGACAGAGATAAATTTTTCTCTCTCACAATACTAGAACCAGGGGGCATACATTGAAAATGCTGGGGGGAAGAATTAGGACTAATAAAAGGAAACATTTCTTCACGCAATGTGTGATTGGTGTTTGGAATATGCTGCCACAGGAGGTGGTGATGGACACTAACCTAGATAGCTTTAAAAGGGGCTTGGACAGATTTATGGAGGAGAAGTCGATCTATGGCAGGGGTAGGGAACCTTAATCACTCAAAGAGCCATTTGGACCCGTTTTCCACGGGAAAAGAAAACACTTGGAGCCGCAAAAATTTTTTGACATTTAAAATAAAGATAACACTGTATATATTGGGATTTTTTACCTTTTATTCCACTCATTCTGAGAAGCACATGGATGCGCCCGCCCTGCTGCCTGCAGAGGCTGGAGGCAAGAGACCTGAAGACCCAGCGGCTTGGCCTTGCCAGCCGCCGGGAAAGCACCTGCCCCACTCGAATGGGGCGGGCGAGAGGGGAAGCCCGCGGCGTGGCCCAGCCGTCCATGGGCAGTTGGTGTGCCCACCCTGCTGCCTGCAGGGCAGGCAAGGATGAAGCCGACGGCTCAGCTCGTGGAGCCACAGTGCAAGGGCAGAAGAGCCGCATGCGGCTCTCGAGCCGCAGGTTCCCTACCCCTGATCTATGGCTACCAATCTTGATCCTCCTTGATCTGAGATTGCAAATGCCTTAGCAGACCAGGTGCTCAGGAGCAGCAGCAGCAGAAGGCCATTGCTTTCACATCCTTCATGTGAGCTCCCAAAGGCACCTGGTGGGCCACTGCGAGTAGCAGAGTGCTGGACTAGATGGACTCTGGTCTGATCCAGCAGGCTAGTTCTTAAGTTCTAATCAGAACTCCAGATGTATTACATGGTCCTGAACAGTCTCCAAGACAGAAACATGGATCAAGCCATAACAGTATAGAATGAGGGGTTGGCTTCCTTCTGCCTTGTCATTTCCTTGATAGGAAATAGCTCCCTCAGCCTCTTCCTGCCTCACTGGGGAAAGGGGAAATGAGCCACAACATGGATGCCTACCTTTCCCCTCTCCCAAAGCCTAAAACTGTCTGAGAGCATTTTTAATTTTTTTTGGGGGGAGGGGGGAGTACAGAAGGAACAGTTATACCCTTGTCTTCTAACATTGTGATGCAGATTGATAGCAGGCTGCCCCTTTTAGTGATAAAAATGCATCAGAATCCAGTGATTAAAATCACAAAGGACAACATTACAAACAGTGTGGTGATAGGTGAGAGAGGAATCTCTCCTCTGTCCTCCACAATTTCCACTCTCACAGTACAAACATTCAGGATCACCCACTGGGAGACAATGACGCTCCCTTAAGGACAAAATGACATAATTAAGCATTGTGAATAGAAACAGTGTACCACAAGATGTGGTCAATCGTCACAAACTTATGGGCCATGGACTTATGGTGATCCAAGCAAGGGGCTTTCAAGACAATTGAGAAACAGAGGTGATTTGTTTATTGCCCACCTCTGCAGAATCATCCTTGGGGGTCTCCAAGCGCTTAGCCACCATCCCTCCTGGGTCACTAGCTTAGGATTGGACACATTTGTGGGGAATTACTTACAATAGCTGTGATGACTAAACATAACCTCCATTGGTTGTGGTGGGTTTTCCAGGCTGTGTGGCTGTTGTCTGGTAGATCTTGTTCCTAACATTTCTCCTGCATCTGTGGCTGGCATCTTCAGAGATGTGTCACAGAGAGAAGTCTGTTACACACTGTGTCCAGTGAGAAAGGAATGTTTAGTGAGGTATATATTGTCCATATCCCAGGGTGGGGAACCAATCAGTAAGTGTTTGGGTGGAACTTGCTAACACTTACTGATTGGTTCCCCACCCTGGGACATGGACAATATATACCTCACTAAACATTCCCTTCTCACTGGACACAGTGTGTAACAGACTTCTCTCTGTGACACACCTCTGAAGATGCCAGCCACAGATGCAGAAGAAACATTAGGAACAAGATCTACCAGACCACGGCCACATGGCAAGGAAAACCCACAACAACCAGTTGACTCCGCCATGAAAGCCTTCGACAATATGTAACCTCCACTGATTGTCTTTGTGCCCAGTTGGTAAGCTTTTCAGAAACTCGCTGGCCTAGCTGGAAACAAAATGCTGATCACATTCTTTGCTGGATCAGACCAGAATGTGATGAGTCATTCTGACTTTTGGAGGGGAGGGTCATTTCATGTGCTGTTTTGCAGTCTCTCACCTCAGCCCATAAATAGAGTGATCATCAGTCCATGAAAGAGTGATATCGTTCTTCATGCTCCACAAAATACATCCTTATTCGTGTACAGTGGAGAATAAGATAACCATTAAACACTACTGTACTCTGTCCCACCAAAAGATAAAAATGTGGTTTTGCGGTATTCCGAGGCCCAATATTGAAATGTCTACCAGGGATAAAACCACCTGTATCTCTGTAATCCCTTGGGCTATCACAACAGTTTCTGCTCAGTGGTCCCTGGGTATTCTGCCCCACTAATAGTTTTTTTCAAAATTTGGACCCCCGATTTTTCCAAAATGGCTGCTGAGGTAAAAACACCTGTAGCTCTGGAGTACCTTGGGCTTTCTCGGTAGTTTTAACTGCATTCTACTTGGAGCCACCTAGGGATTCTTCTCCACCCATCATTTTTCAAAACTCAAACATTCCAATTTTGTCATTTTTTCCTGGTCCTAGGAGGGCTATCACCTCCTTTCAACACAAAGAAGGTCCAGAAAGTGGCTGGGGATTAATTTAACATAGAGGTTGTCTCTTTCTGTGAGACAAAGTATAGGTACTCTACAGTTCTGGACCTCAATATTCCTGCCAACCTCTGATCACATCTTGGTCAACATTTAACCTGGTTAACTGATCACATATTGAATCTGAAATGCAAACGTTTATCCTTAGGGTATTTGCAACTCATGGCCTAGGATAGAGCACAAGAAGACAGCAGCCAAGTTAAGGAGTAGGCAAACTTTCTCTGTCCCTTCTGTCAACTGGTTACAATCTGAGTCATTAATTCACAAGTACACAAATGTTGACCTAAGAACTGAGAATTTTAAATATTCACAGAATAGCTGCCTTGGAAAAGGAGCAAAGGCAACACAGATCACCTCCTGACCTGCACAGAGGCTGGATTGCTTGCCCATAATGTTGTATGTACCTCCAATGTCTGTATGTTCACATGTAAGTATAGATTCTGATATCCAGCAGAGAAAATGGCATATATTCTAAACTTCAATTAAAATCCAATAGGCTTATCATTCTTACAGCTGCAGACAATCTTGTTACGGTCCTACTGGTAATCTTAGTAGAATTTCAATTCCCTTTTAAGAACTCCAGGCCTTTTTTTTAAAAAAAACTGAATTTTGGTGCTTGTGATGTAAGTGGGGTAAAGGGAGTGGACTTGTGCAAAACAAGTCTTGTACAACCCAAAATATCAGTCTCTATTATCCAAACCAGACAGCCAGCATGACCTAGTGGTTAAGCAAGGCAGACTCTAACCTGGAGAACCATTCGAGTCCGCACTCTTCCTTATGCAGCCTGCTGGGCAACCTTGGACCAGTCACAATTCTCTTAGACAGGAAGATGTAACATAAGAATCATGTAGCTTGCAGAGCCATTCTCATACTTTTAAGCCCACTGACTTCAGAGGAATTTTTTTGCCATCTTCTGGGCATGGAGAAGAGGTCACTCAGGGTGTTGTGGGGAGGTAGTTGTGAATTTCCTTCACTCTGCAAAGGGTTGGACTGGATGACCTGGAGGTACCTTCCAACTCTATGATTCTATCTTTCTTTTGGATGTATAATTAACACCATAGATATGACTGAACGCATATGCTTGGTAACTGTGAAACACTTACTACTAGGTGGCGCCAGTGTTATCACAGAACCTGATCAGTTACAGGGAGGGCAGACGTTGCACAGGAAAGTATACAGTCAGATTTCTGGACTTCTAGGTGAGGAACAGGAGTCCCTCCCTGGGAACACAGAAGCCTCTATTCTACATTCTGGCATCCAACAGACGGAGAAGAGAACCAAGAGGTAAATATAGGGCAAGGCATACCTTTACTCAAAGCACATCCAGATGGCTCCAGTAAATGAGATGTGTCATGCATGACAGTGGAAAGCAAAAGGGGGACAAACCATATGGCAAAGCTGGAGGGAAAATTCCTTCCCAGTGTGGCAATCAGTTACAATCAAAGCATGAAAGCAAAACACATCTGCTGAACCTCCTCCAAATGGAAGTTTTCCTAGCTCCGAGTCTACACATACCAAAAAACGACATCTCTACAGCCATCTCCCAGACTTCAGAGGAAAAAAAATGCCTCCAAACGCCTACACAACATTTTACTGCTTGGTTGGGCCACCCCACACTGTGATATCTGTGCGCCACTGAGAATGCTGAATGGTTGTAGCAGCTTTCCGCGCAGCTATTTGCTTTCTATTGCAAGGTCCTTTTAGGACACATCTCTCTTCAGATCACTGGTTTAATACAATGAAGCAGTTCCTCTGCAGTTAGAAGGGCTAACGATGGCAGCTGTCCAACCATATTTCACAGAAACTTTAGACTTCACGCTATGGAGGACATTCACTGCCTCCTCTGTGTTATTTGGAGGGACAAGAAGATTTGGGGCTGGTACACAAAACAGGACAGGGAAACTGCAAACCTGGAACCACTTGCTTAAAAATCATTTTGGACATGGCACCCAAGACACTCAAGCAAGAAGGTTGGGAATTGCACACCGCCACCTGGATACCTCACATCTACCTTCCTGTGGACCTTTGCCCCGGGGATTTCCTTCACAGCCAACACAGGTGCATTGAGAATTGAAACTGAGGCCACAAGAGGGTTGGGAGGAAAAAGAAGAGGAGGAGGAGGGGGAAAGGGTTTAGATTTATATCCCCCTTTCTCTCCTGTTAGGAGACTCAAAGGGGCTTACAATCTCCTTTTCTCCCCCCCCCCCCCAACAAACACTCAGCGAGGTACGTGGGGCTGAGAGCTCCAAAGAACTGTAACTAGTCCAAGGTCACCCAGCTGGCATGTGTTGGAATGCACAAGCTAATCTGGTTCACCAGATAAGCCTCCACAGCTTAAATGGCAGAGCGGGGAATCAAACCCGGTTCTCCAGATTAGAGTACACCTGCTCTTAACCACTACACCAGAATGGGACTCCCTCAGTGCCTCATGCAGGAATGGGGTAGATAGAGAAACTACAAACATGGCTTCTGTTCTCATGTCTAGGTAAGTATCTAGATTCCAATTCAGAGGTGATGCTGGTTGTACGTATCCTCAATAAAAAGCTCTTACTAGTTTAGGACAATGTGTTCGTACAATATTTAATGTGCCAGACCACATCTGTGCACATTAATAGTCCATGCCCCAGGTAACAGCTGTACTGATACACAAGCACCAACTATGTATGTGTTGGAATATAAAAAACTCACAAAACATCATTGGTAGGTTAGAACTCCTATGCAATAAAGGTTTTTTTATTTAAAGAGAATGTGTCAGATAACAGGCTTTGAACAAAATAATTCCAACACCTAAGTTCAATTCATAATGCTGGCTTGCTTGAGACCTTGAGGCAGAATCTCAAAATGCCCAATCTAAGTCTCATGGGAAGTAAGGGTGCCTTTCCACCAGTTCTGGGAGGCTTTGGAATGAAGTCCTCTTCATAGAAGACTCTATGGAAAGTTTTGCAGCTTATATTAGCATCTGTCATGGTGAGCAACTAGGCACAAAGAGTTCAGTCTGGCATTCCAAAACCCAGAGCCGCCCCCCCCCCCCCCCCCCCGCTACACACACCTCAGACCCAGCGGAAGAACAAACACAGCCTCCTCGTTCAGTGGGGCATGCTCTGGGAAGTCAGAAGCAGACTTCTGGGCTCAGATCTACTATTGGATCCATTGTCTCTAACTAGTTCCTCTGAGTCAAAAGAACTGTCAAGAGTCCCATTAGATGACAAAAAGCAAATGCTAATGGCACATTAACAGAGTGGGGTTAAACCTGTAATGTTTCTGCAGAAAAAAAGTTCTGTTCACCACAATTGACAAGGACCTCCTACATAAAATGGAAGTCTCCAATGTGATCTTATGACACCCCTTTTCATTTGAAAGGACTAAGAGATCAGAATGTGATAGACTTTAGTCCTTGGGAAAAACGGCACTAACTGTCATACTGGGACCATTTGTGTGCTTTTTGTTTTGAGATGCTCCAGTCAACACTGCATGGCAGTCACCCCTTCACGTTCACATGGGGATCTTTTGTTTGAAAGGGACCACATGTTTTAAAAAATCCGTATTACTTCACCAGATGAAAAGCAGTGTGGTAATTCACTATATTCCAATTAGGGGGCAGGGTAGCAAAGGAACACAAGAAAGCAACGTGGTGAAGAAATTCCATCCTACCCCCTCAGAACAAGCATAGGGAGGAACACCAATCTTTGAAATATCAAAAGTCTCGACCTTGTGGATGGCCCCTCCCCCTTTCCACATACCACAAGAATGCTTCGTATACAGCACAAAGATGGGTTTCTGAGCAAATAACAGTCATCAGTATTTTACAGAAGGTTAACGCATATTCTTTGATCATGACCGCACCAGCACTATGCAATCAGAGTTATACCCTCCGATGTCAATAAACACGCATATACAAGTGAAACTCTGCTTTTGATAGTACTTTAAAGCAGATTGCTTCGCAGGCTATTTATTTCTCTTTACTATCTCTTAAAACTGGGGTTATTCATACCCTAACATATATTTTATTGCAATGCACATAATATTTCTAATTATGCGTGGGACTGAGGGTGAGCATATCTAGTTAACACTTCATGGGTATTGGGTTAGGAACCCAAGACTGCAACCCCATGACCATTAACTCAAGACTAAACCCTACTGAATTCAACTCCCTTTGGTAAACAACCTTAGGATCAGGAGGCACCTCTGATAAAGCCTGTCTGACCTCATACTGGGAGGCTTGTGGGTGGGTGGGAACAAAAGAAAGCAGCTCGCTTACTAGCAAGCACAGCAGCAGCTTTTCGTAGAAGTCTTATAAAGATATTTTCAAAATCCACACACATAAAGAACAAGAGAGTCATTACATTAGCATGGCAACATTAAGCCGTCAAGCTTTGTAGGAGTCGGCCGCCGACCCCTGTTGCTAAGAGGATTCATTGCCACCCAAAGCTCCAGGCAAGTCAGCCCACTGATTAAGAAATCCAGATTTTTCTCACCATAAGGAATAGAATAAAATAGAATACTTTATTTACGGTCAATGACCAAATATCCATAAGGAATAAGAGAGGTTGCAAAGAGAACATTACTCACCATAAGGAACAATAGAGAAGGCAAAGAGAACATTACCCTGAGAAGCAGGGTACCCCATTCATTCTCCCCCCGGGATGCTGAAAGGAAGCAAGAATCTAGGGTGATAGAACCCCCTCCAGATCGCTGAAAATGACCGCGGGAAAACTTAACAGCCTGACAATTGCCGAAAAGGGGGGGAACAAAAGGGTCGCAGGCGGGGAGAACAGGAGGGAAAGGAAACCGAGACACACGCCCCCCCCCCCCTCCCCGGTGATGGGATGGCAGAAGGTCGTCACTCACCTGAAAATATCATTTGGACTTGTGGGCGGACATCCTCACCTGCTCACGTCGCGGAGACCCAGAGGCCTCATGTTGCCAGGGCAGAACGCGAGAGGGGAGCCAAGCGCGCCGGCAGACGAATCGCGCGGCGACTTGCAAGCGACGAGGAGAGTTTGCAGCTCGCGGCGGGCGCGATCCGTCGCAAAGGCGCCCACTACGCACGCGCGTCTAGCCGGCGCGTCTGGCCTGAAGAGGAAACCTGCTCTTTTGTGCGACGCTCCTTGGCCCAGGCAGAGGCGAGCGGGGCTGCGAGCGAGCCTCTCCTGCTGCTGCCACTCGCAACTGCTTTGTATTCTCGTTGGAGTCTCCCCCTCCCCTCCCCGCACAGTGGGGCCAGTGCGCACATTGGGTTTCATGCGGTGTCAAATCCAGATGCTCCTGTCGTCTCTGGCAGCTCCAAAGGAAAAATCACCCTCCCAGTAGCCCAGCGCGTTTCCCCAATTTCCTTTTTTTAAAAAAAGGCAGAAGTTCATGCTCCGCTTATGCATTGGCTGCCTTTTGCAAATGGGGAGCTCATTTCTGCCCCTGCTTTCCAGTTATACTGGACATTTTTGAAGGCAACCCCCCCCCCCCCCCCGGCCCTCGTGCTTTCTCTTCAGTCCCATTTTTCAAAGGGTTTCAGAGGCGCGCAGCACTTTCTCCCCACTGAAGAGCGCAACAACGCCGTGTCCTGAGGACCGCACAGAAATCAAACCATTGCCATAGAGACAGTGATTCTTTATTGCTATGATGTTTTTGAGTTTGCAGCGGCCTCATTCCGGGAACCACCCCCCACCCCGCAAAAAGCAAGCAGACCAAAGGCTTGTGAGTGTTCAGATAATAGGGATAGAGGAGGAGATCGTGGAAGCTGTGCAATTATGCACTTTAAACACCTCATGTTTTCAATGATAATTTCTATGGGTTATATTTCCCATATAGGAACATCTCCTGTTCCTCACCCTCAGCTACATGCATTTGTTTCACAACATAGGCACAATGTCTCTGTGATCCATCCCCATGGCTGAGACCGCCACTTTTTTATCCTCAATCATGGAACATGCATGTGAACATGCCTGAGAATAGTTATGTTAATGGTGGTGTTACCATTCTGTCCTGTAACCATTCTGTCCTGAGTGCTTCTCAGGTACCCCTGCCCACTTGCCAATCTAAAAGGATTGCAGAGATGGGAAGCCCATTCTCTGGCAACAGCCAGGTCTACCTCCAAGAAGCTTCCAAGAATTGTTTTTCTGTTCTCACACTCTTAGCTTGTTTGCCAAATCAGCACATTTTCAGCTCCACAGCCAAGGAAGAATGTGTTCTCAATATGATACAGTAGTCCTGTTGAATAGATACTAATTTTCAGCCACAAGAAGACTCCTGATGTCATTGCCGCCTCTGATTATCTTATCCCAGATACGCCCTTCTGTAACAAACGTCTTCTGACCTCTCACAATACACTCAATTGTTTCTCAAACAATCCATTTGGACACCTCCCAGAGGTTGTCCCGACACCTCCAGCGGTGGTCGTTTGGCTCTGAACCCTGGATCTTCTTCACTTCATGATCAGGTCATATTGCCCATATACCCCAGACCTTTTTTCTATTCCAAATCTATTTTCCAACCTATTTATATCTTAGGAACTCTGCGTGTGCATGTTTGCTGAATTGAATCAACTGCTTGTGAACCCCTTATCCCTACAATAAAGATTGTCAAATTAGCATTATATTCCTCTCTGTGGATTCTCTTCTGACCTTCCTATACACCGGTATTAAAGATTTCTTACCCAGCCTCTTGAAACATTAATAAGCAGTCTGCTCTAAGCTAATATTCCCCACATTGTTGAGAGACTGTGTCTCCACCTTGGGTAACAGAGGGGCCAGCACACTAAGGCCCTATGTGCCTTGCACTGTAGCCAAAGCAGCATGTTTTATAGACTGGCACTTCACTGCAAGGACCCATTTATTTATTGTTTACTTTACTTGTGCCCTGCTTTTTTCTCCAACAGAGCCACAAAATGGCTTACATGGTTTTCCTTTCCTCCAAATTATCCTCAAAACAACCCTGTGAGGTAGGTCAGGCTGAGAGTGTGTTGCTGGCCCAAAATCATCCAACGAGCTTCCATGAAAACAGTAGGGATTCAGAACTGGGTTGCTCAGGTCTAAGCCTGACACTAACCACTATACCACTATAGCTGTCCCACTATATTGGAAGTGAATGCATACTGAATCATCAAAGCCCAAGCAAATCAGGATAATCAAAGTTCTGTACAATAACAGAACCAATATACTTGGCCACAATACAAGAACTAATTTCAATTGGCTTCAGTAAACTTAACTGTGTAGAGATGAACCCATCTCTACTTTGTTGCGAACACTCCATTGCAGCAGCAGTCAAGTATTGCACACTCACCCCACACACACCTTTTTGTTAAATCTGGAGCATCCAATGTTTCTCCCCTCCACTTCAAACTGGAAGTGGGGGGAGGATGAAAAAGCTAACAAAAACAATTGATGTCAGCTATGGCATTGGAGAGAAGTTGCCAAAGGTCAAGAGAATGTTCTCGCCAATTATCTGTGAAGTGAGAGCCTCTGTTGGTTCTCATTACATTTAATTGCATCAGAGCCGTCTTTTCCACCCACCTTTCTTACAAAATTAAGTCATCTAAAATGTGGTGGGGCTAAGGAAAGAAGGCAGGAATGAAACCAGGGAAATATCTCGGGCATCCTGTCTACAGGAATTATCTGGTTATGTCATGTGGTTCTAATGGGCGGCTTGAGATAACCTTTGTAGATTTATCATCCCTTTGCAGATGACAAGAACACACTCAGGAGGGTAGCAGTGTTGTGAAAGTGAACTCTTCCTTATTTAGCGTGCGTTCAGTGAACATTATGCATCTGTACGAATGTGTGTGTACAAAGTGCCAGTGTGTGGCCTTATCTCTGCATATTGGAAGCTATGTGTGTGTCCCAATTGTGATGAGAGACAGCTGTACGCATTTCCCAGTGAGTACACATAGATTGGGGTTGGAACTTGCTACTATAGTACTGCATCTTCCCATGGGCATTCATTCTCCATAATTCTCCATCAAAATGTTGCCAGAAAAACCTTACTGTTTATATGACATGTAAGCTGAGAAAGAGGGAGAGCTGTGAGTTTGAAAGCCATGAGCACTGAGTAAACATTTTGTAACATCTCGTATGAAGACCAACTAGAAATACCACAAAACAGAGAGCAAGCTTTTGAGTGCTCCAGAATTCTTCATCGTGTTTGGTGTTTGATACCCGCCCCCCCAAAGGAAATGTGGAAGAGAAAACAAGCTGTTTCAAGGCACAATGGCATGGCTTCAGGGAGCAATCCTAAGCAGACCTACACAGAGGTAAGTTCCATTTTATTAAATTATCCCCAGGAAAGTGCTCTTAGCTATGCAGCCTGAGTCTGAAAATGGAATACAGGATGGTAGTGTACAAAAAGATCACAGAGAAGTGTCTGGCTGTAAAAAACACACATTTTATGGAAAGCTTTGATTTGGATTACAGCTATATGATAAGGGAGGAAATGATATAACCCTTTCATTGCTGTTCAGCTTTACTAATTGAAAGCTGAGCTTTCCAAATTAATATCAGAGTTTTTAAGTTATACCAAGATTGCTGATGCAAAGACAGTGGCCCATTAGGCATAGAACGTTTACCTAGGGGCTCTTCAGTGCACAATGGGCTTGCAGAGGGGTCTCCTCACGTTTTCTGTTTACACTGGAGAAGCCATTCTTTGCCTGCCCCAAAGCTAGCTTGTTGGTCTCAAGGCCCCCTACAACTTTTCCTAGTTTTCTTAACTCTGCCCATCAACTCCTCCTAAAAGCACAGATCTAATCACACCCATAATTGGAAGATAAAGGCCTTTAAATTGCATTTATATTGATATACTTCAGTATTGTAGTCCCTTTCCCAACTTAACTCCCCCCCTCCCCCAAAGAAAGAGGCAAAGTCATTCCCTGGGCCATACATTACTGAAGAAGGGAACCATGTGCTAGATCCCCCAGGTGGGGTGGAGACAAAAAGAGACCCTGCTTCAGTGGTGGGATCCAAAAATTTTAATAACAGGTTCCGATGGTGGTGGGATTCACACGCACCTCCAGTCCCTATTGGGCAGGGAGGTTGCTTTAGTAACCCCTTCTCGGCACTCAGAAAAAATTAGTAACCACTTCTAGAGAAGTGGTGAGAACTGGTTGGATCCCACCTCTGCCCTGCTTCTGTCATTTCTTTGCAAAAGTCCAAGAGAGAGCTTGTTTTTAAAACAGAACCTTGTCTGAAAGAAAGATTTAAAAATGCCCTCCAGATCATCGGAGAGGGCAGAAGCAGGGTGGGGGGGGGGAGCCAGAAGGAGACCCTGCTTGTACCTATTGATATATCAATACAAGTATTTAGAGGGGGGGGAAGTGTGCAAAGAAGCGCAAGGAAGTGTGGGAGGGTGATGAGACAAGGCAGGCTGGCTGTGGGTGGAGGGAAGAGGTCTGGGGCAAACATGTGCTCTCTGGCTGTGAAGCAAGATTAAATTCATGCTAGAAGTTGTCTCACTTGCCGCAGGGGGAATATAAAGCAAAAGTGGGGTTTGAGGAAATACATCCCTACAAAAATCTTGTGGCAAAGCACAGTTGCCCCCATCGTGCAACTGATGTCTTGCACGTAATCAGCCAGGGAGAGAAAAATCTCCATTTGTGACTGTAAAAGGCAGCTGTTAAACAAATGCCACTCCAGCACTAAAGTGGAACACACCAGACCCTTGTGAAGGGAACTCAGTGGGAGGCCTTAGACCAGGCACCTCCTTCAGCTGCAGGCCCCATCTGCCCTCCCGTCTACATCACAAAAATCCTGGTGCCTGTTTGCCTGCCTGCCAGTGTTGCTAAGGCAAAGTGTGTCCTTTAAACACACTGCCATCTAAAACAGAAGTACACTTTTCAAGCCTATTAAAGTAATTGGGCCTAGAAGTGTGTAACTCTGCTTAGGATTGCCCTGCAAAAGGGCTCTAGAAATGTTTAAGGCGATGATGATGCTCTTCAAATATCAGAAAAGGGACAAAGCCAGAAATCGTGGCAGCCAGCCCTCATACAGATGTCTACAAAAAAGAGCTACGGTTGCTAGAGAGATGAAGACAAAGTGAGAAGACCTCAAGCAATGAACCTGCATGTGAGAATCAGCCAAACATCTTTGATCAAATCACACCTGCCCTTTCTAGCTCTCTTCTCTGCATCCCATCCCATTACTTGGCAACTTTGCTGTTAGCAGGATGCTGTTGCCAAGGGAGATCCAATAAATGTGCTGCTGTTTTCTTTTTTTGCCAACACTTAGACTCGCCATTGGTATTTACCTGGCTATGTGCCCTTTGGCTACTAAGAATTTTACTGTTAATGTCATAGGCACTTGAAGAAATTGTGACAACGGGATAAATGGCGCTGTTGCATCCAGTGTGGCTAAAACAAGACCTGGTTGGATGAGTGATTTTATCTTCTATTACAAAGGGTGGGTGAAAGTATCAATTTGTAGTTATCACAACATGCGGAACACTGAATGGGAAATGAAAAGAATGTGAGAAAGTGATGTGTGAGAGGGCTGCACACTTACATATACTGATATCCCACCTCTCATTCAAGCAATTTAAGGTTACTCAGGAAAGAAAAAAACCCCATGGTACCTATTGCAATAATGAAAATGCGATACACACAAACACGACATTCTAAATAACACTAACTAAAATCTTTAAAAAGGTAAAGATAGACCTCAGTTCAAGCACCAGGGATGGCGCCACATCATGACCTTTACTTGGCAGACTATGTTTATGGGACGGTTTGCTGTTGCCTTCCCCAGACATCTACACTTTGCCCCCAGCAAGCTGGGTGCTCATTTTACTGACCTCAAAAGGATGGAAGATGAAGTCAACCTTGAGCCAACTACCTGACACTGACTTCTGTCAGGATTGAACTCAGGTCATGACCAGAGAGCTTTTGACTGCAATACTGCAGCTTACTACTTTGCATTACGGGGCCCTGACAACCAATAAATCCACCCGAAAAGATGAAGATTCACATCGTACCACACATTCCCATTCTCCAGCCATCCACCCAAAACGAAAATGGAAAAGCCCTGCCAAATAACATAACCCTTTTGAAAGGTGACCAGAAAGTAGCCCTTTTTATCTCTCTGGCAGACTATTATACAACACTGAGGCAACAACCAAACAGGCACAAACTTCAGCAGAAGAAGATTTATCTTCCTTGGGGAGTGGGTGTCTGATCTTGACAAGGGCTAAGAAACCACAAGCAGTAGCCAGTTAGAGGAACATAACTGGTACACAGGTTTATATAGGGTGAGGGTCAGTGGTGCGACCCAAAAATTTTAATAACAGGTTCCGATGGTGGTGGGATTCAAACAGTGGCGCTGCGGCACACATGCACCTCCAGTCCCTATTAGGCAGGGAGGTTGCTTTAGTAACCTCTTCTCGGCACTCAGAAAAAAATAGTAACCACTTCTAGAGAAGTGGTGAGAACTGGTTGGATCCCACCTCTGGTGAGGGTCCAGGTATATTCAGTCCTTCCAACAACATTGTGAAATAGATTTAACTGATAAAAGATTGACTGGCCCACAGTCATCATGAACTTTATGAGTGTGTGTGAGAGAAGAACTCAGATCTCCTGATCTTAGTTTGACACTCTAATTTGCGGAAAATGGGGAACTTTGAGAATGGCTGCCATGGGGTATTGGGGCCAGTCAAAAAAAGTTGGGAGATTGCAAGCAAAGCATCCTTCTAAAGACTTACTTAAGAAAATGAAACATGAGAATTCTGAGAAGCTATTACACATATTGTTAAAAGGTATATCAATATGACTAGCAGGATACCCGCGCTTCGCTACAGAAAGTTTAAAAAAATGGAATGCAGAAATCCAGATACTAATACATGTTTTGTTAAATTTGAGTAACGGTAACTTGAAATTGGAATTAAGTTTTGAGCCATTCAGCCTGATAAATTTACTAAATACTAAATATATAGCGAATACTAAATAGTAAATATAAAACTTTACAGGATAAAAATACTCTTAAAGTTTGAAATTTAATGAATACATAAACACTATGAACTATTTACTAATAACTTGTTCAGCATATAAGTTTCATTTCTCCCTCAGATTAAGTGTGCAAAACTTCCCTGTAGACAACATTCTTGGTTTTTCTCTCTGGTTGGAGGCTAACCAAGCTGTCAGGTGAACTAACTCTGGAGCACGCCACATACAACTGACCATGGGAGAAGAAGTCACGCCTTAAATCTACACCAGCCACTTTCAAACTCTGCCCTTATGCCTTATTGATAGTAATGGGGTAACACAGTGGCGTAGCACAGTAGTAACGGCGTATTTCCTCACAGCCTGTCTGTGGACTGACGGGTTGGTTTTCGCATATTTTGCAGCAGCTTCCTGTACTTGTCTTTTTCTAATGCAATGTGTAAATTGCTTTCTGCGTTTAATTCCTCTTCTCCCTTTAGTGCTTTCAGCAGAAGGAACAGGTTCTTATGCATTGAGGAGGGCGGTGTTAGAATGCAGTTGGTGAACCATTGGATCACTCATGCTTGTTGTTTGGTGGGCATTAGCAGAACTTGTCGATGCGACAAATGGAGTTAGAGCTCCAAAGTGCCCTTCATTAAAATGTCCTGAGAAATGAAGCTATATATATAAATACGAAATATCACTGAATGATTGACTGACTGTGTCCGGGTGCGGGGGACGCCCCCACCCCCTCCCCGGACTCGCGCCCTCACCGGCGGCCGGCCGACGCTTCTCCCACGGCCCGGAACGACGGGCTGGCGGGGAAAGCCCCTCGCGGCGCCGGCAAGGCCCCCGGCCCCGCCCCGGACTCGCGCCCTTGCCTGCGGCCGGCCGGCGCTTCTCCCGCACCTCGGGACGGCAGATGTCGGGCATAAGGAACCCCGCCACTGGCGCCGGGCGCAGGCACGGTCGCCATGGCGTCGGGTCGCTATATTAATGGGCTGGAGCATCGTTCCCCGGAGCCCTTCGCTCAGCCTGGTGATAGGCGGGCGGGAGCCTCGGCAGCCAGGAGCGCCGCGTCGAGGGAGCCAAGCCTGCCAAGCCGGACCAGCTGAGCCCTGTCAGGCTAAGTGCAGGGGTGGGGGTTTTATGCGGTAGGCAGGCGTGGAAGGGATAAAAGAGGGAAGAAGAGGAGGGACTGACGGGGGAGAGCACTATGAGGAGAAGGAGGGAAGGAGGGGGTGTCGCGTGAAAGTGTGTGGAGAGAAACAGGAGGAAAAAGCGTGAAGGGACAAGGGAGGCTACAGTGGGGACGTCCTGCAACAGGAGGGGACAGGACATTAGGGAAAAAAGACTGGGAAAAGGAGAGAGTTGGTGGTTCGTTAGAGGGGGCAGGAGCTGAGGGCGGAGAAGCAGCCAGCAGTCCAGCGGCTGGCAGGGGAACTTCACCACTCCCCTCCCCCGCTTCCTCGCAGCGCCAAATTGGGTCAGCTGTGGGCAGCCGGGTTCAAGTTTTTTCGTGGCTGAAGCGGCTGACCCACTTAGTCCACTCCCCGGACAACGGGAGTGAGGCCGGAATTTCCAGCGTCCGGGCAGGGGAAGGCGGGTTGGCAACAGGGGTCCCGGAGGGGACCCCGCCCAGGGCGCCCGACAGACTGACTCATCAAAAGAACTCAAAAACCATCGAAAATACCATGTTGAAGGACATGAAACTCGTGGTTTTTAACTGTCACCCTTAGAATGTTTGTGCAGATGGCCAGAGTTGAACAGTAAATATTGAACAATAAATATCTAATAAGTCGAGTGGAAGTATTTGAAAAATCCTTTCTTAGCAAGCACCTGAAGCAGTGTGTGTGTCACACAGTGAGTGTGGCACACGAACCAGTGTGCCAAATTTCAACTTTGTAGTTTCGGTGGTTTTTGAATTCTTTTGATGAGTCAGTGAGTGAGTCAGTGAGTCAGTCAGTCAGTGGTATTTCGCATTTATATATATAGATGATATTGTAGTGCTAATCTTTTTAAATTTTAAAACCCCAGTAACTGGGGGAGGAAATGGCCACAAGGACAGTGTCAAACAAAATGGCTGCCAAGTCAGCAAGAAAATCCAAATTTTCACACACACACCCAGCAGTCATCCAGGCTTTATTGCAGTTTTTCTCAAAAAATTGGAGCATAGAATGTTTGAGAAGGATAAGGGAAAATCCAGGGAACCCAGGATGTGTATGAATACATCACAAAGGCAGATTCCACACGGGCCAAAAACAGCAGAGTGCAGTCGGTGTAAACGGAAATGCAGCTGCCCCGGGATGTTTGCATGGCTGGGTATCCTGTGGACAGCATGCAAATCGGCCAGGCTGTGGGGCCTTTTCACGAAGGCATGGCAGGGTTCATTTTGTTGGTCATCCATTCCTGTGTAGCTACGGTCCTGCGTAGCTACTGAGGAATGCACACCACATGAGCCCCGATAGCCACGCTGAAATCCCGTGAGACCCGAATACAACCCTGTGCGCCTGCATGGCTACGTGGAAGCGAGCTGGAAATTTAAAAAACACACGCAATCACAGCCGAAGCAGAAGTGCCTCCTGCCCGGCCATTTGCTTGGCGCCGGTTGCAGAGCAGCATTTTTTAAAAGACTCGTTCATTTAGCAAGTCAGATATACACTGGTTTGGGGAAAATAGGCCATTGCAGCTTTGCTTCTGCAGCTGTAGGTGTGCAAAGTCCTCTCCCAAAACGGTGTTTTTACCATCCCCACGCTGGCCCGTGCGGAATCTGCCAGAGTAATGCTATGGGGATTGAAAGCAGGAAAAAATAAACCTACTTCTCAACAGCACTGAATCTGGGGCAGATAACCCATGTGGAAATGGCCCTTCTGTCTCAATACGATACTTGAGCTATTCAGTTTAGGGAAAAAAACATTTAAAATTTCTGAATTGCACATAATTCCTAAAGAGTAGGTTTACCAACCTGAAAGTACAGCTTGGAGTTTTCTTAGAATTACAACTTATCTCCAGTCAGAGATCAGGTCCCCTAAAGCAGTGATGGCGAACCTATGGCACGGGTGCCAGAGGTGGCACTCGGAGCCTTCTCTGTGGGCACGCGCACAGAATTTGTCATGTGGGGAGTGGAAAATCACCCCCCCACACACACACATCTAGGCTGGCCTGGGCCGCTGAGCACAACGTGCGCGCACCGCAGTGAGCAGGGAGGACTCAGCTGGTGGACCTGGTGCCTGTGCTCCGGGTGGCTGCTGCCTGAGGGGGGGTGGGGGCAGAGGAGGCAGAGATGCTGGAGAGACACAGAGCGGTGCACGTGGGACTTGCTGGAGCCTAGAGCAGGCTGGCCCCTGCTCAAGCAGGTGGGGCGGAGGAAGAGCGAACCAACCGTTTTTTTTCTAAACTAAACCTCAGCATTCAGGTTAAATTGCCAGATTGGCACTTTGCGATAATTGAGTGGGGTTTGGGTTGCAATTTGGGCACTCGATCTCAAAAAAGTTTGCCATCACTGCCCTAAAGGAAGTGGCAACTTCAGAGGCGGACTCTGTGGCATCGCAGCCAGACTGAGCTCCACCTTCCCCTCCCCTCCTCTAAATCTACCTTCCCCAGGCAACTGTCTTCAGATCTCCAGGAATGTCCCGAGCTTGTTTTGGCAGCTTGATTAAAGAAACACCTGTCGGTTAGAAGTGGGTGAGGCTGCAGAAATGCTGAGTGAACCACCTCAGGATTTCCCGGGGTTTCAGAAACGTACTACATTTCCAAGACATTGACCTAACGGGAGAAATTCACTGCAGTCACAGTCATAGGAGAGAGAAACTGGAAAAGGATTCGAAAACAGGCTGGATAATTTTGCCTCTATTAGCATAAGTTATTTCGGGTACTGCTAATACAGGATTGATCAAATCTTATTATTCTGCTTGGTCCCTAGAGGGAACATCATGTGCCAAAAAAACTGGCAAGGTACAAATAGATCTTTGCCTTCCTTAGAAGTCAGATACTGAACTAGAAATACTTCTTTCTGCCAGCTTTTACCTTGAGCTACATTATAGAGAACACTGGGCACCTGTTCTGTTAATGAGGGCTTAAATCCTTAGCATTTTAATACATAACTTTTATGATCCATTACTTCATTAATTAGATTTGGTAGCTGAGGTGAGATCTGGGAATACTGGAAAAGTCTGAAGTACCTGTACAATATCTGCTCTGCTGATTTCATATGCCTGATAAACTAGAAATTCTAAATTCACTATGCAGTAGAGCTCAACTAAACCAAAGGTTGTGATTTATTGGACAATATATTCTGTTTGACGGGCAGTTTATGTTTCCACAGAGAAACAAATTCTCTTTTTGTAATCCATTTAACAATTCTTCACTAACATGGTGCATTTTCTTTAGATACTGGACTGGCTTTTGTGACTGTTATTGAGCGTACACATGCTTAAGGGGCATGATCCAGCAAAAATTAAAGTATCGGGGCAGCAGATGGGGGTGGGTGAGGGTGGAATGGGTTATAAGAGTGTTGCATGGCACCCCCACTGGCGGAGAGGAAGGACTGGCATCTGGGAGCCTCACATCTCCACGGTGATGAAACCCGGAAGTGGGTTTTGCCATGGAGTTATGCTGGTATCTGAGTGGGTGCCAGCACAGGGAGGGGGTGGGCTCAGGTGCTCCTGGGCTTTCAAGCTGGGAACACCATGGTCTGGGCCTTGGACTTACGGTCATGTCTCTGTTCAGTCCTATGGAAGGCTTTCAGGTGACTGGGGAATTTCTAGTGCTCGCTGCCTTCCCATACTGCTTAGAAGTCCTTTGGAGGCAGTGCGGCAGCCACTGAAGCATTTTGGTTTGGGCTGTAAGTCTAACGAATTTCATGAGAAGATTTAACCACAAGCTTTATTAATTGAATGGAAGTTTATTTTAAGGTGGATTAATCCTCAGTTTTTAAAAGATGTTTTATATTTTATGAACTCTCGTACATTTTACATCTCTCTCTCTCCCTCTGAAACACCCTTAGATTACACAGAAATGCTGCATGCTAGGAATCAGTCAGGTTTACAGAAAACACATTAATTCACTGAATAATTGTTCTAAAATTAAACCCCAAGAAGCCAATTCCCAAGAGAAAACATAATAAACTTACAATAAGTAAATTAAACTTTGTCTTGTGGCATTGAAAAAAAAATTCTTCTATTGGAAATGGCTTTCTTTTAACTTTTGAAGGTGCCCTAAACGAAGCTCTGAACTAATTGACAGAGAAGGACTAGATGGAAAAGGTTCGTCTTTGTCTGTTCTCAGTTTGGTCTGTGTAGTGAAGCTTTTCTCTAAATTATTTGCAAATCACTGTTCTGTGCTAGATCTAGAATGCAAAAATGTGTACGGCATTCAAGGTAACCGTTTATCAGACCATACTCTGAACTTGAGATAGAAACTGCTTGCATTGACCTCAGTGTAGTTAGCCACAGTACTGCCAACCCAACATGTGCACTTCTAGCTATGAAATACCTAATCTCACAGCTACTCTGACCCCAACTAGCTGTTTCTGAGAGTGCCCATTGATTTCAATAGACTTGGATTTCTATTCCCATTGATTTAAATAGATTTGGATTGGAGTAACTTCTCCAATAGACTAGGATGGGTATAACTTGGGTGGGTGTAACACGATGGCCAACTATCAATAAATCCTGAGAAACAATAGAGAAAGCTGATCCCAACCCAGAGTTGCACTGATTGGCTTTTAGGGTCTAGGATGGTGAGGTAGACAGAATATGGTTGAAATGAGTCAGAAGGCAATGGGAGCCCCTTGGGATGGGGCGGTATATAAGCTCAATAAATAAATAAATAAATAAAGATGAAGTAAGTCAGTGGTGGTGAACCTATGGCACGGGTGCCAGAGGTGGCACTCAGAGCCATCTCTGTGGGCACGTGTGCACAGAGTTCATCATGGGGGGGGGAATCACCCCCCCACAAACAGACATCTAGGCTGGCCTGGGTACGATCCTTTACCTGGGAGTGAGCTCGGTTGCTGGCAATGGGGCTTGCTTGTGAGTAAACCCTCCTAGGGGCGTGATTCACCCATTCAAAGTGTTGCACAGTTGCTTCACCAAGCTTACTCCTGAGTAACGCGCGCCTCAGAATCAACCATTTTTTCTAAACTAAAACCTCAGCATTCAGGTTAAATTGCCGTGTTGGCACTTTGCGATAAATAAGTGGATTTTGGGTTGCAATTTGGGCACTCGGTCTCGAAAAGGTTCGCCGTCACTGAAGTTAGTGATGGGCAGCCCCATCCAACAGGCCAGGCACCTGGCCACAGTGCCAGCCCGCTGCTCCCATGGAGGCTTCCTGGCGACATGGGGAGGCTTAAAATGCAAACAAAGTCTCCTCCTCATGGCGCTAACAAGACTTATGCCACCAAAAGGGTGGTGTGAATCTGAGGGCTGGGGCACTGTACTCCTGCCCCTCAATCCCAAGAGGAAGCCTACTAATATTGGGTCTACCCTGGGAAAGCCCCCCCCCCCCCACACACACACTGAGATCTGATTGCAGCTTCACCACAGCCCAAATGTCCAGGTTTTGTGGGGTCAGGCTGGGGGACAGGCAGCTGCTAGCACATCTGCCACCTCCACCAGGGTAAATGCCCTGGGGAGGGCAAATGCACCAGAGCAAGGCCGCGCTGCTCCCTAATGTCCCCCCCCCCTTTGGATGGGGCTGAAGGAGAAGTAACTAAGATGCACAAAGGTACAGCATCTACGTGTACAAAAATGAAACTATGTCCAAAACATGCTAGCAGCTGATCCAAAATTATCCAACGTATGTAGTTTTAGGATGTCTTACTAACACAGGAGCATTTAAAGGGTCTGGAGGGAAGGGAAACCCGGCAAATATAAAGGTGCTGTAAGCTATAGGAAACACAGAAAAATTGTATAATGTAACAAGAATAGCTCTACAGAGAAAGTTCATCCAATGACTTAGGAAGAGAACTGGCAGAAAATGCCTCATATTAAACTCAAGAGTCAAAGAAGGTCTTCCGGTTTTATCAAGGAACGGAGTCAGATCCTTCGTGCAAAAACCTTTGGTTTCCCTAATGATTCTTCACAGCCACGAACTGTGAATGTATACTTTTAAAATAAAATAAAATAACTATTCTTTATGCAGCTACCTCATTTGACAATTACTTCAGGAAAGAAACAAAAAACAAATTAGCACACAGCTTTTTTGCTGATGCTTCCCACTGTGGAATGCTCTTTGAACAAAACATCAAGGTGAACACGTACGACACATTCTTGCCACTTTCCTTACTGTGTTTCGTTTTTACCCATGTCTTGTTGCACAGTATTGATTTCCCATCAGCCATGTACTTGGAACACTTCACTGATGTTAGTTTAGAAAGGCTGCCTCGATGGATCAGAAATAAAATAGCTACAGTGAATGGGTAACTAGAGGATTGCGCCACACAGAAGAAGAATTCAGAGCTCAGCTATATTTGCAGCAGTATGGTGCACTGTGTTGGAACAGTGTCCCTGTAGGATGCAGGTGAGGGACTGAATATTCCTCCCATGCTGAAAATTACTTGCTGGGGGACGCTTGTGTGTCAGCAAGAACAGTTCTAGCCTCGCTTTTTCTGTGACGTGTTAAATTTCTGTGTTCCAGCAAGGTTTTGTTTTGTTTTGCTTTTTTGGGACATGAGGTAGAGAAGTATATGAACCTCTACCTGGTTTCTGAAGATGTCTACTCCCAGAGGAGGAGGAGGAAGAGGAGGAGGAGGAAGAGTTTGGAGTTATACCTCCCTTTCTTTCCTGTAAGGCAGGGGTAGGGAACCTGCGGCTCTCCAGATGTTCAGGAACTACAATTCCCATCAGCCTCTGTCAGCATGGCCAATTGGCCATGCTGGTAGGGGCTGATGGGAATTGTAGTTCCTGAACATCTGGAGAGCCGCAGGTTCCCTACCCCTGCTGTAAGGAGATTCAACGGGGCTTACAAACTCCTTTTCTTTTCCTGCCCCCCCAGCAACAAACACCCTGTGAGGTGGGTGGAGCTGCGAGAGCTCCAAAGAACTGTGACTAGCCCAAGGTCACCCAACTGGCATGTGTTGGAGTGCACAAGCTAATCTGATTCACCAGATAAACCTCCACAGCTCAAGTGGCAGAGTGGGGAATCAAACCCGGTCCCTCAGATTAGAGTGCACCTGCTCTTAACCACTACACCATGCTGGCAGTACACCAGAAGGCTAAGATTCTTTTGGAAGATATAGCTAGACTGGGCTTTCTTTATTTTAACCCCAAGTACTCTTCAAAGCCATTATTCATTTAAAAGCGAATGGATACTAATATCCCCAACTGAAAAAAAAGTTTAATCTGTTCATCAATTCTTCTTTCAGTTATAACCAGTTTACAAGCTGGCCCCTTACCAAGATCCGGCCAACCTGGCTACACTGGCTCATGCTATGTAACCTCCAGTTTGTAGTGTGCTGTTTGGGGCTGCCTTTGAAAACTTCCCAGAAGGCTCAAATCGGTACAAAATGAAGCAAAACTTCTCTATGGGGCCAGCCACATACAACCCATGACTCCAGCGCTGAGGCAATTGCACTGGCTACTATTTGCTTCCAGGCCCAGTTCAAAGTGCTGATTATTACCTTTGAAGTCCTTCACAGTTCAGGGCCTGCGTACTGATTGAACCACATCACCCAGTATACTCCCCAGAACCCTTTATTCTCTTCAGTCAGCCTCTTCCTTAAGATGTCCTCTCTTAGGACTGTCTGCACAGCTACAGCAGGATCACAGGCCTTTTCCAGCCAGCATAGTTTAGTGGTCAGAAGCAGTGGACTCTAATCTGGGGAACCAGGTTCTATTTCCCACTCCTACACATGAAGCCTGCTGAGTGACCTTGGGCTAGTAACAATTCTCTCCGAACTCTCTCAGCCCCATCCACCTCACAAGGTGTCCGTTGTGGGGGGAGGAAGGGAAGGAGTTTGTCAGCTTTAAGAATCCTTATGATTAAGAAAAGCAAAGTACGAGACTAATATTCTTTTTCTCTCTTCTTCCAAAGTGGGCCCAGTCCTTTTGAATGGCCTGTCAGAATGGGTGAGGAGGCCATCTTCATTCACTATTGTTTTGGAAAGCATGCAAGATAGTCTTATTTTGAACAGACTTCAGTGGAAGCTAAATTGTGTCAGCAGATTTGACTGTTCTCTGCTCCTCTGTTGAGCCTGTGAGTTTAATTCTTGTGTGTTTGTAATCTGGAGTGCTTTTAAATTTGTAATTGTGTATTATAACATGGACTGTTATAATTTATGACCTTGCAACTTGGTTACTGTATTGTTTGCTACCTTGAGTTGGAGGAGATTAGGTGAGATACAAATATTTGAAATGAATAAATAAATAACAGAAATGACTTTATTTCTATACTAACCAGCTGATACTATTCTTATGTATCTGCCTGAACTATTAGTATACAAAGATGAAAATGAGGGCAAAGTCAATGACAAATGATGAAATCAGTATTGAAAGGGGTTTTTAATCAATTGCAACTAACACTACTATATTTGGTAAGATACACTTATATCTTTATTGCTTGTTCAAAAGAAGAGCATTCCTAGAATACTTGTACACAGAGTTTTCCTTTATCACTTCCAGCAAAACAAGATACACTGGGTGCACCTTTTGCATGTACAAAACTGAGATAAATAGAGAAGTCATTCCAGGCAAGGAACTCAATTTAATCATATGTGCTCCTTTGTCCAGAATGCACCAGTGGAGTGGAGAACAAGCTCAAAAGGGCCGTCCACTTTAGCTCATCTGAAATCAGCCGAGCCACACAGCCTTATTTCACTGCAGCAATGGTGTAGTGGTTAAGAGCAGGTGCATTCTAATCTGGAGGAACTGGGTTTGATTCCCCACTCTGCCACTTGAGCTGTGGAGGAATTCAGATTAGCCTGTGCACTCCCACACATGCCAGCTGAGTAACCCTGGGCTAGTCACAGCTCTTCGGAGCTCTCTTGGCCCCACCTACTTCACAGGGTGTTTGTGGTGAGGGGGGGAAGGGAAAGGAAATTGTAAGCCCCTTTGAGTATCCTACAGGACAGAAAGGGGAGATATAAATCCAAACTCCTCCTCCTCCTCCTCCTCCTCCTCCTCCTGCTGCTGCTGCTGCTGCTGCTGCTGCTGCTTCTTCTTCTTCTTCTTCTTCTTCTTCTTCTTCTTCTTCTTCTTCTTCTTCTTCTTCTTCTTCTTCTTCTTCTTCTTCTTCTTCTTCTTCTTCTTCTTCTTCTTCTTCTTCTTGTGTGGATTGTGCAACTATTTCCTTGTTGGGTTGCAACCTCGCAGAGATGATTTAATTGTGCAGAACACTCTTTTCAGTGCAGAAATTGAAGTGCCATCTTTTTCTTAATATGCCTCAAGGGTTACGGGCTATTTACTGTACCTTTATTCAAAAATATCCCTGCCGGGAGCTGCCCCTACACATTTGTTCACTGCCAATTAGGTTACCAGGGAAGCACACAGAAAGGCCTTTTGACTGCTTCTGTAAGGTGACCTTGGCCATGAGATATTTATCAGAAAAGGTAATAAAACATTAAGCAGAAAGTTAAAAAAGAAACATCCGCATGCAGCTTGTCTTCTGACTCTGCAGCCTGCATGGGTAAATTATCATCCAGCTGCTGGGCTTTCTTGGCCCCTCCAAATCATTGCATAATGAAAGTACTCTGGTAACTATCTATTTATTTAGAGAATTTATATGCCACCTTCACAGAGAACTGCTCAAGGTGACTCACAAGATAAAATCATTAAAACATGAAATCATTAGAGTTAACAACTGTTAAAAACCCAGCTAATAAAAACACAGTGCATAAAATGACATAAAAATCCAGACATTAAACAGCATTTAAAAACTATATATGTCACACATAATTTTCTACCAATGGTCAAGGAGAAATGGGGAGAAAATAAATAAGGGGCAAACCAGAGATACGAAAATCATCCAGTAGCAGGCTGCTCCAGTTTCATCAGCCAGTGCCTCTCCATTGGTTAAATGGCTGGCATATTTTTGTGGCAGGGAGTTGCAGGGAAAAGTCGCATCCAAGGAAAGGATGAGCTACTCTTATTTCTGTTTATTGACTTCTCCCTTCAAGATGCACTCATCTGACACCACTTGTGTCAGGAGTGGATGATTTTGAAGAATAGAAGGGGTGGATGATTTTGAAGGATACAAGATAGCTTTTGAACTATCTAGTTCTGTTTCAAAGTTGTACAAGACCAGGCATGTGACTGAGATGCTCGCATTCCAGGCTGAATTGCTTTCCTGTTCTCAACCAGAAATCCACTATCTTACCCATTTAAAACCAGAGAAAGTTCTGCTATTGAGTTCACTGACTTACAAACCTGGAGTATGAAACTATTAAAAAAACCAGCTCAAAAAGAAAAGACACATTTATTTTTATGCTCACATAGCTCAACAAAACGAAACAAAACTGTACTGATGAATTATTGGATCCTATTCCATGGCACTGTCTTGAAAGACACCTTAGCAAAGAGTTCCAATTAGTACATCTGTATCTTGGGCTTTCTTTAAGGAGCTCAGGGCATATAATATGTGGGTATTCCATTTTATTACAATAATCCTGAGAGGTGGATTAAGCTGAGAGAAAATGATTTGCCTGAGGCTATGATGAGCTTCCTAGCAGAGTACACATTTGAATTCAGATCTCCTGGGGCCGGGCTAAACATTCTGTCCATGGCCTCTGATGATCTTTTTGGTTTCTTCTAATCTGATTGTTCTGTGATTATTTCTAACGGTACAAAACTCCCCCCCCCCCCATTCTTTGTAGGAACACATTTATCAGGATTAATCTGTCTCTGGCTGGATTTTTTAAACATCATGTTTTCTCCACTTTCAGAAGCTCTTAATGCATTAGCTTTTTCAGCCAGCCTTGCCAGTTCTTTGTCCGGGATTGCATCTCTGGCAATGAATCCTGCAAAGCCAACGCCAAGCAAACAAACCCCACTGCCAGCTTTGCAGCTCTTATCTGACACAGTCAGTCTCACAATCTAGACTGCAGCTGAAAATGTGTCAGGAAAACTCTTGGCCCCGACTAACAAAAATACTCTAATTTGTTATAATAATTATATAAGTTGACTTTGCAGCAATCGACAGATGCCTTCGCCAAATAGAAGCTCACGAGGCCAGGCTACTCTGAAGAAAAAAGTCACAGTACTTTACCGCATGGCAGGCGGGAACAAATGAGTGTCCCTTTGCTTTGGAAACAACAATGTGTTGTACTGAATTTTTTAAAAGCTTTTTGGTTTGCTCCACTTTGAGGGCTTCGAGTCAGTACCAATCTGTTCAGAGCATATTTAAAGTGGCAAAATGAAAATGAACTTAACAGGTGAAACCACTTTAAAAGCAGTCTCTCACACTCATAAGCAAGCTCAGAAATAGGATGGTATAATGGTAAGAGAACAGGGACTCAACACAGGGAAATCTGGGTGCAGAACTACGAGCCTATAGGAATGCCAGTTTCCAGATGGCATTTGGGGATCCTCAGGAATGGCAGCTCATCTCCAGACTACAGAGATCTGATCCTCTGGAGAAAATGGATGCTTTGCATAGGTGTCAAACTCGCGGTCCTCCAGATGTTATGGACTACAGTTCCCATCGTCGTCGTCGTCGTCATCATCATCATCATGCTGGCGGGGGATGATGGGAACTGTAGTCCATGAACATCTGGAGTGCCATAGGTTGGCCACCCCTGCTTTAGAGGATGGACGCGATGGCATCGTACACCACTGAGGTCCCTGTCCTCCTCAGGCTTCCCCCCCCAAAATCCCCAGGAGTTTCCCAACCTGGATCTAGCAGTGCTATCCACCATCCCCCGCCAGTGGCCAGGAGGAATCTGGCAACCGTACTATGCTGTGATGTTTTCCCTCGTACAGAAGAAATATCACCTTAAATCATGGTCAGAAGAAACCAGAAAGATACTGGAGATGTTTGTGCCTTGATATTTATATTCTGCCATCCTCCAGTGCAGTGGTGTAGTGGTTAAGAGCAGGTGCACTCTAATCTGGAGAACTGGGTTTGATTCCCCGCTCTGCCACTTGAGCTGTGGAGGTTTATCTGGGGAACTAGATTAGTCTGTGCACTCCAACACATGCCAGCTGGGGGACCTTAGGCTAGTCACAGTTCTTCGGAGCTCTCTCATCTCCACTCTCCTCACATGGTGTTTGTTGCCCGGGGAGGGCGGGGGGGGGGGAAGGAGATTGTAAGCACTTTGAGTCTCCTTACAGGAGAGAAAGGGGGGATATGAATCCAAACTCTTCTTCTCCTCTTGAAAATGGGATGCCAACTTGTACATCAACTGAAGCTGCCAAATAGTCATCAAGGGCAGCCCCAGGGAGAGAACTAGTACTGGCAGCAATAACAAGATCCTTTCATTTTAGGCAGGGGATGATGACATGCATATTTATGGCCCTTTGCTCCCCAAGGTGCCACACAGCAGCTCTCATTTAAGCTAATGGGGCTCGCACAGAATAACGACAGGTACCTAGACAAATTAATAAAGGAGATTTAGCACTGCAGGCTCTTAGCAAGTATTCAGCACTTTCATTTTAAGAATAATATAATAATGTTATTTATAAAGCACACAGCACCACAACCCTTGGGGCGAAGCTGAATAATTCCATTACAAAAACATTAAAAATGCAGAATACCAAAGGAACGAGGAACAAAGGAGGTCCGGGTCCAGGACTAGGTCACTATGAAAGGCAGTAACAAAAAAATCCTTTTCTAAAGACTGTGAAGGCTGTTTTATTAAAGAGCACAATGAAGGTGTTTTTTTTTATGCAAAGAATGGGGTTGTCTGCATTCATAAAGGATTATTTTGTTGGAAATGTTAGTGAGCAGCAAGGCTCCTCCTACGAAAAAGAAGTAACCAACATAGGTGAAGAGTGGACACAGAATGACGGGAGCTGGAGTCTTCTGAAGGGAAAGACCTGACACCCCTACCTAGGCACGAAGCACAGTATTGCGTCAATTTGAAAAAGCATGAGAAGACCCCTTTTAGGATCATCTGACATGTCAAACAGTTCATAAACCAAGATGACACAGGACTGCGTTCATTTCAACAAATTTAATTGGACATTACTGATTCCCATGCTAAATCTGGAACTGCATTCAGAAAAAAATACATTAATAAGGGGTTGTTTCATAATAACAATCAAGGAAGAGAAAAACAAACAATGGTTTATTAGAAAAAGAAATTTTATTTATCTCAAGGATCCCTACATTATTGTATTGCCCATGTCACTGACCGGTAATAACCAACTATCCAATTAATTATATTGGGTTGGATCCTAAGTGTCTGTTCTGCCAGCATAACAGCAGTGGAACAGTACCTCTAATTTCTGCCTCTTTTCCCATCCCACTGTAGACCTCTACCCAGCCCCCCTGATGTTCCAGAGAGTCTCTTATTCCCCTGTGCAGAATATCTGGTCGGGGGGGGGCAGGCCTTCAGGAGGAGTGAGAAGAAAAATAAGTCATACTCCATGGACTTCATACCACTGGCAATAGTTAGGATCCAATTAGTTGGGTTTTAAAAGAAATGTTAAAGAATATTGAAGTTGGGTTTATCTTGCAGGTGTTTGCATGTGGAAGGCAAGTTGTTTGGTAGGATAGACAACTCCAGGTTGGAAAAATTAATGGACATTTGGAGGTTGAGCCTGGGGAGGGAAGGGACCTCAGCAGGTTATAATACCAGAGTCTACCTTCCCAAACAGCCTTTCTTCTTTAGGGCAGAGGTCTGCAACCTCCGGCTCTCCAGATGTTCATGGCCAATTGGCCATGCTGGCAGGGACTGATGGAAATTGTAGTCCATGAACATCTGGAGAGCCCCAGGTTGCAGATCCCTGCTTTAGGGGAACTGTGTGCTGTAGTCTGGAGATCAGCTATAATTCCATGAGATCTCCAGGCCCAACCTGGAAATTATGGCTTCTTCCATAATAAAGAGTTACTGATACTCTCAAAAGTCTGTGGGGGAACAAAGATGACTAAGTGACGTGCATGAAATTTATCACACAGCTACATCTGATCAGAAGTGCAGCGAGGGAAGCGTAAAATACTTATCACGGGGGGAGGATGCTACAAATGAGCAGTTTGGCTAGTGTGCAGCATGTAGATTGAGGTTCTGTTATATAGGGTAGGCTCTAACACTTAATTGCATATTTAATAATAACGTTAACAATAAACTAGCATTTATAAAGTGTACATCCTGTTAGCTATTATGTTACACCAGCTTGTATTTTCTCTTCATTAGTTTAAAGGTTCATTTTAACATAAAATTTTATGAAACGTGCTGTTGTGGGCCCATAATCCGGATGTTTTTGCTCCTAACATTTCGTCAGCATTGATGGCTGACATCTGCAGAGGCATGTCATGGTAAGAAGTGTTCCTCTCCAGACATTAAGAGCAAAAACTTCCAGATCACAGCCACACACTCTGGAAAACTCACAAGCACCAGTAGATTCCAGTCGTAAAAGTCTTTAACAATACAAATTTTATGAAACTTCATTAAAAAGTGATTGTTGCTGGCTATTGGAGGAGCAAGATGATAGAAATAGAAAAAAGACCAACTTTAGGGTTCACAATGCTCCTTTTGACAGTGAGACTGCAGGATATAGTAGCATCAGTATCTCATTTATCCCTACAAGCCTCCTTAAGCCAAAGGAAAGGCAGGGCATAAATATTTTAACAAACAACCTTTTTCAGAGACACTGCTAAGAATCCCTGTTTTCTGAGCCACAGTGATGTGTTCAAGGCGCTCCAATGCAGTAAATCCAAGTAAACCTTATGACAAAAACTCCCTTCTTTAGTCCCCTTTTGCTCTTGTTAATCTCCAATGTTCAGGGCTGCTTCCTTTTCTTGTTCTATTTCTAAGTCAGCTTCAAGTAAGACTCCAGTGTTTGTTATTAGGGAGTGGACCCCACTCACACAAGGGGTCTGGTCACATAAACAGGCCCATGAACTCATGCGAGGTTGTGTCTTCCTTTTTCATGTACTGGAAAATTTCACAGGGCAATTTTACCCTATTAGAACAAACTCTCTACCCCACTGCTGGGAAGCAGACAGTGTCAAATGCACTGAAGGCCATGTTGTGTCAAGAGATCTCTGAATGATCTTCTGTCATATTTTTTTAGACTAAATGCAGCCAGGGTGAGATGGCAGGAATTAATCAGTAGTATAATGAGGATGGGCGTGAGGGGGCTGGACCCTCAGGCACCACTTAGGCAGGTCATGTTGAGGGGGCTGGAACCTCAGGTGCCACTTAGGCAAGTCATGTTGAGGGGGCTGGAGTCTCAAGTGCCACTTAGGCAGGCCATGTTGGGGTGCATTGCTGAGTTGCTCCCCAACTGCGCTGCCCAAACTCCCCATGGGAGCAGGGGTGCACTTGAATGCTGAGCCAGCCGGGCTCACCCCACCTTGAACTCCATGTGGAGTTCGGAGCAGGGAGAACCTGTTCAATGCTGGGCTTGGCAGGGACAACCCCTACGTGACCTGCCTGAGTGTCACAAGGGGTGGGGGGTAAGCCATTATGCTTGCCTCAGGTGCCATATTAGGCAGTTACGCCCCTGGAACTAATTTAATCAGAGAATGACCTCCAGGCTTATGGGAGAGCTAATTTGTCCTTTCCTAACCTAAAATGTTTCCTGCTAAGCTAGTACTTGCTGTACAGGTAGAAATACACTATTTGACCCTAAGAGAACGTTGCTTCCCCTTCTTCTGATTCCTTTTTAGTTCCTGTTTTGTTAATTAAAGAACATGGCCATTAAATTGGCTATACTGATGCAAACATCTGATAAAGCCAAAGGAAAGGGGTGAACATAGGTGCACAGAGGTTGGAATCTGAGATCTCGCAGTTTTCACAGAATAATAAATTTCAGCATCAACCTCTTTTATCATTATTAAACATTCACTGTATATTTCTGTTTATCCACCCTATTAAGCCTGCATTTCCGGATCAGAATGTGTGATTTAGCATCCAGCACATAATGGATGATGTATTATCCCAAGGATTAGTTAGTTGAACTGTACTTGCCTTTGATGTAGAAAATGACAGCCATTTCACTAATACATGTTTTTCTCCTGAACTGCTCCAGCTGCCTGCTAAAAGTCAGGGCACAAGCAGTCCCATAACATGTGGGGTTGGGGGAGGGGGGGGGCCCAAGCAAGAACATAAAACGTGAACCATCAACTGACTCTAATGTAATGTGTCACAAGACGTAAGTAGATTTCTCATTTGAAAAGAGGTTGATAGGCGGCACAGAAGGCTATTTTACACATGACAAGGGTGATAAATCTATTGCTGCCTCCGGGCTCTAGATCCAGATAAAAATATATTACTTGATGCAGATGCATTTAAAAAAAAACTGCTGGATATTTTCAAGAAAGATACAATGTCAGGTTGGAAGGATTTGTGTCCTTATTGATGGAGGTCTAGCGTTGTTATGAATTTGGTTGATTTTATTAATCAGTTTTCAGTCTGGAACAACTAATGTGAATAGATAGTTTTACTAGCCTTATTTGTGACTCAATTAAAACAAATCAACTCATTCTCAGGGGAAAAATATTCCACTGACTTTCTTTTCCCTTCTCTGGGAAAGAACAAACATGCCAAATGTTTGTGCCTTTTCTTCTTCTCCTTCTCCTCTTCCTCTTCCTCTTCCTCCTCCTCCTCCTCCTCCTCCTCCTCCGGGTATATTCCCCTTGAGGGGGTTAGCAATTTTTGTGCCTGACTTCAGTGGGTATTTAATAATGCTAAGGACTATGTCTGGGGGGGAAATGTCTGGGCATTTGAGAAGGCTGGTTTAGTTTGACGTAGTTTTTCCCCCTTTTGATATAGTTGACTTAAGTGACTTTAGCAATTTATGCTTAGAAAACATCTTAAACAGATAATCTCATCATAGTCACTGAAATCACATGTTCAGCAAAATATAATAGTGCCAATACATTATGCCAGGAGCTTCCATCTATTGGGTTGTATGGAAACAGAATCTGGAGTGGAGAAATTTGCATGCCCTTGCCACCCAATCCCTGATATATTAGTTTCTTTGCTTAATTCCATGTATTGGGATGTTCTCATTATTTTTTTTTCCTTCTAGGTAGAAAAGAAAAAGGCTGGGGTAATTAGGATAATACATGGTGCTATGGCCTCATGTCTGCTGGCAGGACAAAGAGCAGAGCTTGGGAACAAGGAAAATGCAGTATATAAGAAAGAATATCTACATATGTTGAAACAAATGAATAATACTGGTATATTTGGTCCTCACCTGGAAAGATCCTTACATTGAAGATAAACTACACAGCTGGAAGGTGACAGAATTTTTCTGAATGCTATTATCCAAGCCTCTGAACTTGAACAAAATGATTCACACAATTTTTTTCAGAGAATGTTTTGTTTATTCCGTATATTTGTTAATGGAATTTCTTCCTTGGATAGGTGATTTTGGATCATTACTGCGTCTACTACCTGTGTGATGTATTCTCGATCTCAATGTAAGGCTAGTACATGCACCTCTATTTGCAACTCTTCACCTAACTCTTCATGACTGACATGAATGTGTGAATGGATTAATGAATATCATTGTTTTTTGAGAAAATGTGGTGACACGTTCTGTCTGTGATGACTTACTTGGAGTCATTCTCTGGATGCAAAGTAGGAAGAAGAAAAAGAAGAGTTTGGATTTATACTACCCTTTTTCTCTTCTGTAAGGAGATTCAAAGGGGCTTACAAACTCATTTCCTTTCCTCTCCCCACAACAGACACCTTGTGAGGCAGGTGGGGTTGAGAGAGTTCCGAAGAACTGTGACTAGCCTCCAAGGTCACCCAGCAAGAATATAGGAGTGGGGAAACAAATCTGGTTCGTTAGATAATACTAGAAATTCTGAGGCCAGCCAAGCCTAAGAAGCATGGACTGTATATATGTATACATTGCCTTGTGTCTCTATATATACCAGGGGTCCCCAAACTACGGCCCGGGGCCAAATGTGGCCCCCTGAAGGCATTTATCCGGCCCGCCAGGCATGGCGGCGATGGCTCCATTCATGTGCAGTGGGGGCTCGAGGGAGAGGAGGAACCGGCCCCAACGGCTGTTGATTGCAGTTACATGATGGCACCCCCAAATCTCCATGAATATTCTGACCCAGAGTTGGAAACCTTACACGTGGCAACTCCTGCTCCACCCTTCCCTCTCAGCTACTCCATGTGTTGCTCTCAGGCTTTCTGTTCCGCCTCACTCCCATTGGCATCAGCCAGGCTGGCGAATCGCTCGCTGGCTGCTAGGGAGGAAAGAACCCAGGAAGATACCTGATCCTGGGTTAGATGGAATGCTTCATTGAGAAAGTTCTGCTTTTTTTTTTTAACAGGGGAAGGTATTCCACAGCCTCCCCAACAATATTTGGAGCCCACCCTGTACTTGACATACTTTGGTCACTGTTCTAAAAATAGACCATGACAGAAAGGCTGAAAGGTGAAATCAAACATTTTACAATCATTTGTGCATAGGAATTTGTTCATAGTTTTTTCAGTCCGGCCCTCCAACAGTCTGAGGGACAGTGAACTGGCCCCCTGTTTAAAAAGTTTTGGGACCCCTGATATATACAGTCCATGCTTCTTAGGCTTGGCTGGCCTCAGAATTTCTAGTATTGGTTTGACTGTATATATTTGCTGATCTGTTTCATTAGATAATGCTCCAGCACTCACGTGGAGAAGTGAGGGATCAAACCCGATACTCTGGATCTGAGCTTTTATTGTTTAATGGACAGATCACTTAACATTTTATAAATACAATTTTAAATTTTAGGTTTTTTTACCTGAAGTTCATGTTATGTTTTACAATATTCATTTTACAAGGATACAGATATCATGATTTGAAGTACAGTAATGTTAGATACATTATTAAAAACTCTGCAGTATCTTCAAAAACACAAATATTCATACAATAGCTTAAACTTTTTGGAAAGTTACTTGCTGCTTTTACCTCAGAAATGTGGTGGGGGGGGGGCACTCAGTCCTTCCCTAAATATAAATTCCTCTGTGGCCATGCCTTGCTTTCTGTGTTAGTACATACAGTAGATTGGTCATGCCCTAAAGACTATTTTTGCCCCGTTTTTGATCCCATTTTGCACTTGGAGGGAAAGATGACAAGAATGTGCAATGCAGAACTTTGAAAAGCAAACTGACCTTTATATCTGAGCTGATGACCTTTCCCTTCCTTGATCCCATTGCCACACTTGAGTAGAACTAAGAAGCAGAACAATTAAAGAATGTGTGAGGCCGAGGAAAGGTACAGAAAGCGAATGAATTTAAAAATAATGGGGAGGGATGCACTGCAGAAGGCATCTGATTAATAGATTTAGTGATGGGCTGTACACGGTGGTGGGATCCAAAAATTTTAATAACAGGTTCCAATGGTGGTGGGATTCAAACAGTGGCATAGCGCCAATGGGGCTATTGGGCAGGGAGGTTGCTTTAGTAACCCCTTCTCGGCACTCAGAAAAAAAATAGTAACCACTTCTAGAGAAGTGGTGAAAACTGGTTGGATCCCACCTCTGGCTGTACATTGTTCCAAGAGAAGTGAGGAAAATAATCAGACTAAGTTTATTTATACATGTATTCCTCTATTCCTCTAATATGCTGTGTGAAAAGCTAATGAAATGATGCACTAAAGAACTGTTTCACTTTGGGTAAATAATTTCATAGTACATAATTATATGAACAGCTAAGGTGGCAACTGAGGTATGTGAAATCCCTAAATGCTTTCCCTAGTCTCTGCTATATGTGAAGACTAAAGACTTAACAAAAATAATGCCAATATCGCCTGACATGCATAGAAAAACCCGTCAGTCTGTGGAGGGCAGGTCAACCCAATGCTTCTCAATGGGAGGTAGACAGGTCTTCTGATTGGCTAAGATTCTCATATTTGAGTATGCATAGCTATGGAGATAGCGCATTGAATTTTTTTTTAGTAGAAAAACCTATATCTTGCTGGAAACTATATATTTCTTTTCCTGCTGCCTTTCACTTTTCCTAGCAGTATGGTCTTTTCCAGACATCTCCCTCTAGTGTACTGAGTATACACGATACAGACAGGGTGTATACAAAATATATATGTGGAATATATACTTATGAAGTCAGGAAGCTAGGACATGGGAAGTGTTGTCAGGCAATAGTGTGATGTCACTTCCAGGGAAACCTGAAAGTGACATCATACCTCTTGGGGAATTGCTTGAAACTCTATGGTAAAATGTAGATTCCTAGGGAAAACTGAAGTCTTGCTGATGGCTATTTTTTAAACATTATGTCTTCCCACTGGAGCTAGGGGTGGAGAATCTCTGCCCCAGCAGGAACCAGGGAACCCTAATAGAATGTGGTTGTATGAGACGTACAAGGCACTTGTTGGCTACTAGCTAATCTAATTTCTGATGAGAAAAATACCCTGCTTCTTCCTCCTGTTCCACACATTTACCCTTTGGAGGCTATTTTAAATTATTTGGAGGCTGGGCACTCATCTGCTGCTTGGCTGTTGTACAGGTTTGAAGAAAACACGTATCCAATGGTATTCCTTTAAAAAAGAGCATCAAACAGCAGAAAGTCTGTTTTCCTCCACACCCACCTTATTATCTGTTCACTGCAGATGGGAGCTGGAGCTGTTGCTGCTAAAATGCCTGTTGCAGAATATATGACTATGGATGAAATACATTTTGGACAGGGTCTGGATGACTGTGCAGAAAAGCTCCCCATTTCCCCAGGTTCTTGAGGATAATTTCATAAAGTAGATTCAGCACAGGGGGCTAGTTAACAGCTTAAAACACAATCTGTTTCATTAAATGTGTGACTGGAAGCATGAAATAAATAGAAGATTAGGTATTAGGAGATTAGGTACCTATGGAACACGGCAGTGTTTTCAGAAGCAGATGGTTGAGGTAATGGGTATTTGTTCAGACTTTCTCCAGGGGTCCAGGGTTGATTCTAATATGTCTAACTTGATACTCACAATTGGATGACCATTAGATGAAGAAATGTGGACTTCCCACAGACACACATTTAGCTTATAAGCAAGCAAAGATTTGTATTTTGGTCCCCTACCTTCAGTTTAACTGGGTTCCCCAAGGTTTTGTGTGAAAGTGAAAAAATATTCTGTTGATATGCAAGATGTTACACAATGTATACCCAATGTATGTAAAATACGATCAAATTGCAGTTGATTTATGGTGACCCCATTAAGGACCTTTCAATAAAAGTAAGAACAGAGATGATTTGCCATTGCCTTTCTCCTCAGAGCTTTCAATGGTGGTCTTCCACCCAAATACCTGCTTTCCTTCTGAGATCTGATAAGATTTGTCAGGCTGCCTTCCCTCCCAGGGACCCAACAAGCTATCTTTAAACAGTCCTCCAAATGATGAATCTGCTAAAAGCCATAGGGTCAAAACAAGGAGCCATCTTGGGCAAAAATGTTTTAAACAAAAATACAAATTTATCTGGGTTGGAGAGCTCAACATCAACCAACAATGCAGAATACATGAATCTTACCACAAGATGGGTAGGGCAGGCATGTCCCAAAGAATTCATGGGGCAGGGTGTGTTCATGCACAAGGTAGGCTGTGGTAGTGTAATTGAAGCAGAGTCTAATGATGTCACATTGAATAGCAGTATTTACAGTACTACTTCCATACAGCACCAGGAATTATGTCACATGTTATCTCAGAATGTGTGCACTTAAAGTCTTGCGGTTTTGCAGAAATGATTATTTACCACTCACAAAAAGGGAGAAAAGGAAATTAAAATGTCGTTAGTGCCTTCTGTCTCCACTAAATGTATACAATATTCAAACAAGGAAAGAAGATATTCATTTGAGTTCTTTAAAGACAGGACACCAGACAAAAAAAACCCCGCAACTGACAGGGACAGACAGACAGTGATAGATATCATACTGAAGTTGTGGGAAAACCCACAAAGTATGTGGGTTAGCAAATAGCTCTGAAGTTTCAAGTTGGCATCCTGAGGTCTTGAGAATGAATTCTAAAACTTACATCTCAGGATAAAAGTCTAAAAGCTGGTAGCTCTGCCAGATTGTGGTTGAACAACAAGTTACCTTATACAAACTAAGGCCGTTTCTGCATGGGCCCAAAACAGCACCCTAGGGATGGAAAAAACAATGGGAAAACGCTCCTTTACTAACTTGCTTAATGAGCACGTTATTTGGAAAGTGGTGTCTTCCCACCGGTGCTGTGTGAAGCGCACTGGCGTGAGGGCGCTGCTTTTTGGCACTGCTGGGGTTTTTTTGTTTACTTACTTTTTCTCCCTGCGAAATTCCAGAGGGCAGGAGGGACACGCCCCTAGAGATTGGAGGGCAGTGTGGGTGTGTCCCTTCCAAGGTAGGTAAACAAAACAAACCGAAGGCGACCCCTGCGGCCCGTGTGAGCGGTCCCAAGGCTACACCGGCATAAATTACACTGGTGGCCAGCCGCATCTTCTGCCCATACGGAAACGGCCTAACAGTGTTATCCCAAGCAGAGTTATGCTTAATGAAGTTGATTGATGTGGAAAAAGCATAACATAGCTGGCACTGTAAATGTATTAAAATATATCACATTTCAGTGACTGCATGTTTGACATACAAGACTTTCTTCTGTCTACAACTCTGCTTTGCAGCATCGATCAAAACCAAGACATTGCCTTAACAATATCCTTATTCCAAAACTGCTTTCAAATATGTGAGTTGGATCCAGCCAAATTTTCCACTCAGTTTCACTCCTGTCTCTTTGCTTCAGCTTCCTGCCCAAATGGCATCTGTCCATATGGGACCCACAATCCCTATAGGGGATTTTGGTGGACCTCCTCCTCTCTTTTCACTAGTGGAAAAGCTAGCTGGATCCAACCTTGTACAATTAAATGCATGTTCTAAGCAGGACCTTCTGCAGTTTGCCATGCAATTATATTCAGCCAATATTTGCACTTCTCTGTATGTCACTCATAATATATATGCTTCTTCCTGATCTTTCTTTAATACAATAATAATAATGCACATGGAAACAGATGCCTCAGCCACCCCTGCTTGCGAATTCCCTCCCACCTTTTTTCTCAAGGTTCATGTTTTTATATATATTGTTCCTGGGTTATTCAGAACTTAATAGAGTCATAAAATCTCCTAAATTGGCTTAGAAGAACAACTAATTGTGTCTATGTACTACAGTGTTCAAGGAACATCAACAACAAAAACGCTGATGTACGAAAATTTGTTCTCTGTCCCACCTCCCAGTCAAAAGTTGAACAGCCAAATTCTTGTTGCATAATTGTATAATTTCTGAGATGAATGTTATTTAACTTTGCGACTTCTCAGGACTCTCTCAACCCATGCAGAGGCAGGCAGTGGCAAACCACCTCTGAATGTCTCTTGCCTTGAAAACCCTATGGGGTCACCCTATGGGGTTAGCTGTGATTTGATCGCACGCACACACACCTTTCCTTGGTTACATTTACAATCTGTTAAAAACTGCAATCTACTTGATTTCACTTTCAACCTAGCTTGGCACTTTTCATTCCATCCAAGCCCAAACAAGTTCTTGCTAGCTGAGGTTTAAAATTAGCATATTGCAACCAACAACATTTTGCATATTTGATTGTTTATTCTTGGAGAAATTTAACTTCTGTTTATCCGGCTTGCTCACCATTTACATACTGTTTCCAATCTGCCATTTGTCCAGCCATCTGTACCATCTACATTAGATTTGGATCCGTTTTGATCAAATTTTCTTCCCTAACAGCCTTGTGGTACATAATAGTAAGCTGCAATACTGCAGTCAAAGCTCTGCTCATGACCTAAGTTCGATCCTGATAGAAGTTGGTTTCAGGTAGCTGGCTCAAAGGTGACTCAACCTTCCATCCTTCTGAGGTCAGTAAAATGAGTACCAGCTGGCTCTTGTCTTCAGAGGTGATTATAGACAAGACATTTTCTGTGGTTGAACACACACACGGTATCTGCTGCGCAATGGGGGCAAAGGTGCATCACCGCAAGATTTCTTGTATGGGTGTATTTCCTCAAGGCCCACTTTCACTTTCTACTCTCCCTTCTAGCACGAATGTACTTTTCCTTCACAGGCAGAATGGGCAGATTTTCCAGTGGACACAGCTTTGCCCTGGACCTCTTCCCTTCACCCACAACCAGCCCCCACTCCCTCCAACTGCGATCCACAACTTCCTCTTCATCCCTCCTCCATGTTGCCAGCTCCTTCCAGATGCTCCTATTGGTGTATCAATAGTATTATACTATATAATAGTGCAATATATATAACAGACTCAAGGGGCCATGGCCGGCCTGCTGTTCAACAACCTCTGCAAGCAGCTAGCCACCTGCTGCCTGCTGCATCAGACCCCCGGGGCTTTACCGTCACCTTCAAGAAGGGCTGGGCCATGGATCGATGCTGCTTGCAAACTTCACCAATGGACCTGGGATGAGGAGCCAACCCCTACCATGTGGGGATGCTGCAAGCATGGAGTGGCGGTTCCTGCCCACTGACAGTGACATGGAGGACTTTGTGCCCAAGAAGCCCTGGTGGGGTGCCCCACAGACTATGCACCTGTGCAGCCTACCTGTCATCTGCCTGAGCTCTGAGGATGTGGGGGGAGAGGGGGAAGGGAGGGGAAGAGAATTCCTGGTGTGATGAGCTCTGTGCTTTTAAAGCTGTTGATGGGCAGAGTTAAGAGAAGCAGGAGAAGGAGAGACCAACAGACAAACTGTGATGTAGGCTATGAGCTCCTCCTCAAGTGTAAACAGAAAAAAGTGAGGAGAACCCACTGCAAGCCCATTGCACAGGGAATAGTCCCGGGGCAAGCATTCCATGCATAATAGGGCTGTGATGACACCTTGCTTCTGGAATGCTTCCCCCTTGAGACTCACTTGGCATCTGCTTTACTTTCTGTTAGGCATCAGGTGAAAACATATCTTTTCACTTTGCTTTTAATTAGAGGTCTTATCATATCTGCTTTTTAATGGTCTGCTTCTGTTTTATGGATAATTTTTATGCTGTTTGTGTCCAATGGCTTGTTTTTAATGGGTTTATTTTAAATTGTTATATTGTTTTAATTGTAATCCTCTTCGAGCAGGACTCTGAAGGGGTGGCATAGAATACCTTCAATTAATAAACATACATATGCTGCGTATGACTGATCTTTGTTAATCAGCATGCTTATCACAACCATGGGAGACTTTGAAAAGAGAAAATAATCTATAATAAGTTCTACATTAGTGCTTAATGCACAACAGCTGCATCAGTCTCTCAGATATTTACAGTTAGGTACAAAGCCATCTGGTTAACAAAATTGGTATGACAGCATTTTGCAATGGTTAGAATGCCAGACTAAGTTCTGGGAGACCCTTCAAATACACACTGCAGTAGAAGCTCACTTGATCCAGTCACTCTCTTGCAACCTAATCCCCTACAGTGTTGTTGTTGTTGTTGTAAGGATAAAATGGGGGGGGGGGGACACACAAAAATATAAGCTGTTTTTGGTCCCCATTAGGGTGAATGGCAGGGTATAAATGAAATGAAGAAATACATAAACTACCAAGTTAGGTTTTGTATAAGATTTACAATAGTTTTTGGCTGTTTCCGGGATGTTTCTATCTCGGTTTCTCCCTCCGCCCAGCAGCCTATCAACACATTCAGGCCGGGAGGAAGAACTTGCAACCCCCCCCCCCCCGGGGGTTAGTTTCATTTTCCTTGCCAATGTTGTCGCACATGTGCAAACTGTCTCCTCTTCCCAACATTCTGATTGGCTGCAGGCAGCAAGGCAGGGAAAATAAACCAGTCTGTCTCCCATGGTGTTTGAATGTGAGTGGGACCAGCGCTCCCCCCCCCCCAAGAACTGCCAATTTATTGTTCTTTGAAAGCCACGGGATAAGGGAAGTCTTGCGGGGCGGGCCAGAGTTAGACCTGGAAGCCATGCAGAAGTCATGGCCGAATTGGGATGTTTCACCTCCTTATCCCAGGATATATGGTCTGTGCGGAAAACGCCTTTGTTTATGACAAGGGAAGAACAGTCAAAGAAAAAAAACTGCATGGGATGAGCCAAGAGTTACCAGTAGGGCAGTCGGGTCTGCGATGGAAAATACTTGGAGATTTGGGGGGCAGAGCCTGAGGAGAACATGGTTTGGGGAGGGGAGGGATTTCAATGGGGCATAATGCCAGAGCACACCTTCCAAATTGGCCATTTTCTTCAGGTGCAGATCTCTGGTGCCTGGAGATCAGTTTAATCCCAGGAGATCTCCAGCCACAACCTGAAGGTTGACAACTCTAGTTATCAGGTCTTTTGTATTTGTTAATGCAGCTGTGGGCTTGCCAACTCTCAAAATGTCTTCACAATGTTAAGTGCTTTGCAAAGCCTAGCCTGTGAAAGATGAAAAGCAGTGTGGATTTTAGGAAGGATGATGACTCTAGAAAATCTTTGCTGAAGAAGCAGATCTTGATGAGGGATCCATTTGATACCATGCTTCTACGATGCAGTGTGTGAACTGGGGCATAATTTGAACTGGGCATAATCTGTACATCCCCCCCATTTTTTTTTACTGAAAGGATTGGAATACATTCTCTGCATGTGTTACAGTTTATACTCCCCGCTGCACACACAACATTGCGAGCCCAGCATCTAAGGGGGAGCAGAAAAAAGGAAGGGTGGTAACTAACACAAGACCCTTGAACCCCATAGGCAAAGACAGACAATCTTGTTGGAATAAAATTGGCCACAACTTTATTGGCTATAGCAGGTGTCAAAGCCTTGGCAGAGCGTGAAGCAACAGATCCAGATATCACCGGCCAATATACCCCTCTGCCTTGTTGCAGGTTGCCTGCAGGGGGCATGGGAGAAAAATTCAGGATGGCAAGTTGATAGATTCCACTTGGGCACCAGCCTCTATGGGGTCTTCCCTGCCATTCAGAGAGAGGGCATCTGAACAGCTCCTGAGCTGGGCATGTCCCCAAAGCACTCATCCCCAAATCCTTGAAGCTGAGGGAAATGGGCATGCAGACCAATCCCCACGCCCCCCCCCCCCCATGAATCCAGCTCCATGCTGATACTGTCAACACTGTTGTGACAAAAAGAAAACAAGCAATAAAACAGCAGTCCTGAGGCAAACACCAACAAAAATGACAAAGAAGTGGGGAGGACTAGGATGGAGAATGCCACGAGGCTGAGTGTGGCCTGAACTGGCCGGCTATGACTTTAAAAGGCAAGGAGTGGGGGCCCGGCAGCAGGCCCTACCCTGTGAGGGCTCAGGCTTACCGCCCACCCATAGCCCACCCCAGGAGGTCCTTGATTGGCTGGCCAGGTGGAAGAAGGTTGCCAGGCCAAGGAAAGGAGGGCAAATGGCCAATGTGAAGCTGCTCGCGCCTGGGCATAGCTCCCCAGCCACTGGCTGCTGCACAAACTGAAGCCCTCACATCCCTAGATCTCTGCCTCCCTTCCTCCACCTCCCACGGGCTCACGAACAAGGGCCAAGGTGAGTCTAGGCTCCTTCTCTTCTGAGAGTATACGAACATGTGAATCAGTCCTACGAGATGTAAAATTTTGCAGGTCTTTGTTTTCCATCATGGCCAGGTTCGCTCCACATGAAAGGAAATCCTATTGATTAGTATACTACAGATACACAGGAACTGTCTATTGTTGTCATTTACACGGGTCAGAATTTTAATCATGGGGCATTTTCTGAAGCCTTCATCCCTGTGCCTTTAAATAATGTAGTCTGTAAATGGAAAGATGAAAGATTATGGGTCCTTTTATTCTTCAATGCTTTTAATTAGTATATATATGATCTAAGCTGCTAGGGCCGTGTCTTCTATTACTGAATGCTGGGATACTGATGGGAAGGACCAAATTTCACGGATAGCATTACCATACCCAGCTCTTCTGATCTTTAATATTTCCTTGAAGTAATTTTCAATCCCATGCATATTCACACCATTACATTTAATCTCAGGTCATTCATTTGCCTTGGCATTTAAAATAAAATGTAATTTCGAAGTCCCTCTACATATTGTGTGTTCTTCTCATTTACCTCATAATTAACCTAGGAATAAAGGCAACTTTCAAACAGATCAAAATGTGAAGAACTAAAATAGATCACAGCAAAGAGGTTAATCTTTTATCAGCTCAAAAGCTGACAGATCAGCGCTTTACTGTTTTCCTAAACACGGGCCACCGCTTAACACATTTCCTTAATGCAAATTGAGAGGAGCTTTGAACACATGGTCCAGCCAGATAATATGAACAGATAGTCATTTTAAGTCATTTTAAATCATTTACAAAAGGTTTCATGATTCCCTCTACTCCTAACAGCCCACAAGCATGTGAGACTGGAGGGGATGCACTGAACTGTACCCCTTCAAACTGCCGGCATGTATTGAGAGGCTTTTAGTATTTTTAATTCCATGAATATAGTAAATCATCACAGGAGGGAAGGTTTAATGTAGCTCTCTTCCTGAGATGCTAGCTTATTAGAAGCAAAATTTTGTTTGTTTATTGTATGTGATAGACCATTCAAAAACTGACCTCCATGAAATCCAAACTGGTACTGTCCAAAATTCTATCACTTCATTCTGAGTTATGTGGAAAACAGTCTTTACGTGAACATACAATTATTTGAGTAGCGTTGCCAATCTCCAGGCAGGACCTAGAGATCTCCCAGAATTACAACTGATCTCCACATACAGAGATCAATTCTCCTGGTGAAAATGGCTGCTTGTGAGGGTGGACATTGTGGGATTATAAAGTAATTTGGTCCCTTCATTCCCCAAATCTCAAAGAATTTCCCAACCCTACCTTTCAGCATAACTGAGAGACAGAAGCCTGCTTTCCGAAATGAAATGAAATAAAAACTTAAACTGATGACTATGTTGCTGCCTATTTCTTGCACTGATTAGCAAAAACAATCCTGGGAAAATTTATATGATCCTCCAACATTTCAAAAAGTTCAATAAATCACACAATGTTTGAAGTAACTCTCAGTTTGCTGGTACAGAATGTCCAAGCTTATGAAAAAGCCCATCGGATTATTGGCAGACTGGTATGTGCCTTAAAAGAGCCTTGGAGCATTACTGTAGCTATTGTCCACTGCAAATGGGAGGACCCACAATTTTGATCTGAAAGGTTTACAGAGCCACAAATGGATTCTTATCTTGAAAAGCAGTGCAAAACCTCACCTTGCATGATGACAAGACTAGGGATGCCACCTTCAGAATTACAGCTGATCTCCAGACTGCAGAGATCAGTTCACCTGGAGATAACAGATGCTGTGGAAGGTGAACTCCCACTGAGGAAGTTAATCTCACTGAGGAGGTCCCTGTCCTCCCCAGGCTCCTCCCCAAATCTCTAGGAGTTCCTCAATTTGCCTCGGCGGAGCTGGCAACCCTACTCTCTCATCCCCTGCAGGCGACCAAGGGGAACCTATCTACCCTAACAAGCTAGTCAATGTATTTTTCTGCACCCAAGAAACCTATCCTAAAGCCTCCAGCTATCAAAAATCAAGTATGTATACCTATTGCTTCATACTACTGAGATGATCAGATAAAACTAAGGTGACACAGATATGGAGCAAGGGTAAAAACAAGCAGTGCAGGAATATGCTGGTTGCCCTCTAATTTTAGATAATTAGAAGTTCTTTGAATTTAAGATTATTTTATCTCGTTGACAGCAGAGATGAAAATCTACTTAATTCCAAGTTTTAGCAGCAGGCTGGTTGACTGCAAATCTGATTCCTATGAAACGTCTGTCAGAGTCAACACTAACAAGCTAGTGTGGTTGCTGGGCTGCTTTCTTACCCATGTGAGAAGGGATCCAGGGACTAGTATGTATGTCAATAAGAACGGTAACCCAACCATGGCTAAATGTCTTGTCGCAAGAGAACATTGGCAAAGATTTTGGTAGGGAAATCCAGATGGACAATAATGAAAATTATCCTTTTAACAGTATTACTTTTGTGGGTGTGTGATATAGTATAGGCGGAAGCTAAATCGGGTTGGTACTTGAATGGGAAGACTACTAAGGAAGATGTATTGTCGAAGGCTTTCACGGCTGAATTCAACTGGTTCTGGTGGGTTTTCCGGGCTGTGTGGCCGTGACCACCAGAACCAGTACCAAGGAAGACTTTTCAGGAAAAGGCAATGGTAAACCACCTCTGATTACCCACTTGCTTTGAAAACTTTGTGGAGTCACCATAAGTTGACTGAGACTTGACAGCACATAACACACACATACATTGAACCAAAGAAATACTAGGGAGGTGGTGAGCACCTCCTCACTGGCAGTCTTCAAGCAGCAGCTGGATAAACACTTGCCAGGGATGCTTTAGGCCCGTGGTGGCGAACCTTTGGCACTCCAGATGTTATGAACTACAATTCCCATCAGCCCCTGCCAGCATAGCCAATTGGCCATGCTGGCAGGGGCTGATGGGAATTGTAGTTCATAACATCTGGAGTGCCAAAGGTTTGCCACCACTGCTTTAGGCTGATTCTGCATTGAGCAGGGGGTTGACCTAGATGAAGATGATGATGAAGAAGAAGAAGAGGAAGAGTTTGGATTTATACCACACCCTTTCTCTCATGTAAGGAGACTCAAAGGGGCTTACAATTTCCTTTCCCTTCCTCCCACACAACAAACACACTGTGAGGTGGGTGGGGCTGAGAGAGCTGGGAAGAACTGTGACTAGCCCAAGGTTACCCAGCTGACATGTGTTGGAGTGCACAGGCTAATCTAGATGGCCTGTATAACCCTAACCCTTCCCAACTCTATGATTCTATAATACAGTTAGAATAGAGTTGCCAGCTCAAGACTGGAAACTGGAAAAAACTCAGCACGTGGGGTTGGGTGATTTAGTAAAATCACCAATGTTACTGTAGCATTTGGCCAAAGACTCAGAGGGATGTTCCCCCCATTTTTCTCCCAACGCCCACCTCAGTGACAATGAGAAGTACCTGCTAGATCTTGTATTAGAAAGATGATTTAGAATATATATATGAGGACTCCCCCCCCCCCCAAAAAAAAGACACACCTTCAAACACGCCAGTGTTGCACTTTGCATTTTAATAGGATTTGGATGTAGAAGAAGAGCAAAAGGTGGATTCTGAAAGTTATTCAGCATATTGCATTCTTTCTCTACAAGCCTGTTTGGGAATGGACTTCCCAATGCAGCAATTATGCCAGCGCTTATCAGGTCAAAAGAATGAGAAAATGCTTTTCTTTGTCTTTTTGGGCACGCTGCCTAGTGATGGGACTGGAAGCAGCCAGGCTCCTCTCACCATTTGCTGGAGAGGGGAAGAAAAGATTCCATTGTTTGAATGTAAGAACATTAAAAAATACTTTAGAATCTTAACTGATGAATACTTCCTAGTTACAAATGAAATCTTATAGAATAAAGATCCTATGTCTAATGAGGCTTTGTTGATGTTGTGGGGGTGGGGTGGGGGTGGGGGTGGGGGAACAGACAGTCATCCAAATGGATGCTAAGGAAGGCCAAAAAAACCTTTTATATTATATTCCAGTTTTTATATTATATTCCAGTTTCTATTGTCAATATGAATTGTGACAAATGACACAAGTTGCCTTCACCACTTTAAGACTCCAAAAATAAAAATAACAAAAGGAGTGTAGTCTTCACAATGTGCTCTGGCAGCAAACTTGGGGGAGGGGGGTGAATTCCTACCCCTAACAGTCACTTTGTGTATGAACAGATGCTATGTCTGAAATGAGTGTCGTGGGGCATGACAGCATGCTAAAGGTAGAAACCAGCTCTAAGGAAGTCCATGTATAGCAATAATCCTAAGTATTTTAGCATGTTCAAATACTTCACAAACATCATTTCAGTAATCTTTAACATAATTCCATAAGGGTGGCCAATATTATTTCTTCTGTATTACAGATGTGAGGCTGAGGTTAACAGATAGTGACATATCATAGGCCATCTAGTAAATTTAAAGCTTAAGTACAGATTTGAATAGAGAATTCCTTGATTTGAAGCTAAGTTTCCTCAGTTGCATACAGATATTGTGGAAACCATTATGAGAATGAGGCTTGGAAATCCCTGGGTTAGTGTAAGCTTCTGTCTTCTTTCCATGAAGGACACCCTGGACAACCATGAAGGACAACCATAGATTGCCACTATATGTCTGAATGACAAATGATGGCTTATTGCTGCCACAAACCAGTACTCTAGACTACGCTTGTTTGAAGCTAAGAAGCCTTAAATCAGTGGGGCAGACAACAGAGGATGAAGAGAGGTGGGAAAGAAGAAGTTCACATGCCTCAGGATTTCTAAGGGTTGGATTCTAAGCTCTCTTCCTGCTTGCAGGAGAAAGGGCAGCTTTTGCCTATTCTTTATTTTCACTATAGCCCTCCACTTTGATCCCCATGATGCTCCCAGAGGGCTACTTGCCCATGGGAGCAGAATTTTAAGGGGCACGGGTGACTGCTGCAAGAAAGGGGGATGGGAAATAATGATATAATGATATAACACAGCTCAGCTTGTGTGCTGTCCAGGATCTAAGTCTAAGGTTTACATGTGCAACAACAAAGCATTGTTCGTCATTACAACTGAATGCAGCCTTAATCACTAGACCAGGGGTAAGGAACCTGCGGCTCTCCAGATGTTCAGGAACTACAATTCCCATCAGCCTCTGTCAGCATGGCCAATTGGCCATGCTGGTAGGGGCTGATGGGAATTGTAGTTCCTGAACATCTGGAGAGCCGCAGGTTCCCTACCCCTGCACTAGACAATGCTTAGTTCCTAGAGTATTATCATTTAATGCTCCAGACGTTCAGATCTGTAGTCACAAAGATTTTAAATGAACACATTAAAAAGTGATAATGGACAAGACCAGGTGTGTCAACCCTCATAAGAGCATGCAAGATAACTTGTATTGTTAATATATGCTGAAAGGATTGAGTATGTGGCTGAAGAGACCAAGTTCATTCTTCATTCTGGAAGTTGTGGGCCATGGGGAACACTACAAATTGCATCAGACTGCAGAGTACAGCTGGCAGCCAGTGTCCTCTCATTAAGTTATCAATATAAATAATGAGGGATTAAAAATAGGTATGGAGATACCCTGTTATTGAAAGCACGTTGTGGCTGAAATGGCATGGGATCAGGAGTGGAAGAAATGTCTTTTTCAGGCAGAATGGGAAGGTAGATCATTCTCAACATTATAAACAACAAAACAATCAATGCAAATATTTTACTATCCTAATTAAAATGTTAAGTCCCATCGACTTATTTAAAATCACATCAATTGAAGTGGAGGCAGAATGCATACCTCTAGTTAGGAAAGGTACTGACCAGAGGTTGCCTGCATAATTAATGGTCCAAGTCAAGGAGCATAGAAGACTTTCCTGAACAAGGTGAACAAAATGAGCCGATTCATAGTTTGATAGTAAGGCAGGCAAAAAAGAGGATATAAGGAGTGGATTACCAGCAACATTAAAACAAACAATAGGTGTTTCTTTAAATATATCAGAATGAGGGACCAATCACGAGGGTGGCTGGGCTATTGGACAACAGAGAAGTGAAAGGATTATAGAAGAAGAGACCACAGAAAATACAAATGCATTCTTTAATTTAATAGTGGGTAATACTGGTTGGTTTGTGCCTGAAATGTTTAATATATCAAACAAAACCTATAATACAACCAAAGATTTACTGGTTGGAAAATGGCGGAAGAAGCTTAAACTCTATTGTACCAGTTGTTCTTCATATTTAGCAATATTACGTATTTTAATGGATGAATACATCACTGAAAGATGTTCTAAAAAAGGACTTCATAATGAAGAAAACTACAGCTGATCAATGCATGGTAGAAGTTAATTCATTGTGCTTACCCCCTTTCACAGGAAAACATGCAGCAAATACTCTGTGACATAATTGCTGTAAAACTCCAGAAAACTCAGAATTACCCCAACGTCGACATCATTAAGAAGGAATGGTCACGCAATTATCTTCCAAATGCCACCATCATAACAGTGGCAATTTAATTAAATCTGCTGTAGCTTAAATTGCAATTACCCTCTCTCAGTTCAGTACGTACAGCTTTTTAAAATTCTCACATGGCATTGATCAAAAGATTATCTGCATATTTTTAATCATGCAAGCACAGTTCATAACAGAATACATTCAAACTGTTTGGATACAGACAAATGGTGTGTTGAACAGTCAGATGATATGATGGTAATTTTCTGTGGGCAAGCTCTGAGCCAAACCAATGAGTGATCAAGCAACCCTGACTCAAATAAGAAGAACATCAGAAAATAAATACTTTGATGGGCTCAGAAAAATGTGATTTGTTGAACAAACCCCATTTGGATACTATACAAAGATTGTAATTACACTGAAAGAGAGCCAGCATGGTTAAGAGCAGGTAGTCTCTAATCTGGAGAACCGAGTTGGATTCCTAAGTCATGAGCGGCAGATTCTTATCTGGTGAACCTGATTTGCTTCTCTACTCCTGTATTTCTGCTGGGTGACCTTGGGCTAGTCACAGTTCTTTGGGCCTGACCTTGGCTGGGAATCGGCAGGATATCAATTCATTAAAATAAAATAAATTGTGATCTGCATTAGACAGACAAGGGGTCAGGAATGGACAAAGTGGCAAATTTAAATCTTATAAGTTGCTTCCCCACTACCATCACATGTTCTATACTAAGACTGAAGACTTTTTGATTCAGGAAGTCTTTAAACTAGTTTGGGTTTCCTGACTAGGAAGCCTTCAATCTGTATCTGAAGACTTTCTGATTTATGACATTGTCAATCTAACACAGCAATTTGTTGTGACAGATAAACTGTTTGGTTTATCAAATGGTGGTTGCCAACTATAGATTCAGAATACTGGTTTTTGTCAACAAACAAATTTGCTGAACCATGCCTATTTGGATGGGTCACAAGGATTACAGTCACTGAAGGCTTCCTACTCAAAGTAGGACACTTTCCATTTTGGTGTGGTGCACAGAGTAAGAATCCGGGCCCTGCGGGACCTTGGAGAGTTCCGCAGGGCCTGCAAGACGGAGCTGTTCCGCCGGGCCTTTGGAAGAACCAGCCGCCAATAGTGCCCCTTCCTTGGCCCTTAACATCTGGGCCACCAAACATCTAATGAGACTCGCCATGCCTCCCTCTACCGTGGGGAGGGAGGGATTTTATATTATTGGAACGCTGGACGCCACCTATATCTTGATTTTAGTTTTAAATTTCAATCTGGAGTTTTATATTTTGTAAATGCATTGAGAATTTTATAGCTGCTTTTAAATGCTTATTTACTTATATTGTGTTTTAACTGTTGTACACCGCCCAGAGCCCTTTGGGGATGGGGTGGTATAAAAAATAAAAATAAAATAAAGGGTGTAAGCCCAAGAGCTTCTGGCTTGCATTTGTGATTAATAAACTACAATTACAGCCACATCCAAAGGGGGCGGGGCGGGCGAATTGTGCAGTGGAAGAGGCACAAGCCTGCACTGGTGGATTCACACTCCCCAGGGTACTTACCCGGGCCAAGGGGCAGAAATGCCAGTAGGGGGCTACTGTCACTCCCTGCGGCACTCAGTGCCACAACAGCCCTCTCATGCCACTGCTAGCCACATTGGCACAGCAGGAATATGGCAGAGGCATGGAAGGGATGGTCCAAGGCGTGGATCCGACATTAGTCTGTTTCCACCCTGGGTTTGCAGCAGTTAAGCCGCAGCTCTGGCTCTTTTGGTTGGCATAAGTCCATATAGCCCAATGGAGGGCTCACCAATGGAACTAGGTTTTGTCTTTGTTGTTTGCCTGCCAGAAAGCCCTCTTGGAGGCGGTGAGGTGATGCCATTGTGGTGCTGTGGAGGTTTTGGATGGGGCTGCCCATTTCTCCTGTAATTTTTTTTTCAAATGCTGGGTCCCAGTGTGGCTCAAGCAGCAAAATTGCCTGCTTCCCTCCACCCAATTCTTGGCATTGAGGGTTCCATCAAAATACAAACTACTAATAATGTCAAATTTTATAAAGTGCTACTTCATAAATGTACAGATTACAACTAACACTGCAGTTTCTTTGGTGGAAACGACCGCTGTTTCAGCAAAAGCAAGGCCAACTGGCAGAGAAGAAAAGTCTGCTCTGGAAGCAAGGAGGCTCAGACTCATCAGAGAAAACACAGGCAGCCTTTGACCTTCTGCTCTGCTCTTTCAATCCCTTCCTGGAGGATGAGAGCAATGTAAACATGACATGGCCTGCCTTTCCCATTCACACCTGATTTGCAGTCCTCAGCCTGTACAGGGAAGCCACAGAATAAAACGGATTCACATGCAATTAGAGCAGGACGATGAGCAGCCATGTAGGGGATCTTGAAAGTCATTATATTTTGCTCCCCCACCCCCAGAAACAAACTGCCCCAAAAGTTAATATATCTAATGAGATAGTTGCATGATGACTGTGCAAAAGATGCTACACTCCATCAGCAACAAAACTGTGTGGTATAAAAGAGTGCTTTGGAAGCACCCTGTGGAAGACAGATGTATGCAAAGTCCTTATGTTGTCCTCGCGGTTCACAACGTTTCAGTTGCTCAACACCTGGAGAAGAAGCACATGAGTGGCAAGGGGTTTAATATCATACTGTGGATGGTGGAGGGATGTGATAGTGAATAAACTCATTACACAGGATCTTTCTCTGAGTTGTTAGAATTGACCCCGTGATTGCGGATATCACTGCTGGAGCTTCCAACAACTCAGGTCTAGCGGAATGGCCCGAACAAACCTGCTACTATAAGTTCAGAATCACTGCGTGTTCACACATCCAATTCCAAATCATTATGGCTTGAGTCTCCAATGATTAACAAATGTAAAAGACAATCTCTTTTAGTGGTGTGTTAAAAAAATTCTGTGGTAGCTCAAATAATTGATTGTCAATTACTGTGAATAATTTCCTTTTTTCTTCCTCCTCTAAAGTTTATGATCGTTCATTTGTGTTATTTCTTGATGTTGTCTGATCCAGTTATGTAACTTGTAATAAATTCCTAATTAAGGTTCCTGGGGGGGGGGGGGAGTGTTAAAAATTCACTGTCAAGAGAATACAATCTAGTTAATCAATTGAGGCTCCTCTGCTGCTTTAACTGGCACAACGTACAGTGCAATTCTAAGGAGAGTGACTCCAGTTTAAGCCCATTCATTTCAATGGCCTTTGACTGGAGTAACTGCACAAGATTGCACTGATAGTTTCCTGCCCTTCTAGTCTCTAAGCCAAGATCCTTGCTCACAACTACCAATCTTAGTCCAGACTAATCTCTATGTGCAATTTTGCAAGATAACTAAAGCAATGGGCAGTTTCCCAGACACGGAGGCCTTCTTGCCTATGTGCCTGAACCATATGAAATACAGTAGATAGTTTTAGAAATTAAAGATGGGCTTTTTAAATAGCAGTGCTGATTTTGGAACACCCAGCAAGGAGTGACCTGTTTGGCCCCCTCCTTACCAGTTTGCCAGCTGTTGCTTAATACAGTACTTTTTAGAATGGCATTTGGAGTTCAAGTGTTGGAAGCATCTTTTTATTCTCTGCTGATTGGTGCTGCATTTGGCTGATTACTGTTTCTGTACTGCTGTATCAATTTGTGTTCCTTGCTGCTTTTGTGGGTGGTGTTATTGTCTAGTGATTTTACATTATTTTGATACTAAAGTTGTCCTGAGGAGTCTGCACAGGATGAAAGAGCAGGGTGGGAATTTTTTAAAAATCTATCGTCTCTTTCAATTTCTCCTCTTCTCCCACATTCAGAGATAACAGAAAATCTGAAGTCACGACCACATTTACATTGCAATCCTATGCTGAGGCGCTCCTGTTTAAGCCCACTGAAATCAACAGGTTGTCGTTTGGAGGACCTCTGCACTGGACTGGACTGTTGCCGGCTTTTGTGGAAGCACTCAGTTATTTCTTCAAACTGATTTCGTCCTGCTTTTTCACAAAAACTGCATGCCAACAAGCACAAAAGAAGGATGTTGGGACAGGAAAGAGTAAGCTGTCCTTTGGCTGGCATGCCATTGTTAGGTCACGCTCCGCTTTCTCCTATCTCAAGGATTTGGTAACCAGGCATACTTTAATACAATGCAAGTATGCAGATCACCTGATGTTTGGATAACCTTAAGGGTCACTCCGCTCTCACTGCAGGATGAGCAGAATGGCTCAGGATAATTTGTTTTGTAAGCTTCCTCCCATGCTGTCCCGAAGCTCCAGGGTATCTTTTATAATCATCTGGATGGTGTTTTGTTTGCAGGCTGCTACATTTGTTCAGCTGCCTTGCATTTGCTTCACCCCCAGGTTAGTCACAACTGCGTTTGTCCATTCACTCATGTGGTTCACAGAGCTCAAATGCATGGGCGATGTGGGCTTGTATGGTGCCCGTGTTCTCCATGAAGTAGCCCATAGAAAACTTTTAAAAACATAATTTCAATTTTATGAATGTACCTTTAAAAAAAATACAATGTCAAAACTTTAAATTTTCAGTCTAACAAATGTTCCACCCTAAATTCAAACAAAGACTTCCCGCTGGTTGTTGTGAGTTTTCCAGGCTGTGTGGCCAGGGTAGACAATATATGCCCCACTAAACATTCCCTTCTCACTGGACACAGAGTGTAACAGACTTCTCTCTGTGATACACCTCTGAAGATGCCAGCTACAGATGCAGGCAAAACATAAGGAACAAGATCTACCAGACCATGGCCACACAGGGTGAAAATCCTGCCACAACCAGTTGAATCCGGCGGTGAAAGCCTTGACAATACAAAGACTTCCCACTTCTTCAGAAAGACAGGAATAATCTCTTTTTCTATGCCATCATTTGCTGTCATTGCACCAATATGCTTATAATAATGTCTAATTTCTACTACAATTGAATCTATTCATCTACTCAATGTACAAAGAATACAGTTCACAAATCTTTTTTACATTTCATCAGGAAGGCAATAAATGGATTCCAAGTGTTAAGATGTCTCTCTTAAGGAGCAGCTGCTTAAAAAGCAGCAGTGGCGCAGTGGTTAAGAGCAGGTGCATTCTAATCTGGAGGAACCGGGTTTGATTCCCCGCTCTGCCGCTTGAGCTGTGCAGGCTTATCTGGGGAATTCAGATTAGCCTGTGCACTCCCACACACACCAGCTGGGTGACCTTGGGTTAGTCACAACTTTTCGGAGCTCTCTCAGCCCCACCCACCTCACAGGGTGTTTGTTGTGAGGGGGGGGAAGGGAAAGGAGATTGTAAGCCCTTTTGAGTCTCTTACAGGAGAGAAAGGGGGATATAAATCCAAACTCTTCTTCTTCTCCTCTGGGTCTTGTTCTCTTATTCTGTTAATCTGTCCATTTCTGATAAATCTATCAGTTGGTCAATCTATTATTGATACAAAAGTCCATTGAAAACTTTAATTCAGACCTGTGCTGTTGCTTTACAACATGGACCCTGGTAGGATCCTAGGAATAATTTCCTCCATGATCATTACTTACATCTGGGCAACAGTGCCCCACAGTGGTTATAGTGCCTGACCAGGATCTGGGTGACCCAGGTTTGTGTTGGTTTTTTTTTTTTCATTCTAGCATACAAGCACTGTGGCAGATATGTCAGTTAAGTCAATTGTACTAAGATCTCTCACTGCGTATGTTGGCTAAAATGCTCTCTTTCTCTGTGAATGTATTTCTGTCAGTTTAGACAATGTTTATTGAATCTTGATACTTGAAACCTGTAAACTGTAAATATGAAAATAGTTGTTTTGTATTGGTTGCAATGTAACAAAGTAAATTGAAGATTCAACAGCTCTCCGAGAGGGAAAGGTGACTTATTTTACCACAGAAGAATAACCAGCTTATCCTAACTGATGCAGTAACCTAGTCTCTGAACTTCCTTGCCTACTCTGTTTGGGATCCTTTGAAAGAGAGAAAAATTAGTGCATCCTACTTAAAACTAATTTTTCCCTTCAGTTTAAACCCCCACTCTGCCATGGAAGATCTCTGGGTGATCTTAGGCCACACATTCTCCACTTAGCCTATGTCACAGGCTTGTTTGGGGAATAATAAAAGGAGGAGGGATAATTATGTTATAAGATGCTTTGTGTTTCCATTGGGGCAAAAAAGTGGAGTATACATTTCCAAGTATGCAATGATATGCTTAATCTCTAAGCCATCATAGTTTTAACATTTTACTTTTAAAATAAATTCTTTGTTTGTTCTCAAGACTAGCATTTACAACTGGAAAGCCAGACACCTTCATTAAACAGGTCATTCTGCTTATTCCAGTCTGCGGGCTTTAAAGAAATCTAGAACAATTCACACATGACTCATCAGGACCCACCAGTAGATCATGTTAGGAAGCGTCATAGAGTTTGTGCCATTAAGGGACTCTGGGATCTGGGGAAATGTAGTCCAAAATGACATAAGAATCTGGTGGATCAGACCAGTGGTCCACCAAGTCTAGAAACCTTAATGGCCAACCAGTTACTTTGGAGGGCCAGCAAGCAGGGCACAGAGATCAAGGCCTGATATTGCCACCTGACATTGGAATTCAAAGGTTTCTTGAATGAGAAGACACCCTTTAGTCACTATGGTTGTAGTAAACAGTGATGGATGTCCTTTGAGGAATGAGACAAACCCCACCTGTACTTGTGGAACTTGGAGATTTTATTTTGGGGATGTGCTGAAAATTGAAAAAGGGCCCTGAAGAAACATAAAAGAAGACAGAGCTGGTGTCATTATCAAAGTAAGATGGGATAGTATTAAAGTTAGCAATAGCGGCTCCGTTACACCTACCTTGTTTTCAGTGGAAGAACCACAGTGCCTTGGTACGACAACTGGGAAAATTGGCTGAAGCAGTTTTTAAAGTGAAGGCAAAGCGACTCATCCTAAAAATGTGATGGTGCAGTCAAAAATATTTTAAACCTTATGGGAAATCTAGTCTAAATTTGTGTAGATCTTTAATGTTGCATCAGCAAACATCCTCAGTCTTATTTTAATCAGTGCTCTTATCTCATGCCTATGGATTTTCATTCCATGGAGACAGCCTTGGCCAGCAGTCAACTGGGGAACAACTGAGTAACCAAATGAAGGCAAAGGTGGAAATGATTTGCAGCCTGCTGTTACATTTGCTGCATAGCCGTTCAAATACACCTTTATCGTTCCTCACACCTTTGGCTTCCTGAACATCTTCTTAACTGTATGAACAATTTGGTTTCTGTGCAAGGCAGAGCACAGATCTGAATGGAAAACTTTATTTCTATCCACCTTAGAAATACTGGTGACACAGCTGTTTCTCCAGCTAATCCCCCCTCTCCCCAAAGCATTAATGCTGTGGGGATGTTGAGGTGAGCCCTTTCAACCTGCTTGATTAATTGTTGTCATGTGATTTTATTCTTTATTGGATAAACTTGAAAAAGAGTTGATTGGCTGGGGGAGGAAATGAAAGTTAAACACTATTTGTCTTCCCTTACATTTCCATTGATCTATTCACACTGTGTTATCCATTTTCCATTAACGTTCTATTAGTACTACACCTTATTTTAGAACCAGAGTTGGCAAATCAATTTGTGGTCTAAGAACCTTGTCTAAGAGGCTTTCAATTTGCAGACTGAGAAATGGGATTAAGACAGCAGGTTTGTTATTTTGTCTTCATCTGTGACATAACATGCTGAGATACTTCTAAGACTGATTCTGGTCTTGATGTTAAGAGTTTGAAACAAAAACATAAAATATAACACAGAGTCTAATCTATGCTGGCCAATTGTAGAAAGGCAGCACAAAACCATTTTAATTAGATTAATAAAAACATCGGCTTCTTCAAAATGTCCAGCTAAAATAACTTTCTAAAACGATGTTCCAAACAAGAACTCTCATAAACTGGGTTTATCTGGAGAAGGAACATTGCATGCGCATCTGCTGCTTTTACCTGATACCATCGCATGTTGAAGGATTACATTTGCATGGAATTTACATGTGCATATCTGAACATGTGTAGAATTCCAGGCATGTAACCTGATATCCAGGAAAATGGAAGGTCCTGGATTGCATCTACAGGATCCTTTCAACCATGAGCTTGAACATGTGGAGATCAGGGATGAGGCTAGTGGCTATGTCTTCTCTAAGTCCTCTCCATGGGTTCCTTTCTGTTCAGATGAAGGTCTCAACAATGCTTAACCTTGTGCTTAAGAATCATACTGGCTTGCAGTCTGATGCTAACACTTGTGCCAGCAGGACTGGGAGGAAGGTGTGTCAACCTGGATGAGAGTGTGAGTCTGAAATTGCAAAGTATCCATATAAATAAGGAAACAGAAAGATTGCAGTTTTAATAGATGTGGAGGACAGGAGATTTCAACAGCTTCTTGGGTGCCTATGTCTTTTGTTTTTTGCTGTCAAGTCACAGCCAACTTACAGCATGCTCTCATTCAAGGCAAGAGATGTTTAGAGATGGTTTGCCGTTGCCTGACTCTACTATGCAGCAAATCCTAGAATTTTGGGGTGTTCTCCCATCCAACTACTAACCAGGGCTGATCTTGTCCATAATATCCTAGGTATCATCACCATCATCATTACTGTAATTAATTTATAGACATGATGCATCACCATTTTTATAAACATAAAGGACACTATCGTGCTCTCTATAGGCCCCTGTGGACCATTCCCTGCCATCCGACCAGCAGCGTCCCCCACATTTGTCCAGAGGGGTTGCCTTCACCAGTGTGACCGTTTCTTGGGGCACCAATATGCCACTGAACACTGTTGCCTCCTCTGTGGATATGCTAGCCCCAATGCTTTGGCAGGGCCTGCCTACCCCTGGAGGGATCCCCTACCCTCTGCTGGCTCCCTTCAAGGAAGTGTTAGGGCCACCTCCTGCCCCTTCCTTGCCTGGTCCTGCTCTTTCCGTGTCCCTGGGCTGCTTTCTGCACCTCATTCCGCTGCCCCCCTGCTGCCTATTGTCTGATCTGTTGGTCAAGACCCCTGTCCCCTCATCCCCACCCTGCTGTTCCTGTGCTACAGTCCCTTTCCCATGCAATTGCATTTTTGTGTGCCATTCAGGAACTGGCTGTGACACAGCTTACCCCCTAGTGACTCAGTTGTGCCATTGCTACACCATCCCCCGCTGTGGGACAGCTCCCCCCACCCCCAAATTGCACTGAAAGTCCATTCAGTTCTCAGGTTAATAACCCTTGAAAAATGATACCAGGATACACAAAGAGATTGTTTCTTGTCATGAATCAAATTTCTTGCTTAAACACTTCTGCATGAAAGTACGTGGCTTTGACAGGTGTGCTCCAGAGACATACAACCAATTGCATGCACTCCTTCCAAGGTATACCTCAGTGAAAGTGACTGGAATGGGCTTCCCAACCTACCAGTCTTTTGGATGATGGCAGGAAGCTTCAGGTCCCGTCTTTGGCACCCAAACATTTCAGTGGCATCCAGAAAGTTCCTTCCAGTGTGCACATTTTTCTCTATGCTGTGCAACCCACATGCAATATTCAATTAAATGTAGCGCTCATAAATCAGTATAAAAGTGCACTGGACAGTACAAAGATACATACCATGGAGAAAAACTGTAGCAGTCTTTTTCTACTTTTTCCACTTTGTCCCCTGGACACAAAATCCAAGGACAAATTCTGCTGTCAAATTCTGCCGAAAGCAAAACTTTAAGCAAATTTGGAAAGCACTCCTCTTAGACTAAACATCTGTAGGGGTATGGTTAGAAGCCAATAAAACTGGTGAACTTCAGACAAAAGATTTCTGTACATCTCTGTTTATAACTGAAAACATGGCAAGCAAAGCATCAAGGTGGACTGAGCGTCATGTAGATGGTTCAAAATAAATCTTGCACTTTGGAAAGAGAAAGTATTACCTAAATTTAGGTCAGTGTTGTAGAATGATTGGAAGTCATCAAAAGTTATTTAGCAGAGAATAGCTAACCTCAAAGGCAGAAATATCTACCTATCAGGTCCACAAAGATTTGTATACTCAAACCACACAGTGTCATGAGCACACAAGAACATAAAGGAGCACTCAAGGTAACATAACTTAAGAGTGCCAATGTACGGGGCCATATAGTAGTTACACTTCAACTGAAGGCCTTTTTCATAAAATATGAAGACAATGCTACATAAATCACCATAGGGATAATGAAGTATTATGCATAACTCCAAAGCAGCATGTAAGATCGAGCTCTGTTTATTCCTTCCTGTGACTGATTTACATGAGATTAATTAAAATGTAGAATAATGCATGAGCGGTTTAAAGGTTTATGCAACATCTTAATGCACTCAGTAGTCCGACAGCTAATTTAGAATTTCTGCCATGGCTTAGTCTCCAGCCAATCCAAGCCCACCTTTCCAGCAAATCAGACTATTTGCCATATCATTAAATGTCTTATATTGAGATGAGCTTTCCTCCTTGTATGAAGTAACTGATTTGGGTTTCAGGCCTTAAATGGACAGATTACTGCATTCCTTTGTTGCACGGGTTTGATTTTGAGAGGTTTGATTAATGTGAAGTGCCGCCTAGCTGATGAAGAAAACCTTCAGATACTTTGACTTAGAAACTAACCAGCATGGTAAACTTTAATTGGTTTTGTCGTGTCTGGCTTTCAGACAGATATTAAAAGGAAAATGCTCTTTTCTTGTTGACTGAACAGGCCAGGTTTGTCAATTTACTTAGGGTTGCCAGCTCTGGGTTGAAAAATATCTGGAGATTTTGGGATGCAACCCAAAGAGGACCGGATCTGGGGAAGGGAAGGACCTCAGCAGAATACAGTAAAGTCCACCCTCTCAAGGAGTCACTTTCTCTAGGGTAACTGTCTTCTTTAGTCCACAGTCAATTATAATACTGGGAGATCTCCAAGCCCCACCTTGAAGTTGGCAACCCTAGGTCCAAATGGTACCCTAGGTCCTTGGTACCAAATGGTACCAAGATTATCATTAGTTACATATGTATCATTTTTTTACTGGTATAATAGCTAAATAGGAGCTGTTTGTCCTTGGGTCAGATTCCAAAAGTCATCTAAAAGAAATGACTGATTTTATTTCATCCTTTCTGTAACAATAACACATCTCATAGCACCCCAGATCCTACTGAATATTTCCTACATCTGAACTGACCTGTAGCAATACCTGTATTCACTGCTACGCATTTGGCCAAGGTGTTAAATCCTTCCATTGGCTTAGTAAATAGCTTCCCATTGAACTCAGAAAAGCATTATGATTATAAGCATTTTCAACAATACTGCGACACGGATTTTTTATAAGATTGGGTAGTGAAAGTAATGATGACCCTAATATTCACCTTTAGAGAACAGTTGGGGTTCTACAATAATGGAAAATCAATATATTTGCAAACTCTAGAGCTTTTTTCACCCCAATCTGTGATCATTCAGTTTATCTATTATACAATCGCACAATTAACTGATTCTCCACACAGTCTTATTTTTCAGAGGAGTGGCATCCCACTGCTTCAGAACGAGGTTCTTTAGCAATTTTCAGGAAGTAACACTTCAAGTCATCCGACTCTTCCACTTACTCCCCAGAGAAAACCTCATTGTTATGAGTTCCATTTCTATTCCTGTTTCTACACTTGAAATGACTATATGAAGGCAGTCTCTAGGGAATTTTTGATAGCTATTCTTTAGCACTAAGTAAATAACTGTTTTGAGTCGCACAGCTCAGCATGATCATGAGTAGAAGATGAAGCAATTTATAATAAATAAAACATGCCATGAATACTGTATTAAAATGACTTAGAACTGCTCCACACAACTTCTCTTCTGTCCAACTCCAGTCAAGATTCCACGACTCTTGGCATTAATAAGATGGACAGCATTCAGAGTAGCTCTGATTTTACATTATCCTTAGCCACTGCAAAGCTCATGAAACATTCAAGTAAATTACACACCACATCTGTGCCATGTTATGTAGCAGTTGTGCAAAACTTCAGTTAATAGTCCTCACAAGCATTTAAAGCTGGTAAAGTTACCACAGTTGAATTTTGAATTTAAAGCACAGTTCAAAGTCTGGATCGAAGGAAGTGATTTTGTTTTTGCAAATTACAACAACCATACATATTAATACAAATTGTTGAGCATCAGTGCTTCTGAAATGTGTAAGAGCTAAGTCAGATATTCATGTGGAGAATGGGGACATTTATGTGGGGAAATTCTATGTAATTAAACCATCTCAGAATACATGTGAGTATTTAGGTTTGGTTCGTGCGTGAGGGAGGAAAAGGTAATGATGTGGTAAAATGGCCAATAGCCAATTATGCACAAGGTGCTTGCTGCATGGTGGAGGCAAATGTCTGCCACTGCAAGATTTCTTGTCCAGGTATTTCCTCTAGCCCAGCTTTCACTTTCCACTCTCTCTGCGGCAAGTAAATCTACTTATAGAATGATTTTAAATTTGCTTCGCTGCCAGAATGGGACAGATTTGTCAGTGGGCACAGCTTTGCCCTGGACCTTGTCCCTCTGCCAGCCCGCCTAGTCTCACCCCACCCACACTCTCCCTCACACTTCCCCCCTTGCCCTCCTCCCTGTTGTCGGCTACTTCCCGCTTCTTATCCTGCCGTATCATTTCTACTGCCCATGGCCTCCCCGCTCCTGCAGATCTTTAGATTTAAAAAAAATTAAATAACCATATTGATAGATCAATACTAACAGTAAAAAATGTAAAAATAATGACTAGATCATTACAAACATCTGATTTGCCCCTGCATTTATCAACAAACTGGGACGTTTTATACACAAGCAATCAGTGATTCCAGACCACACCGGGAAAAGCCCGTCAGTCTTGATGCTCGGGTTTACAGAACATCAGGAGACAGACAATCGTGAGCTTGGGGAGCTTAGCAAACGGCAGTTCACATTGTCCTTTTGAGGTTTTGAAGTTAGGGTTTGCATGTCGCCATTACTCTCCCTCTCACTTCCCATGATCAGTGTTCAGGCACTGCACAGATGCCGTATTCAAAACTTTTCTTTAATAGTTTCCCTTTTTCATGTTGATATAGCAATCTATCGATAGATTGATAGATTGATCTATTGATAAGTGTAAAGATAAAAATTAAAGATATATTAAAAATTAAAGTGTGCATACGTGATAAAGAACCTGTGAACAACACCCCTGCCCCCAACACAAGCAAAAGTCAGCTGATGCCTGCCCGGTGCAAGCGGGGAAGTGGGTAATAATGGCAAACATGCCATGAAACAAGGACTCCATGACCAATTCTCTTTGAAGTCATGGGAACCTCGCCATGTGTAATCGGCCTATACTTCTAATTGCAGCTTTGAATTTTCCTTTGTATGAAAAAAACAACAGAAATAAAAGTTCTGCTACCCATTCTTTGCTTTCTACTCTGCTTGCACTTGCATTCACAGAGTTTTGAACAAAATGAAGCATTCCAAAGAATGCTCTTTCATGATGCTCCAGCAACAGTTTGAAATTATGCAGTCTATTCCGCCCCTTCAGTATTCAGCCACCTCATTCTCACCTCATCTTCAAGTATGTGGGAACCATGCTGTTGGTGGAATGAAAGCAGTGCCTCTAATGACATTTTGCATATGCAGTGTAACACTGTCAGGGAGAAAGCTAGCTAATTCCCTCCATGTGTTTTGAGATGGTCAAGTTAGAAGATTGTGCCTCATGCCTGCCTGAACATCAGACCTAACTCTAAGGACTAATTCAAGTTTGTAGTGGTTGATTGTCAGCATATCCTAATTTTCAGCTGAATGGCAACAGGCCTTGATAACTATGTAAAGACTGACACTGTGCCTTAAACGCAATGCCAGCATGCTTTTAGCACTCTTTTACAACTATTATGGTTTAAGCTCAAAGGCATTTGCTAGATAAGGCTTTCTCTACACTAGCTTCTTCCCCCCCAAATTTTTTCCAGGGAAAGAACAATAAACTCCACCCTGTCAAGGCAAGTTTCAGTCTTTGTACAGTTTGTGTAGGGCAAAGAGCAACACACATGACTTGTGCTTAAGTGGCTTGACCATTTTTTGACATGCAGCAAACTGAGGTATACACAAGCTAGGGTTGCCAGAGATTTTGGAGGTGCAGCCTGATGGCAAAGTTAGGGGAGGAGAGGGACTTCAGTGTGGTACATTGCCACAGAGTCCACCTTCCAAAGGGGCCATTTTCTCCAGATGAACTGACCTCTGTTGTCTGAAGATCAGTTTTAATAGCGGGAGATCTCCAGCTACCACCTAGCTACTGTCACCCCCAATGCAACCAGATTTTCTGTTGTAAAGTGCCCCAGCTTGCTACTGCCACACCTGACTGCAATTATTGACAAGTAATCTTCAACTGGTTGATTGTATCCCCTTCCCCTGATTTTTAAACCAAAAACTGACTCCAAACATGCCTTACGGTAGTTTAGAACCAACATCAATTATAATAGCAGTAAAGCCCATTGTACAACCAAATACAATGGGTCTAGAAAACTGCTGGCGGGTTAACAGTGCTCACTGAGGGGGACAACCACTCCTGCCTTTCCTACTTCCCTGGCCCCATATCATTAGCTCCCTCCTCATTCTCATTATTTTCCTGAACACCTACATTGGCATGCAAGGGTTAATGGCAGCCACTGGGGGAGGGGTGAGCCCTCCTGTAATTCCTCCCCCCTTGTCACCAGCTCCCTTCTCATCCTCTTCCTGGATGGCTGCTCCTCTTCCTGGACTCCTGCACCACCATGAAACACTTAATGGCACAATTGCAGCTGCCAACAGTTGCAACCCTCCAACAGGGAGTGGCTGACACCTGCACCTGCTCCTCCCAGGCAGCTAAAGAACTAACATCAATTAAAATGATCGTATTTATTCAGCAGCAGGGGAGAAGGGCGAATGCGTGAGAAAGTAACTACCACATTCCACTGCTTTGTTGGTATGTTTTTTTACCTAAAGAAGCCCAGCTCACCAGCCGTTTTGCATGGTGATTGGCTGGAAGTGAGTCATGCATTGTAATTTCCTGGAAGTGAGTCGTCACCATCATGGCAAGCCTTTTATATAATAGGATGGTGTTAGGAGCCTAGGGCTAGCACTCCCATGTGAGATTGGGCCCAATATATAGTAGAAGGGTTCCTGACAACTTCCTTCTCTCCCTCTGAGTTGCTACAATGGTAGCAACTGGCAAGCTGGAGAAAGGACCTCTCAGCTGGAGCTGAATGCAGGCATGATGATGGTGTGCCTGTCTCCCTTCTGAAAAGCTCAGGTGCCACACATGATTGCCATTCACCTCAACTGCCTCGACCACTTAGGCTGACAGAGATTGACTGGTCCACAACCATCCAGAGAGCTTCAGGGCTGAAAGGAGATCTGAAGTCTGCATTACACAGTAAATAGCCCCAATTATGGTATTTGGTGACTGAGAAAAGGGGGAGTCTCAGCTGGCACCAAAAGAAGGGTGTCTGGCTGCTTCATTTCTCCTGCTGTCTTAAAGTCCTATCAGTCTCACTACTGAACAGTAACAATTCTACGGTAAGAGAAATCAGTCCGATTACTTGGTTTCTTTGTAAGTCAGCGGTAGTGGCCTTCAGGAAGGAGCAACCATGTCATTAGCTTGACCCATGTGGTTCTATCTCCCAGTTATTACCAGAGCACCATATAATCCATCACCTTGAAAATGACAGCCACATCACTGCAGTAATGAATGAATTGGCCCACACGGCCACTCACACAGACACATGCAAGCACACAGTCACATTTACCTTGAAACTGCAAGGGTAACGATTACTATGTTGCACTTTTTATAAGAATGAATGAATGAATGAATGGGGAAAACCCAGTGAGGAGAATATTAAAAATACCACATATATATAATTAAGGCTTAAAAATGGAGGGGGTGGGGTAGATTCTTGCTAGCATTCAGGCAAAACACAAATTTCACATTCTGCAGTCCAGTATTGTGTCATATTAGGAAATTTATTGAGCTAAGATGTTTAATGAAAGCCCACAATTATGAACTCCAAAGTGCCTTTACACAGCATAGCTTTCTAACACAGCCATATGTCCCCATATGTCCATAACCCCATATGTCCCACGTCGGTCTCTGCGCTCGGCGGAGGCCAATTTACTGGAGGTCCCCGCCCCCTCTATGATGCAGCTGGCCTCCACCAGGGCCAGGGCTTTTACGGCCCTGGCCCCTGCCTGGTGGAATGCTCTTCCACCAGCTGTCCGGGCCCTGCGGGACCTCAGTGAATTCCGCAGGGCCTGTAAGACCGAGTTATTCCGCCGGGCTTTTGGGGAGGCCGGCTGCTGATAGGTGCCCATTAACAACTGAGACCCGCTGTTCCCCTCTCAGAGTCAGGGGAGTGAAAGGCTGAACGCCATCTGTTTTAAATATTTATATACTTGGAGCGCTGCATTTAAATTAATATGAATTTTAGCATTTTATTATATTTATCCACTTGTATTATGTTGTAAACCGCTCTGAGCCCCTTGGGGGAGGGCGGTATAAAAGTGGAATAAATAAATAAATAAATAAATAAATAAATAAAATGAGCAGACAGCAAGAACAAAGACTTTGCGTGTATGTGTACTACACTATGTTTCGTATGTGTAAAATGAAGTAACTCACTGGCTATGTCAATCTAATTTTAGAAAATGTGCATTACAGCCACTATGGTTGCAGTCAAAGCTTGCTCGGCAGACGTGACTAACTGCTACATCCATCTGGCTGAACAATAACTCCCTCACTCTGGCAAAAGCTCCTTCAAAGCCTGCATCTCCTTTCTGTCTCATGGACTTCTGGTGATTATAGAGAGAAAATGCGGGGGGCTATTGCCACCTTTAAAAAATAATAATGGTTTTTATTAGGGGCTGTTGCTACTTTTTACTTCAAACTCCTGTAGTCCCGCTGGTGGCTTTCTTGAGTTTCAGCTGTCACCTCTAAAATCATAATTTCCCCCCTCTGCCGCCCGCTGCTTTGACAGATAGTTTGACCTCTGCTTGCCTCCCATATTTTGACTGGGAAAATGCTGACCTAGCCTAACTGTTAGCAGCAGCAGTGCTAGCAGCAAGGAACCAGGTTTAGTGACTGCCAGTCAGAGGAGACAACCTGGCAATTCTGGTGTTACCTTGACAACAAGCTTACCTTCATATCATGTAGGAAGGGCCACTTTTGCCTCACCTTACATTTGAAGTGAAGGGAAAATCAACTGAATGATGGTCCAGGAGACCACCTTGTGTCGTATAGGGGTTTCAGTGCTGGATTATGATCGCGGAGAAATGGTTTCCAATCCTCACTCTGCCACGGAACCTCATTTGGTGACTTTGAGCCGCTCATTATCTCTCAGCAGAACCTACCTCACAGGGGTTTTCTGAAGATCAAATGAGGGAGAGAGCATGCTCTTTTGAGCTCCTTGGAGGAGGGGTAAGATAAAAATGTTCTGGAAAGGACTGGATTGGCCTACAGAGCAATCTTAGCCCCCCCCCGCCCCCCACCCTCAGTAACTCTACCAAATATTAGTCCAGATATAATACAGGCAAATAAATTCCAAAAAGAAGCACTGAGTCTTCATTATCAACTTCATTATCAACTTTATTATCAACTTCATTATCTTTTAAAGGGGATTAAATCTTGATGTAGATTTTATTTACATTTTTATCACACAGCGACACATATGGTTTCTACTTTTATCCTCTCAACATCCCTGTAAGGTAGGGTATGCTGAGAATTAGTTACTGGCCAAGGTAACAAGAATTAGTTAATGACCACTAAGAACGATAATCAAGTGGGGATTTGAGTCAGGGTTTCTCCCATTCCTAGTCACATTCTAACGTGTCAAATACCCACTGCTAGTGAGCAACTGCCTGCTGCTACAACCTCATGCCAGCTGGTGCACCCCACCCCGCCCCCAGTAGCCCTGCCACTGACTCACGTATAAGTCGAGGGGGGCATTTTTCAGCCTAAAAAAGGGCCGAAAAACTTGATGTGCGTATATACAGTATGTACTTTTTGGGCTGAAAAGGTGTGCCCAGAATTGGAGCCTACAGAGCAAACCTTCAGCAGATGGCAGCAGGGAGAATTTCTTCAGCTGCAGACAAAATGTTGGGCACAAGCAGAGAAAAAGTTCTATGATGCCTTTGCTGTCTGGAAAGCATATCAGAAGCTGCGTTTTTAAAGACATCCCCAGATGGGTGTGTGGAGTGAAAAGAGACAGTCGCCTCTTTTTAAGACGTCCCACAGACGTCTTTTTTTGTGCTGTGAGGAATGGACCATAGAGTCCACTTTCCAAAGCAGCCATTTTTTTTTCCAGCTGAACTCATCGCTGCCACCTAGTGATCAGTTGTAATAGTGGGAGATCTCTAGCTACAACCCGGAGGTTGGTAACCATAGGTGGAAGAGCTAGTGAGGGGGGGAAGGAAGAACAGTTAGGTTTGGGGAATATGCACATGGGTGGGTGGAAAGGAAAGCAAGACTAACATACTGGTAGGAAGAAGGTGACCTCTGGCCACTGTCTGATTAGGACACCCCAAAACCTGCAACCAGCACTGATTGTAGGTACCAGCTCCAAAGTAGAACTCACAGTCGTTCCTAGGAGCTATGAATACAGCCATTTATTTATTTATTTGTTTGTTTGTTTGTTTGTTTATCCATTCTTTCAATTTTTATACCGCCCCATCCCCGAAGGGCTCTGGGCGGTGCACAACAGACAGTCATATATAAAGATAAAACAACTAAAACCTTTAAAAGCAGCGATAAAAATGAAGACTAATGAATAAAAAGTGGCGTCCAGCAACCCCATTTTTAAAAATCCTCTCTTAAGAGGGAGGAGCAGCAAGTCCCAAGATGGCAAGAGGCCCAGATGTAAAGGATTGGGGGGGGGGGCACCAACGGCTGGTCCCTCCAAAGGCCTGGCGGAACAACTCCGTCTTACAGGCCCTGCGGAATTCAGTAAGGTCCCGCAGGGCCCGGACAGCTGGTGGGAGAGCGTTCCACCAGGCTGGGGCCAGAGCCATAAAGGCCCTGGCCCATGTGGAGGCCAGCCGTATCATTGAGGGGCTAGGGACCACCAGTAAATTGGCCTCCACTGAACAAAGAGGCCGTACAGGGACATATGGGGTGATGCGGTCTCGAAGATATGGCATTCCATTCAAGATACTTTTGCAGCATGGATGGTTTCAGACTTCTTTGCTTGCAGATCATCTTTTGTAAGATCATTGTACAAAACTAAAGGACCAAAAAGTGCTTGGAATCCAATGTGCCCACAGATTTGGGGTGGCAATGGTATTATATTCTGAACTGCAACTAGCCAAAGGCTAATATGCTGCAAAAAACAAACCATTGGCTTGTTAAGGGCCATTAGGGAGCATTATACATATTAAAGCTGAATAACTCATTTGCCATCAGAACATTACCAATATCATCTCAGCGAGACTGACCTTTTCAAGGATTCCATTAGGTTATGTGATATTCCTCAGTGCTACTCAAATATACAAACACTGCTTCTCTGCTCTAGTTTATCAACACATTATTGAGGGAGCTGCAGAATGAGGCTGAATCACATTTGTCAAATAGAATAATGCAGCCTTTCAAATAAGCCTTGGTAGGGTGGACTATATATTATAGCAAGGGCATACATTTGGATTTTGAATGGAATTTGAGAATTCGCTTGAGAATTAGATGTGCTCAGATTTATTTCAGCTCTATAGATACAAGGGGGGCAAGATACTAGAATAATGCTCTTTGTGCAATCCCTAGTCAGGGTCTACCAGTATTTAGACAAGTCAAATTTTTACAAACACCCACACAACCAGAACAATGTGGAGCTGGTGAACAATGGTCTATTACCAAGCCAGTCTGAAGGAAACTCAGAATGGTCCTGTTCAGACTCAAAACAGTCTGAGTGGACAGAATATTGGAAGCAGAAAGGAGGTAAGTCATTAGTGATGAGAACATTTAGATAGTTCCATGCGTAACACTTGGGACTACTGCTAAGTGCAACTTGGGCCTCCTCAGGTGAATGAGTCAAAACAAATTATCTACTTCTTTTGGACTGCCTGGGTTCTGCAAGGTCTTGCCTGCAAGGTGGCCATTTTCTGACCGACTTGTTCTCAACAGTGGAGTCTAGTTGGTGGTGCCTGCCTGCTGTTGGCTCTCCCCTAGATGCCACTGACATCCCTGAGGGTCTCATCCGCCCCAATGAAACAGGAACAGAACGGAATGGTAAAGTTATTCCTTGATGCCATTTGATGTTGTGGGGTAGTCTGTGTGGAGAAAAAATGAGAGAGAAAAACCTGGAGTTGCATCATATTGTCATCAAGGAAGAAAGACTTTCTGCAATGGAGAATGAGCTTTTCTGAGGCAAAAAGACTTCCTCTGATGAGAAAAGTATTTTTGTTGTTCTTGTGGTGGTGGTTAAAAGAAGTCTTCCTCTGTTGGAGGAAGCCTTGACAGAAGGAAGTCACAGGACCCTTCTTATGAAGTAGTTAAAGTTGAATCACTGACCCAAAGTTGCTCATTGGGCTTCAGGGCTGAACCTTGGTTCTTTCAACGCCTAGTCCAGTGCTCTAACCAACTGCCAGAAATGTATATCTGTTATAATGTTATTCTTTGGGTTTTACCTTATTCCCAAATATATAAAACTATATATTAATAAAAGTTCTACCTCAATATTTCCTGGTAACCTTGTATATAAGATGATAACGGCTTACAGTTCATAGATTTCTTCTGCTGGAAGACTACATTTGGTTTATTGGCTTGCCCGTCCATTTATGGCTAATTCTTAATATTTTCAAGTTACTCTCATCATCTGAAATATTCTGCTATGTTACTATGGAAACAACTATCACCATTATCTATAAATGAAAGAGAGGGACAAAGGGAAAGGAAGAAGCAAAGTAGCCATAAAATTGATGCTGTCCTTATGAATATTTGCCCTAAAGGCAGTATCTCAACAATCTATAAAACCTGACATATGCACTGCTTCCTAAGAAAAGCACAGATAAATGACAGATGTGTTGAAATAGCTGTTTGATAGACTCTGGACAATTGAATTAAGTATTTGGATTACAACAATATCTCAGATCATTTCACAACAGAACGTTTGTGACCAATGTAATCATTTCTACTGCTTTACGCATGCAAAATCACAAAATGCTTGTTTATTCATGATGAGGATTTTGGCACTATGACAATAACGCATTATGGATAATTCTGTATTTTACTAAGGGACATAACGTAAGTGCTATGCAGGGACTCCTACTATGTAGGGAAACCACTAAAGATGTTATATTTAACGGGTCATATCCAGCAAACTTTTTTGTTGAATGTTAACTCCCTTCATTGTTAATTTTTAAATTCCTCTCCTTATTACTGCTGATGTCCTACATGGTTTTTCCCCCCCATATAGATCCCATTACTCTGAACACAATATTTTTAGTGGTCAAGAGAGAGTTCTTTCTTTTTCACTACTGGAATTCTAAGTAGCCGACCTCCAAGAGCACCTGGAATTCTCTTGGAATTACAAGAGATCTACGGATTACAGAGATCAATTCCCTAGAGAGGCAGCAGCTTCGGAAAGGTGGACTCTATGGCCCCTAACTCTGCCCTTTTCAGGAATCACCCCAAAATATCCAGTAATGACCCAAGCTGGAGTTGACAATTCAACCAATATCTTAGCAAAAGCCACCATTCTGGATTTCAAGGGAACACAGAGAGGACTCAGTGAGATGATCAGGGACATGTCTTACTCGTGTGTTTTACTGGACATCTCTGGAATCAATGTTTTGGATGTGGAATATTTCTTTTGAATGGGTAGCTCCATCAATGTACATATGCCTCACAAAGACAACAAAAGATACAATCCAAAATCTGGCAGTGAGGAGAAAACTGAATCAGGAGAAAAATTGTCATGCAGAAGGAGCAAGGGATAAATACAAGAGCACACTCAGATAAAGCTGATTTGATTAGAAGACAAGAGTGTTTAGGAGCAAGGTCAGTTTGATGAAGGATTCAAAGAAGACAGAAGCCCTGTTCCCATGTTATAGGGAATGCATGTACATCCAACATGTACGTGAGTCCTTCTGTTTGTAAGAAGGAACCACTGCACATTAACTTCACAGATGAAATTGAGGATTAGCACCTAAATAAATGTACAGTTTCAATCACATTTTCAGCTGTACATGTATGGAATGTAACATAAGAACTAACATACATGTAAAGAAAAATTAAGTACACGCTGCACATGAATGGTATGTATATTCACTGTACATTGTGAATAGAGAGAGATGGAACGTCCACGTAAATGTTCTGGGTGGAACTTCCAGGCATAGAAAGAAACAAGTATTCACAATAACCTAATGATACTTTGATCTTCATTTTAAAAACCACCAAATAAAATACTAGTGACAGCCCTTAAATGTCTCTAAAATATTTAGATTTGAATCCAGCACTGGATTATTGTAATTCGCTCTACGCGGGCCTTCTCTTGCGGTTGATCCGGAAATTGAAGCTGGTCCAAAACGCAGCGGCTCGTCTTCTCACAGGGGTCTCAGTCAGAGATCATATCACCCCCGTGTTGTGCCGTCTGCATTGGCTCCCAGTGGAATTCCGGATCATCTTCAAGGTGTTGGTTTTGACCTTTAAGGCCCTTTACGGTCTGGGGCCCTCATACCTACGGGACCGTCTCACCCCTTATGTCCCGAGTCGTGCCCTCCGCTCTGCGGAGGCGAATTTACTGGTGGTTCCCGGCCCCTCCATGATGCGGCTGGCCTCCACACGGGCCAGGGCGTTTACTGCCCTGGCCCCTGCCTGGTGGAACGCCCTCCCTCCACCAATTAGGGCCCTGCGGGACCTTGGAGAGTTCCGCAGGGCCTGTAAAACGGTGCTGTTCCACCAGGCTTTTGAGGGAGCCGGCCGCTGAGTCCGCCCCTCGTACTGTCCTGCACACTGGCCATCTGTTGGACCATCTGCCAATCCCCTCCCATCCCAGGGTTTGACCACTGGGGTTGGGTGCCAGACGTCTTCTATTATTAATTCAATTATTTATTGCAAGTATTACTGCTGCTGTAGTTTATAGTTTTATAGTTTTATGGCTTTGTATTTTGACTGGGGTTATTCGATTTGTTTTATTGTATTGTTGTTGTTGTGCACCGCCCTGAGCCCTTTGGGGGTAGGGCGGTTTACCAAATCGAATAAATAAATAAATAAACCAACTAGCATTTGGGACATTTAAGCTTTCAGGAGTCCAAGCTTTCGCCATCAGATATGATTAAGAGACCTCTGATTCTTGGATGCTCATACTATTAAGGTTTTGTTGGTCTCTAAGCAGTGGTGGGATCCAAAAATTTTAATAATAGGTTCCGATGGTGGTGGGATTCAAACAGTGGTGCCGCCGCACACACGTACCTCCAGTCTCTATTGGGCAGGGAGGTTGCTTTAGTAACCCCTTCTTGGCACTCAGAAAAAATTAGTAACCACTTCTAGAGAAGTGGTGAGAACTGGTTGGATCCCACCTCTGTCTCTAAAGCACCAGCGGACTCAAATCTAACTGTTCTACTGCAGACCAATGTGACTACTTTCTGAAACTCCATAAATATGTGTTGCTTTATATTACTGCAATATGCCATTATCAACATGGTCTAGTAAGATTCTAAGTAACAAAACAATAGCATTCAGCACTCTCCAGGTTTTCTATGACAGCTTGTTTGGATAGCCATGAATAAATGATAGAACTTACTAAGAAATTAAATATTTAGTTTGAAAACTGGGGCCTTGTTTACATAGTTAAATAAAAACTTGATTGTTTCTGAGGGCTGATTTATGCATTTCAGCTATAGTGGGGAGGCATTCCTGGGTGACTGCATCCCATCCCATACTGATAAAGTCTATATCAGGATTGTCCATTGGGATAAGCCAAACCAAAACCAAAACACTGCTTCTCTGTTCTAGTTATTAATTTGCATATTTAGCATGGTGTTAAAAAATAAAAATTCATTTTTATTTTTATACCCTGCCCATCCCAGAAGGGCTCAGGGCAGCAACAACATGTTAAACCTACATTACAGTTAAAAATCATAATTTTAAAAATGCTCACCATAACTGAAAAGATAGCGCAAAGGCAGGACCACGCCTGCTAAAAAAAGACCTTTTTAAAGGTGCCTGGGTCTCTGAGGCACTTGTGCTGGGCCTAGCCGGGGGGGGGGGTCTCACTGGGGGAGGGGGCATGGCAGACAAGCCTGGGTGCCATTTTGCCCTGGGCTCTATTTCCCCTCCCTATGCTTCTGCATCAGATACAAAAGTATTTCACATGGAGAGCTTGGTCTCTTGATAGTTCATATCCTGAAAATGTTAATGGTGACTGTATGAGATGCTGTTGGACTTGGATCTATTACAGACCAACATGGCTACCCTGTAAAACTTGGTTCAAGAAGGCTAATTTACTTCAGCTATGTTATGTGGTAACCCCAAGCATAGTTACTGCACTTAATAACTGTGCAGTTTCCTTCCTTTCCAAACAGAAATAGGAAATTGAGGTTGTGCCCATTCTGTGCTGAGCCAACCGCAGTCATGAGCATACACATAAACTATATGTATAGACTGCACTACCAGGTTACCTTGCTCAGTGATTGATAGAGGGCCATAATGGTTGTGCCAGTGTGGGAATGAATCAGTGACGTAATCAGACTATGCTTGGGCTTGCAGATCACTGAACTGACACAGCACTCACACTGAAATATGCTAAAATACCATCATATCACTATGTACGGTTCTTTAGCCACCCTTCTCATTCCTCTGTTTCCATTTTACACCGTGCACAATAGCTTTTGGTGCTTCCTCATTTGCTTTAAAATAATTATTTATATGAACTAAGGGAGTGGGACCAAAACCAAAAGTTTTTCAGGCATGAACAGGTTGTTGCTAAGCAGAAATGGGTCAAGGTACTGGATTAAGCTGTTATGAGCTGCTGCACAGGGCAATGTTGTGTATGTGTGTCTAGTTTCATCTTCAATTTACAGTGAGCAGCCCCATCCAAAGGGATGGGGGCTGAAAGGGCATGTGGGAACAGCATGTGGCCGTGCTAGCAGTTACCCTAGTAGAGGGAGCACTGCACTGGCCTTCAGACATATGTCACCCTATTGGTGGAGTATGTCCTTTCAACCTTATGAGGCTTTTCGGCAGTGGAAGGCTTCAGGGCTTTTCCCTGCTCCCCATGCTGCCAGAAAGCTCTTTAGGAAGTGGCAAGGCGGAACAGGCGTAGCTCCATGGGGGCAGGGGAGGGTTGTGATGCACCAGGTGCACCCCCCCATGAGGGTGTGGCAACGGCATGGTGGGGGCGTGGCGGGGGTGTTCTGGAGCAGGATGGGGGTGTTCCGGGGCGGAGAACAAACCAGTGCACCGGGCACTTTCCCCCCTTGCTACGCCGCTGCAGGGTGGTGCTGCATTGACACCACAGTCCACTGTCAGAGTTTGGATGGGGCTGGAAGTCTGATAAGCTTCAGAAAGAAAGGAACCGTCAACTCTCACCCATTTTCCCCTCTTTTCTTCAAAATAGTAAAACTTCAAAATGATAAAAAATGTGTCAAACTAAGTGATAAAATAATTACTTTATTTCAGATGAAGAATAGTTCTCTGAGTTTGCCATCTTGTGTTGCCGAGTACCCTTGACGGAGGAAAGCTGAATGACTGGTGTTGTGATATTTCAACAGCTTTAAAATCCTTTTGTGACTCTTCCTGTCACCACAGATTTATTAAAGTTTCATTACAAGGAAAGAAATCTACTGATTTATAGCAATTTTTAGAATTACAGAAGAGTTCAGATTCAGGAACAAGAGAAATGGCCATGGTGTGCAAGAACATATTGCATTCTAACAAAATATTAACAATATATCTGTTGATCGGCTTTGGGGATATGGTTGTCATATGCTTACAAATACAGTGAATGAACAAAGATCACTGCAGTACATTCTCCATGTTGTAAGATACAATTACCGAAGTTCTTTTGCAGGTCCAAGAAGCTCTGCTGATCATTAAAGGCCTACAAAAAAATCATAATATCTGCATGCAGTTCATTCTCTCAGTAGTACCAGAAATCTACAAAAGTAGCTCTCCAATTACATTCCGGGGATAAACCTCTTGGCTTATCATAAGTTCCTTAATGCCATATATGAAGAAAGAACCTGTGACTCTTGCCAAACTCTTGGTGGTCTCTGAAGCGCAGCTGGACTTGAATCTAGCTACACTGGGACAGAATCACAGCAAACCCCTTCCAAACATCTAGTTATATTTGTATAACGAAAACCAAAAGCACAGAAACAATAAATAACTAGTCTTAAACGAGTGCATATTTATCTCCAGGTAAAGCCCCCCACAGTCTGCAGGGTGATACAAGAAGACTTTTAAAGTGCAAAGCTACTAGCAAGATGACTGGGATGAGGTGGGGTGGGGGGACACAGTGGATCAAGAAGTGGGCACAACTTCGGGACCCTTCGGAGATTGGACAGTATACCAAATCCAATAAATAATAATAATAATAACTTCCACAGCATGACCATGACATACTGTACTCTGCCATGGTAGCCCACAAAATAGAAATGGTCATTTAGATGATCTCTAGGGGAAAGATGACACTGTAGAAGAATGTTTACCCCAGGATGAAATCAAGCTATTGAGAATCGGTATACTGAGGAAGATACCTTCGAAAACGCATTCAGACGCGTGGTGCGATTCTATACAAGAGATTCTCATTTTTCCATGTACCTGGACTCAAGGCACAGGAGATATCAGCTCTGTTGTGAAGTTCAATTTGGAACATACAAAACAATGGAGATATAAAATTTCTGTTGGAATCTGAAACAGTGTGGTCTTCATACATGAACTCTGTGCATGACTGTTTGCTAATACAGCTGATGAATAATTGTGTAGTTCCATTCCTGGAAACCATACAAAAAATATGGACATTGGCCTTAAAGGAAAAATTTTTTTTTTGGGGAACTCATTAGATTTAGAGTCACATATGGACTCCTTTGTCTATTATATCTTGCACGAAATAGATTAGAAATTGTATTTTGATATGATTTATTGACACTGGCACTTTATATATATTATGCACTTTAATTTTCTTATTATAGTATATTAGAATAAGGTTAACATTAGTGTAAGTGGATTTACATGTGTGCAATAATAATGAAAAATAACTTTGAGCAAATGTTGCTTTGAATTTTTTGTAAATGATGTCTACATACAAATCCAGGTCAGTGTGCCAATTTTGAATTTTTGAGTTGTTCGGTTCTATTATACTGTACTCTGCCGTCAGGACCCACCCATCTCCTTCAACTGAGTAAGACAGAATGTCCTTATATAAGGAAAGAGAACCCTCTGCAGACACCTAACATGGAAGACCTCAGGAATTTGGCATCTCTTACTGATGTTCCTCTCCTAATGTGGGGTCTATCCTGCCCTTGTTCCCCAGGGAATGCAGTAAATTTCGGGCACCTCCTTTACCCCATGCCTAGTCTCTTCTTATATCAACTGAGCCTCACCACCATAAGAACGAGTCTGCTGGATCAGACCAGAGTCCATCTATTTCAGCACTCTGCTACTCGCAGTGGCCCACCAGGTGCCTTTGGGAGCTCACATGCAGGATGTGAAAGCAATGGCCTTCTGCTGCTGCTGCTCCCAAGCACCTGGTCTGCTAAGGCATTTGCAACCTCAAATCAAGATTGGTAGTCATAGATTGACTTCTCCATAACTCTGCCCAAGCCCCTTTTAAAGCTATCCAGGTTAGTGGCCATCAACACTTCCTGTGGCAGCATATTCCAAACACCAATCACATCTTGCGTGAAGAAATGTTTCCTTTTATTAGTCTGAATTCTTCCCCCAAAACATTTTCAATGTATGCCCCCTGGTTTCAGCATTGTGAGAAAGAGAGAAAAAGTTCTCTTTGTCAACAATTTCTATCCCATGCATAATTTTATAGACTTCAATCATATCCCCCCTCAGACGTCTCCTCTCCAAACTAAGGAGTCCCAAATGCTGCAGCCTCTCCTCATAAGGAAGGTGCTCCAATCCCTCAATCATCCTCGTTGCCCTTCTCTGCACTTTTTCTATCTCTTTGAGATCCTTTTTGAGATGTGGCGACCAGAACTGAACACAGTACTCCAAGTGCGGTCGCACCACTGCTTTATATAAGGGCATGACAATCTTTGCCGTTTTATTATCAATTCCTTTCCTAATTATCTCCAGCATAGAGTTTGCCTTTTTCATACAGTACGCTTGGCATGCATTGAGTTGACATTCCCATGGAATCTATCAACTAAGACAGCTAAAATCCCTTCCTGGTCTGTGACTGATAGAACTGACCCCTGTAGTGTGAATGTGAAGTTTGGATTTTTTGCCCCTATGTGCATCACTTTACATTTTGCTATATTGAACTGCATTTGCCATTTCTTAGCCCACTCACCTAATTTATCAAGGTCCGCTTGGAGCTCTTTGCAATCCTTTGTGGTTCTCACCAGCCTACATAATTTGGTATCATCTGCAAACTTGGCCACCACGCTACCTAATTCCTACTTCCAGGTCCATTCATGAATAGGGTTAAAAGAGCTTGCTTTGTCCCAAAACGGATCCTTAGGGGACACCACTCCCTACATCTCTCCATTGTGAGAACTTGCCATTTACACCCACCCTTTGCTTCCTGTTTCTCAATCAGTTTTTAATCCATAGGAGGATTTCCCCCCTTATTCCTTCATTGCTGAGTTTTCTCAATAGTCTCTGGTGAGGAACTTTGTCAAAAGCCTTTTGGAAATCCAAGTAGACAATGTCCACTGGTTCCCCCTTATCCACATGCATGTTTACACCCTCAAAAAACTCTAGTAAGTTTGTAAGACAGGATTTGCCTCTGCAAAAGCCATGCTGACTCTTTCTCAGCAGGTCTTGCTTTTCTACATGTTTTATAATTTTATCTTTAATGATAAGATTCTACCAGTTTACCAAGAACAGATGTCAAACTGATTGGCCTGTAATTTACTGGATCCCCTCTAGATCCTTTCTTAAAGACTGATGTGACAGTGACATTGGCCATCTTCCAGTCTTCAGGGATGGAGGCTGATTTCAGGGACAAGTTGCATATTAAAGAGAGAAGATCAGCAATTTCATGCTTGAGCTCTTTAAGAACTCTTGGGTGAATGCAATCTGGGCCAGGGGATTTGGTAGCATTTAGTTTATCAATGGCTGCCAGAGATTCGCCTCCTAAGAAACTTGGTTCAGGTGCAGGAATTCTCCTCACCTCCTCTTGGGTGAAGACAATGCAAAGAATTCGTTCAGCTTCTCTGCAATCTCCCAGTCCTCCTTTAGCACACCTTTTGTTCCTTCGTTAGCTGGCTTCCTACTTTTGATGTACTTGAAGAACTGTTTGTTGCTGGTCCTCAGAACCAATGGTGACCCTGGGCCAATACTGCCTGCAGAAGAGTGCTTGCCGAGACACAAGTGCCTGAGTTCTCTGAAAATTGCTTCTGAAGAGGAGAGTCAGAGCTCAGTATTTCTAGGATCAGGGTCTCCATCAGTTCTCCCCTATGAAAACTCTTATTTGCTGCCAGGGGAAGCCTTCAAATTCACCTTTCTGAATAACCAAGAAATTAAAGAGTAGAAAATAAGTAGGAACAAGTGATTAATCATTTTATAAAATACCATATTACTTTTATTATGCAGGAAAAAAATTTAGAAACTTATAAATGAAACCATTTATCAGTGTTTTTATGTGCTTTGGATTATTAGACTTTATATTAAGAATAGTCATCATTAGTAATAGGTAATTGTTTTTAATGTTTATATAGTATTAAATGCAGATTTTGATTCACCTTTTAGTCTTCGAAACTAACTATAATCATGACTTAATTCAGGTTTATTCACTCTGTTATTGTCAATTTTTTTATCTATAAAATTTTTTAAAAGGGAAGGAACAGTCGATGTCCCTTAATGGAGCATTTCACTATTTTTTATCTTCAAACTTCCTCCTAATCTTTAATACATTAATAACAAGGGCTACTTATTAACTGCTTTGCCCTTGGCACTGAGATGTTCAAGTTTCTATCACAGTATGCCTACAACCTCTACAGAACACTGTGACAGTCAGGACTCTCAAAATGAACAATATTTCAAAACTGGGTCTTGAATTTCCTGCGGGGACCAAAGCTTCAAAGAGTAGAGGTTATTTTCCCAACACATAAAGGATCAGACTGTGGAAGCAATAAGACAGCCTCACAAACTGGCTACAAGAGAAAGGAAGATTCGGGAGGAAAAAATATCTTATGATATAAAATCAGGGTTTATACATTTTCCAGAAATCATTTGAGTCTTGTGTAATTTATAGGAGAATTACTGCTTCTAATATTGTGTGTTGTTCCTACTACAAATAATGTGTGACAAGTCATTTGGGGGGGGGGGGAGTGTATGACTTTTCTGGTTCTCTCAAGCACTTTTGCAGTGATTCATAATTTCAAATAACTCAGGCATCATGCTATTTTAGTCCTGTGTTCTTCTTCCATGCTGAGAAACGCAGCCGAACGCTTGTTAGCAGCCTCGGAAACCTCCAGGCTGAATGTGGCAGTGAGAATCAAGTCTATTGAACTATTAACAACTGTCAGAGCAGCTCTTCACAAAGATCAACCAGTAATTGTAGGACATGCCTAAGGCCAGAAGTGGTTGGGGTTGCCAACCTGCAGGTGAGGTCCAGAGATCCCACGCTATTACAATTGATTTCAGGCTACAGAGAAGAGTTCCCTGGTAGAAAATGTTTGCTTTGGAGAGTGGACTCTATGGCACTGTCCTTTGCTGAAATCGCACCTCTCCTCAAATGCTGCCCTCCCCAGGTTCCACCCCCCAAACCCCCACCCAGAGCTGGCAACCCACAGAAGTGGTCAAACTCTGCTTCACATTAAAACGCAGGACTATTGAATTAAATAGCAAACTGTGCATATCATAACATCTGCAGATATTGGCTTTGCATGGATTTACTTCCCCTACAGGAATGTAGCTGCCACTTTCTTGGGCATTTTTTGTAATTGTGTTCCTTGACAGCGTAGTGACTTGTGGTAGAAGTTTCATTGTCTCGGTTGCCGCCTCACACGAAGCAACGTCTGACCCCCTAGTTCCCCACTCTAAAAGGGGCAGACCCCAGCATTTTAGGTAACATAAGCATCACTGACAAAGGTTAGTGAACTAGGATAATTTTTTTTAATTCCAGAATTGGAACATATACTTTTTTTGCTTCAGTTCATTTGAATTTTTGACTCCTCTGTTAACCAAGCACACATGTTCACTAATAATAAATTGCACAAATACATTTTGAAGTGATCTTATATAAAACTATATTATTGTAGTTTCTGCGCAGTGCTTTAATAATGCGCATGGGCACCCGCACATTAGTGGAAAACCACACAAAAAACTCTTGAAACCAATATTCACTTCAAGACTGATCATGTGCAGTATCATTGTGCATTTATATATTGGTCAGGAGCATAACTGCTTAAAATCGCAATTCGGGTGCCCCTTGGGCAGGTCACGTAGGGTTGTGTAGCAGGTCAACCCTGTCCCAACTGCCTCCTGCCCCCGAACTCCACGTGAAGTTCAAAAGCAGGGATACAGTTGAATGCTCAGCCAGCCAGCATGGACTTGCCCCACCCAGAACTCCACATGGAGTTCGGAGTGGAGAGGGCCTGTTCGATACTGTGCTCAGCATGGCTGGGTCCAGCTTTAAAGTGCAGGTTTCAAGTCACACCACGCTGAGCCAGGATTGAACTGACCAGTTGGGCTGACCAGAGAAGTGAGCCATACCAGGGGAGACCGGGGAAGGTGAGAGCGTTGTACGTAGAAGCCCTTGCACTGGCCTGTGTGCAAAAAATTCAGGTTCATTTGTGTTTTTAAATTTTTTAGTGTTTTCTCAGTTTTTGGCCTGCAGGGGGCGTGGTTTTTAGGCTAGCAGCACCAAAATTTCAGGGCTTCCCTAAATTTCAGAGACTCTTTTGATGGTACCACCCAGGTTTGATGAGGTTTGGTTCAGGGGGTCCAAAGTTTTGGACTCCCAAAGGGGGTGCCCCCATCCCCATTGTTTCCAATGGGAGCTAATAGGAGATGAGGGCTACACTTTTGAGAGTCCATAACTTCGGACCTCCTGAACCAAACTTCACCAAACCTGGGTGGCATCATCAGGAGAATCTCCTAAAGATACCCTGAAAGTTTGGTGCTGCTAGCTTAACAATTGCATTCCTGACAGGAGGCACCCGACAAATTTCCCCAGATTCTCTTTTTAAATCCACTCCCTTCGGCATGGATTTAAAGGGAGAATCTGAGGTTCCCAGTTTAAACATTGAAAGTGATGCTGTTTCAGGGTGGAGGATAATCCACCCCCAAATAACATCACTTTCAATGTTGTTTTAACTGGGGACCCCAGATTCTCCCTGTAAGGTAGATTTAAAAGGAGAATCTGGGGTCCCTAGTTTAAACACCATTGAAAGTGATGCTGGTTGGGGGTGGATTCCAGCATCACAGCAGCCACCCATTGCCCCCCCACAAAACTCAGATTTTGCACCGGGCTCCATTTTCCCCAGCTATGCCTCTGGGGCTGACAGGCTCCAGCTTTATACTTTGGTTCCGCACCCCCTCTGGTAGCATCCCTGATTTATAGTGATGCGTATATACTGTCTGTATATGTTCATTTATAGCATATCTTTCTTCCTGTGGGGACCACAAGCAGCTTATATCATTCTTCACTCCTCCATTTCATCATAATAAAACTGTGAAGTACATTAGGCTAAGAGTATGGGACTGGCCCCAGGTCACCCCACAAACTTTCAGGGCAGAGCAGGGATTCAAAGCTGGGTCTCCCACATCCTAGTACAGGGGTGGCGAACCTTTGGCACTCCAGATGTTATGGACTACAATTCCCATCAGTCCCTGCCAGCATGGCCAATTGGTCATGCTGGCTGGGGCTGATGGGAATTGGGGCTGATGGGAATTGTAGTCCATAACATCTGGAGTGCCAAAGGTTTGCAACCATGGTCCTAGTAGAACACTCCAACCACTACCCATAATGACTTTCAATGTAATCCAAGGGTAATATCTACATTGGCTAGAATGGACAGTTTCCTTTCACTCTATAGTCTGCACTGGCAACAGTCATACATGCAATAGGAGATGGGTTCAAAGGAAATCTAAGCAATGTACAGGAAAATGTCTGCAGGCTAATGCTTATAACAGAAAAAAAAGTTTGTATTTATTGCTTGGCAGAAGATGAATTAACTGGATTGCTTGGGTTCCGAGCACAAAGAAACTATATTGGCTATAGTGAATATATGGAGACCGCGAATAATAGAAAGTTACTCTTTTCTCATTAATCTTCAAAGAGCTTTGCCTCTTTACAAATCTGTCAGAATGTGCCTAAAAAGTGAAGAGGCCTTCTGTCAAGATAACCATCAAAGGACAAGGAGACGTTGTGTGCCAATGCAGGGATTTGCCTGTCTCCCGACAGAATGAGCCAGTGTCGTCATGTAAATACCTTTTAATCCAAAATTCACTCACAGGGTTTTAAAACACATGCTATGAATCTATAGCTTCATGAGTTTATAGATAGATCCTGCGGTTCTGATACCATAATTCTATCAGTTCCGTCAGCATGGCCAATTCTGGCGCTGGTAGGGCTGGATGGGAATTCAGAAGTTCCAGCCATCTGAGGTGATGCCCGTGAGGTTCCTACCCATATTAGAATTAATTCCTTAGTCAGCATGGCCAATCAAGGCTGATGGGAATTGTAGTTCCTGAACATCTGGAGATTTAGGTTCTCTACCCTGGTTTAGCTACAGGGTAGGAACCTGCGGCTCTCAGATGTTCAGGAACTGAATTCCCATCAGCTCTGTCAGCATGGCCAATTGGCCATCTGGTAGGAAGCTGATGGGAATATGGACCCTGTTTGCCTGGAAAACGTTCTAACAGGATGGTTCCTCTATGCATGTATCATGCCCCAGACTGCAAAAGTGGTACTGGTGCTTCCCAAATGCATCTGTGGTTTTTGGAAGATATATTTCTACGGTGTTTTCCCCACGGCCAATATATCCTGGGATAAGGAGGGGAAACATCCTGGTTTGGCCATGACTTCCACATAGCTTCTGGGTCTAACTCGGGCCCTTATCCAGATTTCCCTTATCCAGCACCTTTTAAAAAATGATAAAATTGGCGGTTCTTTTTTAAAAAAAACACGCCGCTCCTGCTCCCATGCAAACACTGCGGGAGACAGACCGGTTTATTTTTCCCTCCTCGTCACCGGCAGCCGATCAGAACATTAAAAAAACAGGACAGTTTGTGCATGCGCAGCAACGTCGGCAAAGAAAACGAAACGAAACCGGGGGCTATACAATTTCTTCCTCCCAGCCAGAACGCGCTGCCAGGCTGATGGGCGGAGGGAGAAACCAAGATAGAAACATCCCGGTATGTATGATCCCAGTTTCCCCACAAGATATTTTGTCCATCCAGAAAATGCCTAAGATCGTCAGAGTCTCCTCACTGGTTTCAATGGAAAGTGAATTTTGTCCTATATGTCCAACAATCCAGGGAAGTGCATGTGCCAGATGCATCCATCCAAATACCCTAGATTTAGTATCTTTTTTGGCATAGAGGGTGCAGATAGGGATGCCATCTTCCAGGTGGGGCCTAGGGATCCCCCAGAATTACAGTTCATCTCTAGACTACAGAGGTCAATTCTCCTGGATAAAATGGATGCTTTGGAGAGTGGACTCTATAGTACAGTATCCCACTGATGCTTTGGTCCCCCCCACCCCCCAGGCTCCATCCCCAAATCTCCAGGGGAACGTGGCAACCCTAGTGGCAGACTAATGCAGCAGTATTCATCATTTCCCATGTGCTGTGCTGAAAAACAGAAAAGCTCTGTTGTGTATTTGACAATCTTTGTTCCGAAAACATTCAGGAGTTTGGATTCATGAAACCATGGATGAACTGAATCAGTCTCCTAAATGTGTTTCCTCCACCCCCACCTCAGACACTGCATGTTGAAGAATTCCACATGAGGCTGGTTCTCCCTTCCCTCCTGCAGGCTGCAGCAACCATGCCTTCCCGCTCCAACCTCTGCGCAGAAGCAGGGGAACAGCCTTGGCAGCATCAGGCAGAGAATTTGGATCTATGCAGCCATAACTGAGCACGCTGCAAACCCATTGCCATGACTGAACTGTGACTCATAAAACTCATATTGAAATGAATGTTGTTAAGGCCAGGGGATCTTTTGTTTTAGCTGAGCTGAAACTGACCACTGACACTGTGCTCCAAATGTTCATGCATGAGTTTCTGAAAGAGCCCATGTACTTCCATAACAGGTGATTTCTACAACAGTTCTTGTTTTTCTGCTTGTGCAAGAGGCTGCGTAAGAGCCAGTTGTCATGCAACTGGAAGAACATGCCATGGTTCACTACTGCTTTTCTCATGCGATTCTTTTGCATATTGATTTAAAGCAGCCCTTCTTTATGCGCACACATCAGGGAAGGAGACAACAGCTTTAAACCCAGTGGTCCATAGGTGTCAAACTCGCAGCCCTCCAGATGTTATGGACTACAGTTCCCATCATCCCCTGCCAGCATCATACTGGCAGGGGATGATGGGAACTGTAGTCCATGACATCTGGAGAGCCGTGAGTTTGACACCTGTGCAAGTGGTCTATTGCAAATGATCAGCTTTGAATTCATCCAAGCAGTTATTCTAATGCCAAAATATTGACATATTAATTTCAGGAACAGAAACCTGCTTCCATTGCACATGGTTGCTTGAAATTCAAAGAGCTGATAGCTTTAAAACCCTATATTTTTCACAAGATGAGGTCTACACCATCCCCACGTAACATTTTGCCACATGAATAAATGATACTAAATGCAGTGAGGCTTATGCAGGATTGCAGCCTTTCGTATCATTTTAAAAAACCTTATTTGACACTGTCAAATAAATCTTAAGACCCAGCTGAATTTCTACTATGGAGCTATAGCAACATCTTAATGAAAAATGTCAGTTCATGCCCAGTAAAATACCAACAGAGAATCGGTGACGGAAATCAGTTTTGAATGAAAACTGAAAGCAACAGCAGCACTTCCTAAGACGTTTTCCACAGGGGTTATTTGCCACCATTTCAATGCTTCTGGGAAATGGGTTCTTTTCCTCCTCCATTGCATCATGATACCTTCAGGGGTTTCCTCATTTTTTTTTCTAATTTCCCAAATGTTCTTCTTTGATAGCGTATGATTTAGGGAATTTCTTTGCTCTTTCATTTGGAGGGGGGGATTATTTTTGGAACAGTAATATGTAAACTAACCCTGCTTAGTTTCCAAGTTCTGACAAGTTCGTGGTACACTATTCCATTCCATATTCCCTCTAATAGCTATAACAGGGAAACTATCTAATAACTTTGCAGGTACTTATATGAGTATGTATGTAATTTACAGACAGCAACTGCTTGCAACCAATTCACAGTATTCAAGATTTTGACATAAAACACCAATGAACAAGCACAATATCAACAGAGTTTAGTATATTTGCATGCTCGCCTAATTAATTTTATTGCAGAACTTGGAAAGTAAATCCATTATTTGTGGAAGTCACTAAACTAACAGGACAAAAAAAATTCCACTACAATCACAGAATAGGATCCAGAGATCCATGGGCACAAGAATCACAAATACTTCTCATATTCTCTTCCCCACAATATCCTGCCAGGAATGCGGATTCCTAGAGATGTGCAACGTGATGGACCAGCAGCGATACAGATCAGGAGGATGCACTGAGAAGGGGGCAAAACTGCCTTGTGCTTCCCTGCCTATCAGTGAGGCTGCTGGCAGAGGAACATAGAAAAGATCTGTGACCAACAGTGCCTTCCACTGATGGATCACGGGATCTCACCCACTGATTTTAACAACTGTACCAACAATGGGCTTGCTTGATTCAACCTGGAAACCAAATGAACAGCAGTGAATATAGCAAAAATGCCAGCCCTACTTGACAGTCAAGTTAAAAACACTGTCAAACATCAAGCACATATGTAGTTCCCCCTCCCTTGCCTGTAATATCCAAACATCACAAAAATCCACATCATTGGTTGACGCAGGGAGGAAGTGGAGAAAAACAGAACATCATGAGCTATTTAGATAATAAGAACTATGACATTTCCTGCTTCCTCCATCTTTCATGGGTATGGAAAATTGGTTCAGGAATGAAATTAAAGTGTTGAGCCTCCCTGGTGACCCAAAGAAAACACTCTACTTGGGTATTTTTCAATGTTAACTCATAAATTTGTCATGTTGCTTTGCAAAATGAAAGAAATTGAGGCATCAAAGTTTTATACAGAACTCATCAATGCATACATTTAATTAAACATTTATTTAGTATACATCTTCTTTCCTCATCAATTGCAGTCAAGCTGAGTTAACACACCAAAACATGTTTTTACCCCCTACCACAGCATTCTACCCCCTACCACTGAAGCTCTATTTAGTCTGGTTGCAGAACATTTTTTCTTACTCATGAAGTATGGTTAAACCACTATTTTTTCCATAAATTGTGTCATAACATGAGAAATAATTATTTGAGTGATCTCACTTTGCTACACTTAAGCAATTTAAGACATAAAGATGGGTGCCAAACAAGCGAACAAAAACACAAATCAAAAACCCTGGAAAAATCCATCCATATATTTGATGCCCCCCCCCTTTCAGCATTGCTTATCACAAGTGTGAATGGTACCACCTTGCCACCACTGCAGTTTTTGAAAATATCACTTAAAATACTTGCCTTTTATTCAATTTTCCTCTCTCTCCAATAGCTCCCCTAAAAAGCTTTCACTTCTTTCTCAGTCCTTGCTTTTTGGTTACAGATTAAGCGGTTAAATTGCTTACTTTAAGTGTGCATTACTTAGAATACATACACACACTAAAATGAAATATATAATGAAAATCTATATCTTGTACTTAGTCTGTAATAATAACAGTTTTCTGGTGTCATTTTGAGAATTATGGCTCTTACAGTCTCAGTAAATTAACTATTAAAATTTGTTTGATCACAACACAAGTGTTGTTGTTTTTTAAAGCTACTTATGGTGACAACAATACTGAAATCAATGCAATTACCAATAATGAAAATCCACTATTTTTGTGCAAGACTGGTCTTTGGGGGATGCAAGGCAGACAGTTTACAACACAGAAGTGTGGATGGTTCTTTCATGAAGATTTATTAACTTAGTTATGATTCAGAAAAGGGCGCCACAAAACAACTGCAACATTTTTGATATAGTAAACACAATGTATCATAGTGGCCATTTTAAATGTACATTTCATTTAATATGTATGTCTGAACAATACAAACTAAGAGGAAAGCTAAACATTACAGTGGCAAACCCATGTGTCAAAATGAGAGCAATGTCAGTTTTCTTCAAAACATTTATAATGTAGTATGGGGAGGCAAGAGGGGGGTGTATTTATTTAAAACATTTATGTTTTAAATGTGAATATGCTCGCCTTTCTCTTGAGCATCTCAGGACCCAAGATTAGTAAACAACAGTGTAAAAAATGATTTTTTAAAATAAACATTAAAAAACAACACATATTAAAACATAACAACCAATGTAAAAATGCCTTCCACCCCCCACCCCCCGTATTCCTGCCTTGCTCAAGCAGCCCCATAAACACTCATAAGCACACAGTAGATCCTGTCCCATAAGCACTTAGTAATCCTTCTGGGAAGAACAAGGCTGCCACATGGTTACAAAAAAGGAGGGGTATTCCTTCAAGTGCCGGAGTCCCAGGTTATGGAGGGCTTTAAAGGTAAGTACCAGCAGCTTGATCTGCACCCAGAAACTCATTCGCATCCAGTACTGAATTCTCCCTTCAGCTCGCAACTGCTTTTCCCTGCCCATGTTTCTTCCTTTGAGATAACTACAGAACTTACTAGAGCCCATGAAGAAAAAGTGGCTGGTAGAAGATGTTCAGAGGAGAAAACACAGGAGAGTGTTCCGTATGTTTCCCTTGTCTGCTTATGGTGCAATTGTTTGGCTTTGCAGTAACTTGATAGTGACCCAATGCTCAAATGGCATTGCTCATATTTGTAATAAGCACTGAAGAAATATGGAGAAAGCACCAAAATATACTACATGAATAGTATTTCTGGTTTGCTCAATCTCCCACCATACCAACTGAATATCACTCTTTGAAGATAATCATGTCTTAAATCTTTGATTCCAGATACCTGGCTTTTGTAACCTTTTGCTTGGACTTAAAACTCCAGCTGACAATGGCACATTTTGTCTGACAACCCAACATTCATACAATATACATGGCAAGGGAGTGGTGAAATTGAACCTTTCAGAACTGTTTTACATTTACATTACATTTTACATTACAGTTATACGGATCAATGGTCTACTTACTAAGCAGTTGGAAATAGAGGACGTGTAAACTTCTCTTCATGGTATCATCTGGTCCTGGGTATCCTGCAGTTTATTCATGATTCTATCTAGGAGATTAAGGGGAAAAGTATATATAAATAATTGTCAAAAAGAATCTATGCTGATTTAGTAGCCTTTCTGGCCACATAAATAGAAGACTGTAGAAACATAATCAGGCTGAGAGATTCCCAACTAATGGGGGTTCTGGTTCCTGATAGGATCCCTAAAATGAGTTTTGGGATAAACAGGGTAAGAGAATTTTTTCAATAGCTTTATTGCATTTTGAATAATAATATACATAACACATTCCAAAGAACAAGCAAAGCACCAATAGTTTATTTAACGCTATTAGGTGACATGTTGAAACCTCATAATATTAAAGTTACAAGAACAGTATTTAATAAAGGGTTACCTATATCTCAGAAGATATCAATACCAGTAATTCATGAGCAATTGTTAAAAATCATTTATTTTTAACATAACAGTACAGACTTCCTGTGAACAACCTATATTAAATTTCCTTACAGTTGGTATCAATATTGCCACCATTTTTAAAACTACCATAATCCTTGTTTCCAACCTGTTTACAATGACTGACAGTAACATATCTGGACAGAGATGCTACTGAATGTAGTAGTCCCCAAACCCCACAATTTATTTTAGCTTTTCCCTTCTGTGAATCAAACCCATGACATTTTTTTGTTCCTCACTAAATATTTCCAGTTAAATGTATGCAGTTTTAAAGTTAAAGAAAGCACATTAAAGATAAAGACAAGCAGAGAACCCACAAGGACTTCTCATTTCCCCTTCTCCCACTATTTCCCTTTCCTGAAAGCACCTGTAACCTCTCTCCTTATCTGTGTATTCTCTCTTTTTCCTTTCTCTCCTCCCCATCCACCAGCCAAACTACCAGTAAGTCAGCCAAAATACCAGTAATCCATGTGTCTCTGCTAGACCAATCAAGTGGGTTCTCTTGTATAATGGAGTCTTCTGTATAACTCTGGCTGTCACTAAGGCCTTTTCATTAGGCCTTTCACACACACCAGCCCTTCAGGGTGGGGCAAGTCCATTACACATGGCAACCCTATTCAATAACTTCTCTTCAGGTGGAGACCCATGGTGATTGAAGGGAATCTGGGCCACTTGCCTTCTTGGCTGGGACTTCCATTTTTCCAGACCCTCCCCTGAGGTTTCAAGAGGCTGCTCTACCTGCCTGCACAGGCTCTCGGAGGCCTGCTGCCTAAGCCCCACCCTCCCATCTGAGACCTGAGCTGGACCTGTCAGACTCTGAGGCTGCTACTGGTGCCTTTCCAGGTGTGGCCTCCCTCTTGCTCCTTTCCCCACAGTTTCTTGTCGGATCGCCTGCACACAGCAAGGCTGTCCCCTGCACTGATCTCCTCAGAACAGGTGAGCACAGGAGTGGGGCTGCCACCCCAATAATGAAGAAAATGATATGATGTTGACAGAAAGCAAAAACAGGGTAATCCATCCAAAAAACTGATAATCCACCCTGTGAATAGAATAGAATAGAATAGAATCTTTATTGGCCAAGTGTGATTGGACACACAAGGAATTTGTCTCCGGTGCATATGCTCTCAGTGTACATAAAAGAAAATACATTTGTCAAGAATCATAAGGTACAGCACTTAATGATTGTCATATAGGTCTAGTAAGCAATCAGGAAACAATCAATAGTAATAAAAACATAAAATGTAAAATCATAAAATAAAATGAAATGTCAGCACAGGCTATAGTCATACAGTCATAATTGGGAGGAGATGGGTAATAGGAATGATGAAAAAAGTAGTGCAGTAATTATATAATAAATATATAATAAATAGTTTGACATTATCGAGGGAATTATTTGTTTAACAGAGTGATGGCATTCGGGAAAAAACTGTTCTTATGTCTAGTGGTAGTGGTGCACAGTGGAATAGAACTGCAGACCCACCCCCTTTATAATGCACCTTCCTAAACTGTTCTGTTATAATATAGCCCTATCATTTCTATGGAAAAGCAACCCTGAACAACCCTGTTTCACATGGGTCAGGTTTAAAAGAAAATCCCATTAGACATTTTTTATGTGGACAAGAGAAATGGGAGACATTTTGCCTTTCATAGCTGCTAACTGCACACCACAATGCTCACTGTTTCTGAAACATGGGAAATTTCACCATTTAGGATATTACATAGGGCTCAGCTACATAACAAAATAAAGTCAAAATTCCGAAGGTGTTGTGCAAGCTGATCATAAGCTGACCTTTGGAGCCAGGCCATGGTGCTCTTACATTGCAACCAATTCAACAACAGATTCTTAATGCCTCCACCCCAAACTATCAGGAAACTGTATTATACAATAATGTAATTTATAACTTCTAACCAAAGAGCAAACCCTTAAAAACCTTTTAGGCATTTCATATTCTTGTAATTCCAAGAAGAAACTTGTCTCTATTTTGTGACAAGTAAAGAGTTTACAACAAGCTATTTTTAAGGCTTTCCACTGTAATTCCTTCTGCGCTGATGATCTTGACGGCATCTGCAACACAAGCTAAGCCAATAAACACCACTCTGCTACTGATTAAATGCCAGGGAGTTTATGAAAGGAGAATGACCGTGTTTGATTTGTAGATGGAAGTCTCCTAGGATTGTCACTTTTATTAGCTCTGTTTGCCGGCAGAAGAGTGGAAACACCCGTTTATGCTATCACTTGCAGCTATTTATGCACATGCCAGCAATGAAAGCTCCCATATCGGAGTATTCTTCCCCCCTCCCCTTATTTCACTTTTAAAGCAGTTGGTGAATGTATGAAAGGCCCTTCAGCATTTCCTACAGGGAAGACACAATCTTCTTTTAAAATTAAGTAACGGTTATTCATGTTTGGTCATTGATCTGGCATATGAAAACACATTCCACGAAGACAAACGGAGTGACAGGCTGCTGTTGCAATATCCCACCGATCAATAAACAAGGGTGATAACATCCCTGCACTGATGGCAGATCGGAACTTTCCTGTCTCCCTCCTCCTACTGCAGCCCACATCTTCATGAAATGTAGATCCTGGGGAACAGGGAACTCTGAGGGTCATCCTGAGGGGGGATTGAAATGGGAAGGGAGACTGGTGGAAGCTGCCAATTTAGTCTGGATCCAACACAAAGCGGGGGAAAAACTTATTCATGGTGAGAAGGCTAGAACTAAGCTTGCTTGCTCTGCTACTGTCCTCCACATTTTGACTGTAACTTCTGTGAATCCCTCTGCACACATCCCAACATTCCACATTGTGAATGCATCATCTATGCACACCATGGTGTTTTCCACATATGTAGCTTGCCACAGATTTTTCCAGTGGTCATGCCTTTAGTCTTGGAAACATCTTCTGTGGAATCTTTCAGCTTGTTTTGGGATTCCCCCCTTCCCCTTGACTCTTCAGTTGCTTTCATTCCACACACTGCTGCTGCAAGTGTATTATTCCTGATGGTGGTGGGATGTCATTCTTGACACAGAAAACCAACGCTCCTCCCTTACCAACTCCTCCTTACCATGCAGTTATATTGAAGCAGCAATTCAAAAAAATGTCTCAGACTTCATTTCTACCATTGAGAACTACCCACACAGAATGGAAGCCCAAAAAACTCCCTTCTTGGGGAGACAGAGACACTATTACCTGAAGGAACAGAAACACATATCCCACCTGCCCACAAAGAACCACATTTCCTGCCAAATTTGATTTGCAGTAATGCACTTTGTTACTGCAGCAATCCATTGTCAATGTTACTTTCTCCTAACTGTGGACAAAATGTATCTTTGCCTTAATGTTACATTGCTAGTGTGATATGAAATTGACAGAACTGATCCAATTGCCCCTGCTTCTTTGTATCTTTGTATATGTGCCTGAATTTCAACCTCCATGTGAAATTGACAAAGCTGATCTAATCACCCCTCTTATACCTGTCTCAATGTTAGATTGCTAGTTCAATGTAACAAAAAGAAAAAAAAAATTAAAAACTCCTTTTGAAAATGGAGGATAAGGGGGGAGTAGAAAATGGCTGAAGGGGAGGTTAAGCGGCTACACGGGGGCATGGGTAAGGGCCAAATGTTTGGTGGGGTGGAGAAATAAAGACTGTTCCAACATGATCCCACATTATGTGAGGCTGGCTTAGAAACAGATAAAAAAATTACAGCTAAAGTGCTCAGGAAAACAATGGAGGAAAAACTAAGAGAAAACGTTTCTGAACCAGAGGAAAAAATGTGCAGATTTCAAAGGAAAAATATGTAGCATTTGGCAGCAACATCTGTTGTAAACAACTTGTATGAAAAAGGCACTGACTGGAGTGTACATAAGTAGGTCCCAGTGCATAAGTTTGAGTAGGGCCACCATGTATAACCTCAATCCACTGTACACAAATACTTTTCAGCCTTTGGACCTGTGAGAAATGTAGTGTAGTGATCAGACTAAGATCTGGGAGTCTGAGGTTAAAATCCTTGTTCTGCCATAAAAGTTTGCTGGGTGACTGTGGCCTAGTTGTTCTCTCTCAACTGATCTCCCTTTCATTAAGAAGATAGTCTAAAAGTCTGAGACACAAAGCTGCTGTCTGGTACTGGAGAGAAAAATAGAAGGGGAAAAAAACAGAAGGAAGTCGATGTTTCTTACACTCCCAAAAGCTTGGCTTTAGGAGGGGCTGCAAATCAATGGTAGAGCACATGGTTTACAAGCAGAAGGTCCCAAATTCAATACCTGGCACTGCTAGTTAAAGGCTTTTCAAGCAGCAGGCATCGGAGGAACTTTTCTCTGCCTAAGAACCGGTAGACGAGCTGCGTATCAGAATACCCAGTGCTGAGCTCCATGGTTCAATTCACTATTTAAGTGCTCTTTCAGGGGAAAGACCCAGTAAAAATATTAAAATGAATAAATAATAGATGTTTGCATGGCGCAACTCTGTTTTCTCAGAGTTTCTACCTATATCTACCCGGGTGCTTGGTTGAATAGCCAAATAGTTGCTAAACGTTATTTTCAGTTGTTTTTTGCTTCTCCATTAGCAGTTCTCCATGACATACCAAAAACCTCAGGTAACATCTGATAACAAACCTGAGGAATGTTATACCTATAGTTAACAAGATGTGGGTACTTATTTACATTTATTTGTTGTGTCTAATAGTCCATTGCCTCTTACTTTTAAAGGTCTACTGGCCATTGAATTATGACCTACATTGTAAAAAATATGTTGCTATGCCGATTTTTATTTAGACAACATTGATTTTTGCGAGGTAAAAACTGGCTGGTGCAAGACTAAAAATAAGTGACATTTTGTTTGGAAATGTTCATCTTGTGATGATGGCTTTAAAAAGGACCATTTAATGGTCATAAACCTCACACAAAAGTCTATACGATAAATTCCATGAGGTCTTTTAGGTCAATTCCTTCCTTCCCTTTATGGCTTATAAATTTTAAGTGAAATCACTGGGTTGAGCCAGGGCATATTTCTATTCTTTTTGTGTAAAAATATTACAGTTGGAGATGTCAGTTACATATTTTTAAAGTAAAGAAGGCAGGCAGGAAGAAAAAAGGCAAGAAAGAAAGTGAGCAATGTTTTTTTAAAAAAACTATGAGAGAAACATAAAAGGTTGTTTTTCTAAAAAAAACACACATGCACATACACACAAAATACACTATTAGGAAACAGAAATTGTGTTGATTTCCCAAAGAGAAAGATGGATTCCCTACAATTTTGTCACACTGATTTGTTATTTTACCATGCAAATAGCACCATCTTCTTGAAAAAAGAAAACAAGAATTGAGGATGAAGGGAAATATGTAATGACTTTGATCAGCTGGAATGCTTTACCACAAAAAGAAAAGACCAGTTGCAATAGTTTTGAAAACATGGAAGCTACTTGGGTCTTTGGGGCAGGAAAACTCACAAAAAGCTTTCCATTACAGCAGCAACAGCTCCAATGATCACAAACACCATCAAAATACTGGTTGTGGTGGGTTTTCCGGGCTGTGTGGCCGTGGTCTGGTGGATCTTGTTTCTAACGTTTCGCTTGCATCTGTGGCTGGCATCTTTAGAGGTGTATCACAGAGGAAGTCTGTTACACACTGTGTCCAGTGAGAAGGGAACGTTTGGAGTATATAATGTCCACGTCCCAGGGTGGGGAACCAATCAGTAAGTGTTTGGGTGGAACTTGTTATGCAAAGATGTGGTTGATAGTATTGTATTGCAGGTGGGGATTATCAGTCCAGGGAGTGATTCACATTTTCATGCCCTGAATGTAGTAAGCGAGGATCGCTGCAGTAATGATCATGTGTTACTGCAGGTCAAACTTAGTAAAAAAATGTGGTTCTTTGTGTTGGGCTACTTGTTTTTGTTCCTTCAGGTAATAGTGCCTGCTCCCGAATTTGTTTTTGGCTTCCAATTCATCTTGTTACTTCCCAGTAGCAGAAATGGAGGAGGAAACATTTCTGAATTGCTGCTTCAAAATACAACTGTACAGTAATGCTAGAACGCCTACGCAAAAGAAACAAAAGGGCGGGGGTGAGATAATGGATGACATCCACCACCATCAGGAATAAAATATTTTCACCAGTAGCTTGTGGAATAAATACAACTGAAGAGGCAAGGAGGGGGTGGGGGACCCAAAATAGGAGGGAAAAGATGTTTGCAAAATGATTTCACAGAAAATGTTTCCAAGCCAGAAGGTTTGACCACTGGAAAATTGTGGTAAGCTGGGCAAGCGGAAAAGGTCAACATTTCCTTGGACTTAACAGCTCAAGGTAAAAATTAATGCAAGGCCAAGAGAACAGGATTAAAGAATAATTATCTGTAAAATACAATAACAGCTTCCATAATATGTGGAAATATTCTAATTCAACTGAACCTACTAAAGAGCATAAGCAAATACTTTAGACTTTTCAAATCAAACGCTAGTTTGGAGCAAGAGTTTAAAATGTGGGCATTTCATTGTGTTTTAATTTTAGCTTTGCATTGTGAAACTGTACAGCCCAATCCAGACTTGGCAGGCAGGCAAGGACAGCACCGCTACAGCACTGCCCTATCCCCTCCAAAGGGCTTTCCCATGGTATGGGAAGCCCAAAATGGGGGGGGGGGGAGCCCACCAGAACCCCCATAGGGGAAAGGAAAGATATGCCACAAAAATGTGGAGTATCTCTGAGGCTGGCTCTGTCAGCACAAGGGGGCCAAACAGGCAGTGGAAGCCAACCGATATCAGCTGCATCCCAGGAACACCCCCAACACGCTGACTCAGCTTGGAAGCATCAACACAGAGCTAGGAACCACAGCTGGCCGTCCCAGAGTCCCACAGAAGCCAGGCATTGGTGGATTTGCCCCTCTGCCAGGGTAAGTGTCCCAAGGAGGGCAAATCCACTGATGTAGGCCCACGCTGCTTCTAGAGGTGAATTCAACACCCCTTTGGATTGGGCAGTATGGTCATTAACAGTCCAATCAGACAGAGTTGGTGGGCTGGGACAGCACTACTCCAACGCCACACCAACCACTTCACGATGCTTTCTTGTGGTGTGGGAAGCCCAATTTAAAAAAAACAACCAAGTGGGCTGAAAATTTCCCCATATAGGGGAACAAAAATACATCACAAAAAGTGTTCCATACCTGTGGGCGTAGGCCAGGACAGAGGCTTCCAGGTTGGCCATTGTGGTGCTCACCCACCTGGGTAAGTTGCCCCTCTACCAGCACATGAGTTCCTTGTGCCAGTGAAATGGACACCCAGGCTGGGACAGGGTTGCGCTGGCTCCAGAGTGGGGTCCGGCCCCCCACTCTGAATTGGGCTGCCCGTCTCTTGATGTGTATCAACAATAGCCACCTTGCTTAAGCTGGAGGACACCCTCTCCATCCAAGGAACTCAAGGGCTGAAATATTCACATTCATGACATGTAAGTTGTTCCACTTCTCTAGTCTAAATGTGGGAGAGAAGCGGCTATTTCCTGATGAACAAGTGCACTCTCAGATAATAATAACACTGAACAAAAACAGAGAGGGGTACATCCTTCTAACATATATACATAGATACAAAAATAATCTCTGGTTTCTGAAAAAGGCTTTAAGACGAGTTACCTTATATGCCCTTTCTGAACTAAGCTGATGTATCTACAGTTTGTAATGATGTGTATGATGATGAATAGATGTTTACAATCCCCACGCACAGCCAGCATATTGTCTTCCACAATGAGTGATTGTCATCCTCACACTGTACTTCAGCTTAATTAAAGAGGACAATGAAGACACATGATGAATAGAAAACAGCAACAAAAAGGTAAAAAGGAGCTAATAGCTCCCCAGACATTAGGATGTTCATTAAGTCTGAAAGCCCAAAATATCATCAGTGTCCTCACCTGGACAAAACCCATATAGAGAAATGAGTTATATGGCTGTGCTAGAAGCCCCCTCCCTGGTATCTTGTTTTCTATACTAAAAAAAGAAAAGAATGAATATCAGTCCAGCTGAGCCTCACCCGCTGTCAGTACCACATTGGTCAGAATTCTGGCAATAAGAAATCAGCAGAATTATGAAACACAGAGCATTGCTGGAAAAAACAATGCTGCATAAAAGTTTTTCCTCTGTGTTGACAGTTACAACCCATTAAACATTCAACTACTAGAGAGTTCAGCAGGAGAAAGCCTGCAGGAGCCTTCAGGAAAAAAGCCCCCAATTTAGCCACTTCAAAAAAGACAGCTCGAGCTGAAATAAGGCATCCTGAGGACATCTTTGGGGAAAAAAGCTTTGCAGAGTTCCTCCCAGACATGCCTTTTTTACTATCTTCAAGACATTTTATTCGTGCTGTGCACAATTAACCAAAGTAAAACATATACCTAATGCATTGCATTGTGGAACTTGGGCACTTTATTCCTGTTCAGAGTAGGTTGGGTGGACATAAAGGGGTGCCCAGGCCCAGGGGCGTACCTAGGCAAACTGGCGCCCGGGGACAAAACCTGAGTTTGGCGCCCCCTCCCCCAGCCCAGCGTATGGGTGGCCACCCTCCCGCACCATGACTAAACAATGATTTTTTGCACCAGCTCACAAAACACCTCCCACTCCCAGCAAAACATACATGGCTCTCTCCCCACCAACTCTTTTCCTAATTTCCTAATCACAACAACCCTATGAGGTAGGTTGTTAGCCTGAGAAACAACTCCAAGCCAGTGCAAGTGGGTATTAAGCATGTAAATCTCTCACAAATCACCCCCAGCAAAACATTTACCAAACAAATGTCAGCATCATCTCTCACAAAACACCTCCAGTGGAATCCACCCCCAAACAGCATAACTTTCAATGGTGTTTAAACTAGGGAGCTCAGATTCTTCTTTTAAATCTACCTTAAAGGGAGAATCTAGGGTCCCCGGTTAAAACAAAATTGAAAGTGATGCTGTTTGGGGGTGGATTCTCCCCCACTCTGAAACAGCATCACTTTTGAGGGTTGGAGATTTAGATGAAACAAACAGCAGATTCGGCTGGAATCTGGGCAAATTTGGGCACATTCGGACAAAAATTATCCGATTATGTCCTGCCCAAATATGAACAAATGCGAATGCAAGGTATTTAGATTGGGGGTGGGTGGGTATTTTTGGTGTTTTTTCGGTCTGCAGGGAGCACATTTTTAAAGCTAGCAGCACCATGATTTCAGGGCATCATCCAGAGACTGCCCTGATGATACCACCCAAATTTCTGAGGCAGGCTGCACATTTTTGAAGATAGAGGTGCCAGACTTTCAAGGTGGCTCCAAGAGGCCTTGAGTAATAGCATCGAAGCTTGGTGAGCTTTGCTTCTGGAGTGGGGGGGGGAGAGTTGAGAGAGTTCTGAGAGAACTCAGCCCACAGGCTTTCATATGCAGGAGCGGGGAAACAAAATAAGCCTTTTGGGGGCCCATAAAATTGAACCCCCAGAATCAAAGGTCTCCAAACCTGGATGCTATTACCAGGAGGCCCTCCTGGAGCCACCCTGAAAGTCTGGTGCCTCTATCTTCAAAAATGTGCAGCCTGCCTACACACTCAGAAATTCCCCATTGGCTACAATGGAGCAAAGTCACTGCAAAACAAAGAATCTTGGGCAAATTTCTTGGGGTGCCTGGAAGGGGTGTATTTTTAAAGCTAGTAACACCAAATTTTTAGGGTATCATTTGTTAACTATTCTTATGATGCCACCCAAGTTTGGTGAAGTTATGTTCAGGGGGACCAAAGTTATGGTCCCTCAAATGGGTAGCCCTCATCTCAGGTTAGCTCCCATTGAAAACAATGGGGATGGGGGCACCCCCTTTGGGGGTCCATAACTTTGCTTCCCCTGAACCAAACATCACCAAATTGGGGTGGTATCATCAGGACAGTCTCTGGATGGTACCCCGAAACTTTGGTGCCGCTAGCCTTAAAAATGCGCCCCCTGCAGTCCGGAATGTGAAATAACACTTAAAACATTTAAAAACACACAAACAACCCTGAAATGTTGGCGCCGCCCACGTGACCAAATGGGGGGGCGCCCGGGGACATAGGGTACCCCCTGTCCCTAGGCAGGAATGCCGCTGCCCAGGCCCAAGAACCACTAAAGATTGCACCTGCAGCCAGCCAGTGAGTATGTTCTCTATTCAGGCCCCATCTACTATTAGCTCCCATTGGAAACAATGGGGATGGGTACCCCCTTTGGGAGTCCATAACTTTGGACCCCCTGAACCAAACCTCACCAAATCTGGATGTATCATCAGAAGAGCCTCCCAACAAATCCCTGAAATCTTGGCGCTGCTAGTCTAAGCATTGCACCCCCTGCAGGCCAAAAACCAAAAAACATTTAAAAACACAAAAAAACCACGAAAAAAATTTCTGGCCTGGATCAGAAGTCACTAATATGACTTGCTTTGAACCAGGAGAGGGATGAAGAGGAGGAGGAAACTACGATTTCCTACGTTTCCACAGGTTGCAATGTAGCTATTCCCTATGACTATCCGGCTTTAATTTATTCTGCTTTTCAGGAAGCATAAATCCAATATGTCCAAATCAGGAACATTTCTGTACTCCTTACTGCCTCTACTATTCAAGTTCAAATATCATTTTCCCTTCTGTTTTTCACATAGCCTTGCCATACTGTAAACAAGTAGTAAATAAGTGGTCCGTGACCTCACACACAATTCAAAGCCCTGCCATGTGATTAAATCTAATATATTCAGTTTGTGATAAAAATGCTCCAGCTTTCAGATGTGACAAATGTGCTCAGGGGCCTTTCATCACAGTTGCTTGAAAGGAATATGGGATCGGCCTGCAGTCATAAATGTTTCCTTTATGTAAATAATCTCCTTTTATATTTCATCACGCTAGGTGAAGGGCAGCCAATCGTGAATCGTTGTGAGGGAGGGGTTGGAAGGGGGAGGGGCAAACAACATCAAACAGACCGCTGCCAGGTTTTGCTCAAAGCTAACAGCACTGTCAGGTTTCCAGGACTACTGAAAGCCATCACTAGCATCCAGACAAAGAACCTTACTGGAATCCCTTCATGCTATGCAGCATCATACAAATTACATGACCTACTATTAGCATGAATAGGCTAAAGATTTTGTCTCTCTCTGTGTTGCATAGATTTCCACTGCCCTTTCCCTTTCCATTTATATTCAAGTCATCTTCCAAGGAGTTCAGCCTCCTTGATCTCCCTTACTCCCATTTATTCTCACAACAACAGACAATAGCCATCTCTCACTCTTGGGGGATAGATATAGGCCATTCTTCTGCTTTTTCCTTCCCCTCAATAAAGAGGCTACTAGATTTATTTCTTTAGTAAAACATTTTTATCCCAACTTTCCCCTGGGATTCTAGATGCATGACATAACACCAGATGGCAAAATACAATACCTTCATAGAAAAACATCTGAAAGTCAAAACACTAGTGCACTCAGTTGAAGTCTACAAAGCGTTTCGGTCTCATTCGTGCCAAAGAGACTCCTAGCCGCTGCTCAGTTGAAAGGTTTCTGAAATAACAAGGCTTTTCACCAGGGATCCCCAACATGGTAATTGTGTGCACCCTGGCATCCTCCAATTCCTTTCCTGGTGCCTGGCAAGTGTTTCTAGAAAATGGCTGGGGTGTGGTGGGGGGGGCTCATGACCAGCAGTTTCTGATTGGCCGTTAGGCTGTGCAAATTAAAATAACATAATGGTGGCAGCTACCACCATAGTGTTAATTTTAGACCTTCTCACTCCTCTTTCCTGGTGCATTTTTTCGAGTTACTTATCTTGTCCCTTGCACTGGGGCTTCCATGTATGTGATTCTGCCTCTCGTAGTGGTCAGACTATGGTTTCACCCACTAGCTTGTGTCAGTATTCCAAAGGTGCCTACAGCGGTAAAATGTCAGGGGCCTCTATTTTATTTGATGTCCTAAAAACAGGCAAAGATGATGCTCTCCCAGTAAACTGTTCCACAAGATTTGTTCAATGACCAAAAAGACAGGACTGCGTGGAGAAAAGACAAATAGATCTGTGGGAGAACCCTGTAAGTCACAGTTGGCTAGAAGAAGACTGCCAGAATGTATAGCCTCACATCAGTGGTATCAGTGGTATCTTGCCCCAGGGTGACCAGGGCCAGGTAATTCCACCACTAAGTCTCCCTTCTCGGTTATCCTGCAGGTTTCAGTTTAGATGGAATCTCTGGTGTTTTAAATGCACTGCTGAACATTGACACCACATTGAGATTATATGCCAATATGCTGCCCCATTCATCTTCTCCTCTTTTACCTTGAGGAGGTTTATGGGGAAAGTGCAAAATCAGAATAGGAGATTGATGGGGTGGGGAGGAGGAATTATAGAAAAATAAGAATAAAAAGCCTTGCTTGCAAGTCTCTGGCCTTTGAAACAAGAGACAGAAACTCACCTTCTGGCAGACCAAAGTATCCTGACCTTTTCATAAGAGATCCCAGTCAACCAACTCATCAAACAGAGAAGTGAGTTAAAAGAAAAAAAGTCTTGAAGCAATTCCTCCTCCCCAACTCAGGATCTTTTTCTGCACTGAAACACCACCACTATTTGGTATTGATTATTTATGTTGCTTTTAATTATTGAACATTAGTAAATCTTTCTGAAGCTGTTTCCAGGGGAGATGCATCTGAACATCAGTTGCAGTTCAGCGTTATTTTTTCCCACTTGCAATATGCTCCCATCTGTCCATTAGCAGAATGAAAAACGAATGAATATTCCAAATGACATCACAGAGTTTCTTCCTTCCTCCAGGTCTTCAGATGGGACTAATAGCCGAGAAGCCATTAGCAGATTTACTCATATTGCATTGATTGCCTGCAGATGAATTAATTAAAAGCTGCCTGGCTAATGTGCAAGAAGAAATTACTTTTTTATAGATGTGTAAATCCTTTTTATAGATGTGTAAAACAACTTTTGGATCATCCAATAAATTCAGTGTGTATCTACAAAGTACAACTATTTTGCAGTTTTCCCAGTGTGGATCAGTTCTAGATCACCAAAGACAATATCGAGATTTGCATTTGCACCTCTTGATAGATTTTCAACTCTGCCATTTAAGAACCAAATAATCAGAGTAATCAAATATATCAAAAACCACCAATCTACCAAGTGTGGTTAGTATAAAAGAATTTTCCCTAATTTGCAAAGATCATCCACCACTGAAGTCTATATTCCAAGGTCAGATTGAACACCAGACCAACAAGGTCAAAGGAAGAATTGTTCAGATTTGCTTGGAGCGTCTTTACCACTGCATAACAAAAGGAGATTAAAAGCTGGTATATAATTACCCAACCCCGCATTAGCCTTAGAAGTCTTTTTTTCAAAAGAAGTCTCACCATTTCCTATTTCAGTGCTTTAAAAAAATTGCCCTCTACTAAAGAGGAAATGGTTATATTCGTAGAAGGATTCCTCTTCTCCTGGCAGGATTTAATCAGCCACAAGAATCAAGGGTCTAGTTCACAGGTGCCGACCATTGTAACTCCAAGGGCCCTGCCCAGAATTGTCAGGCAGAACAATGTGAAATAATCCAAGCAATTTCAACAAGTGAATGCTGCTGACAGATTGGGTCCAATCAGACATCCAAGACAGATCATATAACAGAGACTTTATCAGCAAGTAATCTGGCAAAAGTGTCACAGCAGATTATTGACACCTCTCTTTCAATGCAGTCAAAAGACCTTCATAAGCATAAGCATTTTATTGTCATTGTGCACGCACAACGAAATTTACAGCAGCATTCCTCGACGCACGCAATTTCAGACTCATACCCCATCCTCACTTTCCCCTTCCTCCACCCATCCCTACACAGCCCCAAACACATCAACACGAAGCCATGGAGTTCAGCATAGCCTCAGCTCTAGAGTAGAAGCTGTCTCTAAGCCTCTTTGTCCTAGTTTTTATTGACCTGTATCATCTGCCAGATGGTAACAGTTCAAAAAGAGAGTGTGCTGGATGAGACGGGTCTCTCAGAATATTTTGGGCTTTCTTTAGGCTTCGGGGTTAAGATTCATCTGATACAACAGAAGCAGAAACCAATGCTTCCTTTGCCACCATCATTACTACCTCATAGGCTGATAACGGGTTGTGCAGTGTGTCCAATCTGATGAGGCCTGAGTCTTCCACAAATGATGCTGTTTCTCAACCAGCTCCAAATCTATTTCCCTGGAACACCAGGGTGTAGAAAGTCTATGGCCTGTTATGCACTGCTCCTCACCCCTACTTCTCACAGGGATCAACAACTGGAATTTCCCTTAAAAAAACCCCCAAAGCAAGAGGAAATATCAGGGTTTCCCCACTCTCGCTAACCATGGGGCTTCCAGGATCAACGGTACCATAAGTGCAAGCATGTCTGTAAAGAAATCTGTGCCACGAAGGAAACATTCTCTCACTCAGTAGAGCAGAAGTATAATCGGCCCAAGAGAAAAAGCACTGAAGTGTGACACAATCTACTGCATTCACCTTTCCAATATTTCAGGTCACCACTAAAGTAAGACTCCCCAAATCTTCCATGTGGACCATCTTAAATAGAGAAAATTGCCTCCCTCCCCCCAAAAAACCAATAAAAAAACCATCAGTTGTTTACAGGACTGTATTCTAATAATTTTATAGATGGGGGGAATGGACACATTTTAAAGTATGTTCCCTCCACCTGCCCCCACAAAGCAGCATCCTAACATGAAATTACATAATATGAAACCATTGAACACTACAAATGAAAGACTGGACAAATGTTTCTATTTCCATTTTTTTCCAAAAATCGCCTTCCAGACCTCACAAACATTTCATGTTCTGTTGTGACAGGCACATTTACCACTCCATGATAATTGAAACTGATCTTTTTTGTTATTAGTTTTCTTTTGACTTGTTCTTTTCATAACAGCTATTTGTTCTTAGGAAGATCATCAGTCACTTTGAAGGCAGAGGGCATTTCATGGCAATTGTTTTATTGCACGAGAGAGATGCGTAGCTGTTACTCAGCTGTTGCAGGATATACAAATGGCTTTCTCAGGGGTGGCATTCCTGTGGTGGGAAACTTGGATTTTCTTAACACCCGAACATCAATATATACATGAGCGGGAAAATGCAAATTTCCTATTAATCCCAACTACAATTTTTGTTTGTTTGTTTTTGAAATAAAAAGCAAAAGAATGGGGTTTTTTTTGGGGGGGGGGGGTCTATTGCCAGTGCAGTCTCTGATGACTAAGGGGTACACTAAAATTTCCCTGCTTGCATCAGCTTGCATGCCCTTCAAAATACATATTGGACTTAGCTGGATACTCAAGTAGTTCATATAGCTCTCCAGTGAAGGAGCACAAATGTAGTCTCAAAAATCACAATCACCACAGGAAAGCACAACACAGTCATCCCTCCCCCTTCTACAGCAACATTCAGCTATTTTGTGACCTTCCTCACCTTTTTGTTTACGCTTTCCTTTCCAGTTCAGAAGTTCATAAATCCCTTGCTTTAAAAGAAACGGCAAAGAAACCACATGCCATTCTTGCTGGAGATGGATCAGAATCATTTCTTAAACCCTAGTGTGTCATTCAACTTGAAAAGATCCTAATCCCTCCCATGAAATGGTTGCAGCCCATGTGCTGACTACAGGAGCTGCAAGAAAGATGGATGGTTAGATGAATACACATACACAACAATTGTGTCATGAAGATTAAGGCTATGCTTTGACCTCTGTCTCTCTGGGTAAGCCTCCTTTTAATGGAAGCATTTTACTGCCTTTCCTATAATCATGCACTCAATATGGCCAGAACAGGGGAGAAGTGAACTCTGAAATATGACTACTTCTGCCCTGGAGGGCTCCAATCAACATATATGGGAAGGTAGGATATTGTGCGGGTGAATATATGACATTTCATATTAAGGTTTATTACAACCACTTTTTCATAGAGGGTTGCTATTTATTGATCTCAGCCTTGAGCTCCGGGGTCAGATGTCAAAGGAACAATTCCTCTCTAAGTACTCACACAGACACACACACACACAAACACAGAGAAGGGCTCACAACCCAGAGGTCTGGTCATAAATAATTCCCCCTTTATATAGCACAATATTTTGTAAAGTTGGAGATAAAACGAGAGGAAATGAAAAATGGATCTCCACCGAACCACACAGAAATGCAGACGAGTGAAGAAATGGGAATGCTCCTAATGCGAATTCTAATGTATAGTCTGTCTGTTATTACATTGCATCTTGAAAATATATGAAGACTTTCCCAGATCAATTGGGAAAGTTCCCATGAAAAAAGTAAATGTATCCGACTCCTTGGGTTTTACTCAATATAAGTTCATTTTTTTAAAAAAAGCATCTTCGAATATACAGACTCTCTGTGTCAGCATGATAAATTAGCCTCACATACTTGGAATGAAGAAGTGTGCAAAGAAGCAGTTCAATCAAGCCTTGCAAATTAAGATTCAGTTCTAATAATTCGTAGCTGTATGGTAGGGTCCATCCCAACAACAGTTGTGCAACTCCCTACCTTCATTACCACCATGCTGTTTTATCCCTTTCACAAAGCCTGCTATTGGCTACATGGCTTTGACTTTTTTTTTCATAGGCTGGGGCAGTGACATGTGCAGAAGGATAGATGAGCCTGGGAGGAAAAACCCTCGAACAAACACCACCACCACCCCCACACACACAGACACCCCCCCCCCACACACACCAAAGTTCTTCATCAGGATGTATGCTGCGCAGATGGATTGCAAGGCAAACAATTTAATTTTAATCAGTTAATCAGCTCTCATTGTTTGTCCAAACCTAGCCTTTAATACTTATGAAAACATTGCAGAGTCTTATTCCAACAGAATCCTGGCCAAATGGTACAATCTTCTTCAGGGAAAATCATAGGGGTACTGAAAACCTGCAGACATTTCATAATTTTTAAATGTCCCAATTAGAGGGCCATCCAGTCATTCTCTTTCTTTCTGTTAGTACTTAAAGATGTACTGCCTTTGAATGTGGAAGCTCCCTTTGGTTACTAGTCTAGTAGCCACTGATTTGATTTTTGATTCATTTGATTTATAGGCTACTCTTCCCCTTATGTGCACAGGGCAGCTTACAACTGTTAACTAGATAAAACCATAAAATGATCCCTAAAACCATAACATAATCCAGAACAATAAAACAATAATTGTATATCTCATTTGCATCACAGTGCCATAATAGCAACTAAGAGGGAATAAACATATCAAAGTTAACTATAGTCCCCCATAACATGCCACTCATATAATCATTAATAGGAAAAGGTAAAGCAAGAGGAAGGGAAAGGGGAAATTGAGGCTAACTTGTTAGACCCAGTTGCTGTCCTAAATCATAGGTCTGGTGGATCAGCTCTGTCTTATAAGCCCTGCAAAATTTCACCAAATCTCACAGGACCCAGGTCTCACTTAGAGAGTTCCACAGAATGGGGTCAGGGCTGAAAAGGTCAAGAACAGCTGGGCAGCTTTTGGAAGTTGCTATCGCCAGACTAAGGCCCTTTCCACACAGGCCAATAAAAACGGGAGAAAGGCGGGTTATATGAAACCATCCTGCCCCAGCCCATTCACACAGCTGGCTGTTCCATGGACAGCCAACACATTGGCCTGAACGCACGTCTTCACGCGAAGGCGTGGGTTTTTTTCTTCCCTGCCTGCCTGCGAAGCGCAGCTGTGAAGGCGGGGGAAAAAAAGATGCGCCCATTTCCCCTGCATGGTTCGAATGCGCCTTGCAGCCATGACTGTTCACTTGGCTGCGGCTGCGAGGTGTGTTAAAACAAAAAAATTGCGAAAATTGCGATTCTTGAAAACCCCGGGGAGAGGATGCAGGGCAGACCTGGTTTAGGCGCAGGAACAGCGCAAAGCCCCCCCCCCCTCACGCCAGGTTTAACCCATTGTTGTCCCAGGTTTATTGGCCCTTGCAAAAAGGGCCTCTGGCTCTTTGGGGAACAAATTGGGAGAGGTGGTCCTGCAGATACAAAGGCCCCAGACGATGTAGGACTTTGAAAGTTAACATCACAACCTTGAACCTGATTCGATATTCTACCTGGAACCAAAGCAAGTGGTGAAGCATTGTCTGGATGTGTGCTTACCCAGAAGTCCCAGTAAGGACTCCAGTAACTGTCTTTTGTACCATCTGGAGTTTCAGAGGTCATCTCAAGGGCAGTCTTGCATAGAGTGAGTGACAGCAGTCTAACATAAAGGTGACCATTGTGTAGATCACTGTGGCTAGGTTTGTTTGGGACAGATAAGGTGCCAGCAGCTTGACTGGCAAAGGGCTAAAATGTCAGGCGAGCTACATTGGGGACCTGTGGCTACATGGGAAAGGAGCCACCCAGGACCTCTCCCATGCTCCTGATGGTTGATGCAGGTGTAAACTGCACATCATCAAGATTTGGGAGCTGGCCATCCCTATCAGGACCTCTCCAACCCAGCCATAGGACCGATGGAAAACTGGCCAAAATACTTATGTCTTGTTTCAGATTTCCACAATCATAGTCCTATTCCATTGCTCACTGGATGTCTCATCTGATTAATTGTACTGAATTATATTATGTAATCCATGAGTGTAAGAGAAAGGTGGAATATGTACTTCACAAATAAATAAACAAATCATAAAGGAATTCCCAAGTCATGCAGAAAAAGTGTCTGATGGTTACACTCATCACCCTGCACTAATAGAAGCTTGAATTTAATTACTCTTTTCTCAGCAAATTAGATCTGAGGTCTTCATTCCTGTAAGTCTTTGTCTGACTACAAAAAGGTTTCCTGTGAACTCTGGTTTTTCCCCCTTGTGGGAGGAAATCTTTCACCATCAAAAGCAGCTTTAGCAGAAGGCAGACAGACACTGGATCCCACTCAATGTATTCCACTGGATGGGTGCCTAATGGAGGAGCCCGACCTTTGTCTTTCGCCGTCCTTGCAAAGCTCCTGATAAAACAGCCTGATTAGTTAGCAAGAGTTACAGTAGCAAAGTCCTTATCCATATTCACAGAAAGAGATGAATTGATGCAGAGATCTTCCGAAAACGAAGACTATTTAAAGAAATTAGTTAAAGGATATGTTTAGTGATTTGGCTAAAATTTTTGCAGCAGACACATTAATTGATGTAAACTGCGCTGTGTTTTTTTTAGTAGTGCAGCAATTATGAATGCATTCCTTTAATTGCGCAGAATAATTTGCCCAAAGAAAAATAGTAAAAAATAGCCTGAATAATGTGTGGTCCTAATATTAAGACAGTATTCTGACCATGAATAAAGACAATTAGTTTTTTTGTTTTTTAAAAAACAGCTTCTTTTGTTTCTAGTACATCTGCTTTGGATTCTTCCTATTGTTCTTCAACTAGCTAATCATAATTCTTTGTTCAGTGCAAATGCGTTTTTACTCATCTGGGCTAATCTGAGATGCCATCTGTTATTAAATAGGTAATTGGCTCTTTTAAGTCCCACAAGCCTGCAAGGCACCTTGGGGAAATGCACATTAGACACATCTGCTCCTACCAGGTAGAGTACAACCTAGTCGTGATATAAAAAGAAGGCACAACATGTTGGAAAACTTTAGCTTGAGTACTGCATGTTGTCTGGAAGACTGCATGAAACATGAACAGGAGAAGAGTTGGTTTTTATACCTTGCTTTTCTCTATGGAAAGGCATCTCAAAGCAACTTATAATCACCTTTCCTTCCCCACCCCCCAACATACATACAACAGACACCTTGTGATGTAGGGGCTGAGAGTGTTCTGAGAGAATTGTGACTAGTCCAAGGTCGCCCAGCAGGTTTCTTGTGGAGGAGTGAGGAAATAAACCCAGTTCATCAAATTAGTCTGCCGCTCTTAACCATTACACCACGCTGGTGCAGAGTTTTATTGCACAATACTGGGAGAGAGAATGAATAAGACCAAAATTAAGCCTTTTTTTGTATATCAGATCTTGAAGAGCTTTGGGATATTCGATGTTCTTTCTTCCAAATCCAAATGAGTGCATTGCAGATCTACCCAGTTACCTCAGTGTTCCTACAACAGCTTTCCTAGCCCTTTGATCCATAGGGTTGGATCCAGACTAAATTTTCCACTAATGGGAGCTGTGGGGTGATTTCCTCACAGACCCCCTTATGACACCCGTGCTGTTCCTGGGGGTCCCCTGTTCTCCAGTAGCAGCATTTAAGAGAAATCCATAGGCTATGATGTGGTGTGGGGGAGGAGCAGGAAAATTTTGTCTAGATCCAATCCTTAGTCTTTGCTTTCAAGCTGAATGCTGAGCTGATACTTCCCTGATAAAGAGTTGCTGTAAAATCTGTGCTAAGTGGCTGAATTAACTGTGCATGTGAATTAAATTGGTTCTTCATGGAAGTCAGCTGGTAAATTACATCAGTGTCTTATTATCTTGCCAAAAACTAAAGAGATATAAGGGGGAGCTGATGAAAAATTATGACAGATACTGCAGAAATGCGGGGAGTTGAAGAAGGGAAGAAGAGTTTAAATTTATATCCTGCCTGCCTCTTCTGTAAGGAGTTTCAAAGCAGCTTACAAACTCCTTCCCTTCCTATCCCCACAACAGACACCTTGTGCAGTAGGTGGGGCTGAGAGAGCCCAAAGAGAATTGTGACTAGCAGTCACCTCAGCAGGCTTCATATGTAGGAGCAGGGAAACAAATCTGATAAGATAAGAGTCCGCTGCTTATGTGGAAGAGAGGGGAATCAAATCCAGTTCTCCAGATTTGAGTCCACTACTCTTAACCACTACACCACAATGTCTCTCAGCAGACGGAACATCAACTCTTCAACTCTGGTTGAAGGTAGGAAGGTTACCAACTTTAATCTAGCGTGGCTTCTGTACATAATGGGCAAAACAGCTGGGAAATTGAAGTAGTTGACAGCCAAGAAAGGAGAGAATTTATTATTTTGGGGGGAAAATGACAACTGTCTATTACATTTCAGTATTGTATAATTTTAAATAATTTAGAAGGTCATCTTGCAAAAGATCCTGCTTTGTGTGTAATATTATATAATGTTACCTTGATATAGCCAGGCTTAGACTGAAGTAACTCTGCACAGGACTGCAGAATTAGAGTATTAGAAAATCACATTATGTATTATTAACCACCCTTTCACACTGCATTACCAATATGGTATAAATATGAAATGGGGGATATTTGGTTTAATATTATTTTAAAATTAATTTAAAACCAGCTTACCAACCAACCACAAATTCACTGTCATTTTCTTGACCACAAAAAAATAGTTCTATAGTTCTGTGCTAACAAGGGATGACTAGAGATTCTTGAACACCCAATGGTTTGACATATGTCCAATTCACTGGTTGTGAACAGAGACCTAGTATTTTGATAATCAGTTTGACAGTTCATCAATGTGTTTCTGAGCATTCAGCAGACTTTTAAAAAAAACTTTTATTGAATTAAATTTTTAACTCCAACAACCACCACAAAATACATCAAAAAATAAAACTGATGTGTATTCAACAAAGTGAAAATCTTCAAATGTAAGTGATGGTGGATGATGGACATTAATCAAACCTTTAGTATAATTCAGCAGGTTGTTTCACTGTATTTCATATTAACCATGGAACTAGACACAATTGAATTTTTCTGCATACACATTCTCATATAGCCTGACTGAGTTCTATTACTTCCCCCTCCTTACTATATAACCGTTCCACTAAAGAAGCAATTGTTTTAATAGACTCACACAAAATACCCTGTTTCCCCGAAAATAAGACATCCCCTGAAAATAAGACATAGCGCATCTTTGGGAGCAAAAATTAATATAAGACACTGTCTTATTTTCGGGGAAACATGCTATACAAATCAGTCATCAATAAATACTCTGTTTCAATAAAATCCCATCCTTAGGTGTTCACCTAAGTAATTCTTGGTGATGCTAATGACCCCTGAGGAATTTGAACAGGCAGCACCTTTCTGCATGCGTTTTGGGAAAACAATTTTGGGCAATCATTTCTGCTCAATGCATAATGAACTGGCTGGGTGATCAGCTTTCATCTGACCATTACCTTCCAACATGCAGTGGAGGAGGAAACAGTATGCTTCCACATTAGGAAATAGTCCCAAATGAATGTGAGAATTATCATTTATTTTCAAGTGCTGCTTTTGTCAAAACCATTATTCTGTCCATATTTAAACATGGCTCAACAGGTGGGGGGAGCAGGAGCCCACCGGAAGAGGAATCTTCTGGCTGCCTCGCTGACGAGGTGGGAGGTGGCGGTGGCAGCGAGGCTTAGTGGACAGGGGGAGCAGAAACCTGCCAGGGAGAGGAATCTTCAGGTTGACAAGGTGGGAGCTGGCTTAGCAAGGCTTAGCTGGTGGGGGGAGTAGGAGGATGAGAGGGAGAGCACAGGCAGCTGCAGATGGCCAAATTTGCCCACATGTCGTGGCAGATGGCCAAATTTGCCCAAATTTGCCCCCATGTCATGGCAGAGCCAAGAGACGCACCTCACCCTGTCTCTTAAAGGGGTAGGAGGGATGGCAAAAGGCAAATGGAGCATTGGGCGGGGGGACACAGAACAAGGTAGGCACTAGGACCCAAGTGGAACATTCTATGAGAAAGAAGGCCCAGCATGTGGTGAATGAACATACAATGGTCTTCATGCCAAAATCTGCAGCATCCCTAGGGATGACTGACTTAAGAGACTACATTCGGAAATGTTCCCCAGCTTAAAAATATAAAGGGACTGGAAAAAATGTGCAAGGACAAAAAAAATCCTCATAAAAATGATGACAAGTCAGGGATACAAAACTCCTTGCAGTAGGTTTAACTGTAAATGGCAAAGCAACTAAATATCACAAATATTTTGATAAAAGTATGTGGGGTGCAAAATGCGGGGTGCAAAAGGCTCTTGACTGGCTTCAATCTGATAAAACATATGCCACATGATAAATTATTTCCTCACTTTTCTAAAATATGTTAAAGTATGGGGACATTCCACATTCTCTGATCATATATTTTATTGCATTTTCTATTTGAGGAACTAAAAGGTAGACTAGAAGAGTCCTGGTGACTTGCCTATAATTCCACCAACATCCATAGTAAAATGAGAAAACGCAATCCAGGCTTCATAAATCTTCATTCTCAAAAGTATGTTGCCATACAAAATAATAGAATAGACCAGCCTAAATTTGAAGAACAGTAGGCTGAATTCTGCATGCCTGAAGTGGGTTAGACTGACACTTGCACAGACATCAGCCTTTTACACCATGCCACACGGTTAACTACACTGAAATGACAGGGACTTCTCAAGGGTCTTTTCATACGATATGGAGGGGGGTGGCTGCTGATGAAAGTCAAAAATCCCACTTGACATCCAAACACTTCAGCATACTTCAAGTAGATCTTTGGATCCAACCCTCAAGTTGGAAGGTTTGGAATAAGTGCCTGTGATGTACTGCATTCATTTTACTGTATTATGAAAAACTGTGGACAAATTGAAGGAAGCTCAAATCCAAACATGATCCAGGGGATGAAAGGCTGGCTTTATGAAGAAAGATAAGGATAGGCAAGCTGCCAACTTTGACAAATTGAGGGCTTAGCTGGGGTGATATGCGCACAAATATAGGGTGGAGGCAGGGGAGTTAACAGATGAAATTAAGCAGAGGAGAGCAGAGGATAAAATCCTGAAGAAATACATCTTTTTATGTGAGCGGTATTGGTTAGTTGAAGAATGTCTGCTAAGAGAGGGGGGAGAGGGATGAATATTGTGCACCTCACAAACATTTGAATCAGAGAGACGAAAACGACAGTACAACTTTCTGCTGGAATCAATGTTTTTTCCTTCATCATTGCTATTTACGTACAATGAAAATTGAATTGAAAATATGTTTAAATTTTTAAGTTTTGACAGAACTATTCTAATTTATTTATATAGTGCCACATAGCATAAGAAAATTTGACTCAGCTCTGAGCAACGTGCAGCAAAATCGGAGCTTGAGGATCAGATCTGTGGTCTCTAAGAGGTCTCTTGTTCCCTAGGAGGAGTATTTCAAGGAGACCACAGGGTAGCATTCTGAAGCAGGAAAGTTCGTTTTGGTAGAGTTGCCTTCCACAGTCCAAATTTGACATCAGACAATAAGTGGGGGAAGGAAGGTGAATAAACAGGGGAATGATAAACAGGGGAATGACTGTTTTCCATGTTCAAAGATATGGGAGTGCTTTTACATATCACTCCTATGTCTGGAAATATTTTGCTGGAATTATTAAAATATATACTCTGTCTCAGACAAATATGTTGGTATGGTCAGCTGAGGTGCAGAGGTTGAGAAAATTGTTTGCTTCCACATTACAATATAGTCCCTAGTGAATATGATAATTATCATTCATTTTTATGTGCTGCCTTTGTCAAAACTATTATTTTGAGCATTATTGAACATATAATGTTGCATGATTAAACTGATACCAAAATGTATTTGTACTTTAAAACTTTCAAACAGATGGGTGGGGGTAGGACTAGGTAAGCACAAGCATTCTACAACAAAGGAGATCTGGCATTATTTGTTCTTTGGCGGAGGAATATACAACCCTACTAACATCTTTTTCTGAGATCGACTATAGCTCAGGGTGGATGCACAAATTGAAAACTCTGAAAGATTCACTTAATCTTGGACTTGGTTGGCTCAGAATATTCCATTACTATATATTTATGGTTCATGTTTCTCACCACTGGAGGCCCAAACCGTCTTACAACGTCATTCTGCCCTAGTGCATTTTATCTTCACAACAATCTTGTGAGGCAGGTCAGACTGAGAAAAAATGACTGGCTCAAGATCACATCACATGGCAAGAGGAGACATCTGAACTCAGATCATCCAGATCCTAATTTGATACTGTCATTTCAACAAATTGTTTTCAAACTTTCAGAAGGCATCCCTGTAACCCTAAATCAGGGGTGTCCAACTCTGCCTTTCCAGATGTTCATGAACTACAAGGGGCTGATGGTAATCATAGTCCATGAACATCTGGAGGACCAGAGTTGGACACCTTTGCCTTAAATCATAATATACTAACATAACCCAAGATCACCTGACAATGTAACAAATGAAAATCTTTTATTAAAATATACTTCCTGTAATCATTTGTCTATTCTTTCATAGATTTAAGTTCATTTCTCTATATTACAACACATGAAAATCAAATCACTTCCCTTTACAGCTTCTTCATTCAATTTAGCACCAAAACACAGAGTATGTGGCAATAAAAAGACAACCTGAGGACCCCATAAGCATTTACAAAGAGAGCCCAATTAGCATTTGTCAATGTCTTATTTATTGCCTTTCCTTTCCATGGTCTTTTCCATACCCTTTCGTGTCAGATTGACTTATGGCAGTGTGAGCTCTGGCAATGTTGTTTCAGGTGCCCCATTCAGCTTTTCTAGAATAACTGTGCTTAAAAGATTGATCCTACTAGCCATTCCAAAGTGGTAACAAGCAAGACCAAAATTGAAACCGAGAGCAAACAATATAGGTTGACAACCTTAACTTACAGCTGAAAGGCTTCTTTATTCAGATCGTTAAAATGATCCAACAGAAACAAAAAGGAACAAGACATACTAAATTGGAAGTTGAAGGCACTGGGGGTATGTGTATGGGGGGCGGGGGGAGGAATCGCCATCAGCATCAACAACAACTTTTCCAAGATCAAACAGTGTGACTGCTTTCCCGCACTTTCATCATTAGCCTATATCTTTGCAGGATGCCTGAAACACAAGTAAACAAAATCAATGCAATTATGAAGAACAGCTACTTATTGCCTTACTTATTTACCCATAATTCTAATATACCTGTGAGGTGCCCACTGAAGAAATGTTCCTAATTGCTTGTCATTATGCAGTTGACCTTCTGGCATGTAAAAGGGATGAGATTCCTCTGTCATATTCTATTACAATTAATTGCTGAAAAATTAAATGTGTTTCAGCAGTTGGGACTACATAACTCTTGAACAAGGCATTCTGGGTGAGTGAGCATGGGTAGAATAAGAAAAGCAAACTGTGAGGTGTGTTTCTTCGTTACCTAGGAAAGTTTTGTTGGCTAGTGTCTATGTCAAACCTTGGAATGCAGAGATCTAAAAAGTCAGCTGAATAGTTCCTTTGTCCACATACAAATTGAACTCTGACCCCCTTCAAGATTCATACCCAGTTCATAATTAGCTTCTATTTCAGCATGTCCTCCCTCATCTCCTTCCATATTTCCTTTCCTTTACCTTACCCAGGCATGTTGGTAGGCAGGTAGCCATCACTAAATCCTAGATCTGGGGTGTCCAACTCTGGCCCTCCATATGTTCATGGACTACAATTCCCATCAGCCCCTGCCAGCATGGCCAATCACTGTAGTCCCTGAACATCTGGAGGGCCAGAGTTGGACACCCCTGCCCTCAATGCTACTGCTGCCATATGTGGTGGTATCTACATTAGGAAGAAGTCAAGATAATGTGGTGGTCTGAAAGACTGATAGACTACGATTTGGGAGATTCAGGTTCAATCTCCCCCACCCCATCATGAGCTGTGAAGCAAACCAAGGGTGGGGGAGTGAGGGTTGAAGCTGAGTCTATCAAATCCTTCTGTCAGGATTTATCAGGCCAGCAATGAAGATAAATGAGTCAACTTAGCCCTATCACTCCCTCTCAGGGTGACCAGGATCAAAGGGAGATCCCTGAGTTCTTTGGAGAAAGGGTAGGATATAAATATTCCAGATCAATAGGGATTATCTGGGAAGTGGTCGCCACAATTTCTTATGACCCCCTGGATGCTATCAAAGTCCTTAATATGATCATAATGTACATAGTAGTTTCCAGGACCATCAAGAACATTGGCAACCACCCTGGCTGCTACATCTGTTGCGCATTATCGTAGCAATGTCTATGATTTAACACAGAAGTGTATAATAAGTTTCTGATGAACCAGAGGAGGGTTCAGGAGGAAGGAGGTGGTGGAGGTTAGGTTCACAGTGGAGGGAGGACAAGGAGGACCCTAGACCCTGTTGTGCTTCTCTCTGTTGGAAGTGAAGGACTTTGTACTTTTCAGATTTTTCTGCAAACTGAGAGGGTTTCCAAACTTTGACAAAAATCTGTTTGGGGTAGGTGTAATCCCAGTCTGCAGATTCACATATCCGCAGACTTAGAAAATAGATATATTGATTAGAATCCTGTCTCTGCTTTATCCTAGTTAGAATGGAGTTCCTTACAATAAAGGGCTCACATTAGTTTTGTAAAGCTAAAGAGGCTCCATGTGTAACTTTGTTACTTAGCTGCATTACGTGCCCTGAACACTCTGCTAACCTAATGTTCCTTCACTCATTACATCAATTTTATTGCATGGGCATCAAAATAATTTGACCAAAGATGTACTGCTCTGAACTGAACTGGGAGCTTGGGCTAGTCTATCTGGCATCATTAACACTTCCTTTGTTTTGGCAGAAAGGCTACTACAAGGAATAATTTCTGTAATGGACATTGTCTTTGCCAAGCCTTGAGACCATGCTACGTATCTCAGCAATTTTAATTAAGGGACTGGAATTAGACTTTCGCAGTAATTGAATTTTCTTTGTCCCTCCCTCCCTCCCTCCCTCCCTCCCTCCCTCCCTCCCTCCCTCCCTTCCTTCCTAACATTGTTGGATGTAAGAAAGAAATAACTGTTCAAGAGACAGACAAAGTACATTTCCTTCACACATGTCTATTCTCTGCCTCACACCCTCCATGGATAATAAAGACAGCAATGCTTCTACCAAGAAGGCAAACCACGTGGCCCTTTACCACTCAACAAGCAGCCATTTGAGTTGAATGGTTCCCTTAGAAGGGGTAAGTTTGACCTTACCAAAAATAACCTTCCTTGAAAAGGCAAGTGTTTTGCTTGTGTTAACTGAAATTGGCCTTGACTTTGCTAAATTTAACCCCCATGATAATCTGGTAGAAACTTTATGGATTATCAAAACATTATCAAATATATCTAATCAACCAGATCTGTATGGGAAACAAGCTTCGTGGGACTAGATGCACAGCCTTTTCCCATCAAACAGTTTCATATGCACGACTCAAGAAAACCATCACCAGGGAAAACGTTACATCAAAAGTGGATTTTATATTTCCCCTTAAATGGATTAAAGTTCAAACTGCTGCTCAATTATTCATTTAATTCCTAGAGTCTACATTCATCTCTTTAGTGCTTTCTGTTGGCATTTTTCCATGGGAACTTAAGATGCCACTGTAGGATATATCTATGCTACAAAGTGGGGGTTAAATGGCAAGGAAGTTCTGAGGTTGTTTGCCATTACCTGCCTCTGCATAGCGACCAAGGAATTTTTTGGTGGACTCTCATCAAATTTGGTGGACTCTCATCTCATCCAACCTTGCTGACCCTGCTTAGCTTCTGCGATCTGACAAGATCAGGTTGCCTGAGCTATCCAGGTCTGGGAACTTCATCCATATCCCTCCCATTTTCTCGGTTCATTAAATGCCGGTTGCCTACAGAACATTTCTACCAAACAAATTAATTAGTCTTTAAGATGCCACAGCAGCAGCGTGTACTGAAATAGCAATGATTCTTTGAATGTGTTTGGAGTAAACAAGCTAAAACACCCACTGAACAAATCCTGTGATATGACACAGCCCTATTACTTTTATTCATTCTAATTTCAGATCATCAGTTGGTATCCCTTTGAGTGGCCTCACTTACTACCCGTGGGGATGTACTCAGATCAGGTGTATTCTGAAGTTCTATAATTGCCAGGCTCAAATGGACCCAATCAGTATCATGAGATGAGGAAACTGGCTCAAACCTTCCCTTTCCACTGTTTCTCTGACTAGAAACAGTCTGTCAGATCCCGGGTCCGAAAATAATAGAAACTGTAGAATTGCTCTAAAGTCTTCATTTCTAAGCAAAAAAGACGATTCTGAAGATTCCATGCAAAACACTTGCCTATATCCCCCAAAGCTCCCTGCCCTCCTATAGCCAGACGGTTCACTCTACCCCCAGAACAAAGCATAAGAGAGCTGGGAACATGTCACCCTTGATAAGCAGCCACCCTTCCATGCTCCAAGGCCCAGACAATGGGAGCATGATCACCGGACACCTGCAGAGAAGAAAGCCTCACAGTTCCCTTGCAAATGCCCGCCATCTCCAACGGTCAGGCTCAGGCCTGACGCAGTCCCAGGAGGCACTGTTTGCCCCAATCTGGAAACATAACATGAAGGCCATCAGTACAAATGTAGCCACCCAATGGGGCAGTAGGAGACATTTCTGGTTTAGAAAACAGCTCTGGGGGTTCTGGAAAACTCTGAGGATTGTCAAAGCCCTTTCTTTCTGCAAGCCATGGTCCCAGTCCAAATCAGACCCATACAGGCAGAAACTCAGAACACATTTCTCTACCTATACCAGGGATGTCCCTTGAGGAAAGTGTAATGTATCTTCTGCACACTTTTATTGATGGCCCTTTCACCAAGTATGCAGCAATCACACCATTCTAATATATTCATCGTTGGAAACAGAATATTATTTCTACAAATTCCTACAAACTTCTTGTTGTATGCATGATGTGAATTTTATAGTTGTAAAAGGAGCCCAAATAACTGAGAATTAGGGTTCCTTCCTTCCTTCCTTCCTTCCTTCCTTCCTTCCTTCCTTCCTTCCTTCCTTCCTTCCTTCCTTCCTTCCTTCCTTCCTTCCTTCCTTCCTTCCTTCCTTCCTTCCTTCCTTCCTTCCTTCCTTCCTTCCTTCCTTCCTTCCTACCTACCTACCTACCTACCTACCTACCTACCTACCTACCTACCTACCTACCTACCTACCTATTTGGAATTAGTTAACATGTGAAGAGAGGCAAACATAATTAATTATGTTCTTCCTGGCTGTTTAAAATTTAAGCCTTACAAAAATAATGCCTACCAGCATTGCAAGATTCTGTCTTTCATAGGCCTGAAGAGTTAAAATGTCAGGTCCATTCAATTTGCTCTTTCTCTGAGGCAGCAGCCAACAACTGAGGCAGCAGCCAATAACTGCTGCCAACTATGATAATAAACTCCATGATGTAGGCACCCGTTCACTACATAATGAACATTTGTTTCTTTAACAATTCATGTGAACAGAGAACAAGCAGGTTTTTAACCTTCAAGAGGATTATGACGCCTTATTCGGGGGTGGGGGTGGAATCTGTCTTCTAAAATTTCCTCTTTCTGTCTTTTAAAATTTCCTCATACATGATATGCACTGCATCTCTGACTGTTACCTGGAAGAATTTGCTCTTCATAGACTTCTTTTTTAGGCAAAATTGGAATGGGCTGAATTCCAGGCTGGCCTTGGGCACTGAAGCTGGTGATGTACATCCACAATTTAGTCCAAGAAATAAACATCATGTTTATTTGTAAAAAAAAAAAAAGTTCAGACCATGCATGGGCTTTTTGTCTGTGGTCATGGCATCTGTGTTTAGTGATGTTTATTTTTACTGTGGGATTAAGTAATCATAGCAGTGCAAAGTGCCTCTACAGGGAAACATAACACTTCTGTCAGCGCTGCTAGCCATTTAAAATCATAAGATGCTGACTGACTGTTAGATATCTCCCTCACACAGAGAAAGCTTTTTAAAAACCAGCAGTGGGCGTAGTAGAGGTTGAGGCCCCTCCACAGAGACAAATGGGACTGGGCCCCTCAAAGAGAAAGAAGGTAATAAGAAAAGAAATGCTCTTTTGCTTAAAAATACAGTTTCCCACAAAAGATTATCAGCTGTTCAAAATATACTTCAATTACTTTGACGTGTGAAATGGTAGGCTGCTCACATCCTGGAGAATCATAGGTGCAGTAGTAACAATGGCCCATGTTGGTGTTTTCTCACAACCAAGTTTATTTATTACTGTTTTTGCCATTTTTCAAGATTACTTTTCTGTACTAAAATTGACAAGGAGACTTAAAGAAATACAACAGATATAAATATTTCCATCAATAAACTCAGATGCAACTACATGCAGACATCACAGCTTACAATCCATTGCATCACAGTTAACATCTTAAAATATACTTACTTTCAAACAATACTCTATCATTTTCTTTTTTTTTTAATCTGCTATTGGGATTTTTCAAGTTAAATCAGAATCCAAAGACTTTGTGCTACGGTAGTATTTCTGTCTCCGAGCTTGTTCCCATAATCTGCATCAAAACATTGCCCTGAAACTCAAAGCTGTTTCCCATCAGTAGTAGCCAAACCAGTAGGTATGAAGAATAGCTAGGTTAAGCAGTTTTACCCTTTAGCTTTAGGAGAAGACCTCTTACCCTGAGCCTCAACATTCACACTGCTGCTCCATGAAGCAGTGGGACCCAAAATGGTGAGGCTAATTGGCTTTTCCATAGAGTTTGGGGTGAATCCTAGAGCAATGCATCAATATGGTGATGTCATTCTGAGTTTCCACTACAAGTGACATCATAGTGTCAGTGCAACATTGTGTTTCATGAATACACACAAGCCATTGTATGCATTTCTCGGCGAAGGGGGGATTCAGTCCAAAGTACTACGGGGGTCTTTTTCATCTGGATATTGCTCTTGTGTTTCCAATTTAGGAAAGACAAGTGCTGTCTCATACTACTGTGAGCTCACTCACAATAAAGAGAGCTTACACCACCTGTCTGACCTCCACCCTGAGACTCCTACGGAGCTCCTCTCTGAATTTTTTAAAAACCTATTTAACAGGAATGAATAAAGACTCTGACAACTCTGTTGTGTACTTCCTGGCACCAGTTGGCATTTTCAGAGACTACGTTCAATCTGTATTCATTTCAGGATTGTTAGCAAGTGCCAGGCGTGTGGGTGTCACTTAGAAAAAAAAGCAGTGAAAAAGACTGTCTCTTTCTTTGGCACAGCTGTGTGAGCAAAGAGGAAGAATGGGCGCCTGGCTGCTCAGTGAGTAAATTTGCAAGAAAATTTGAAAATAATTTGAATGCTACACAATTGGCTTTGCTGAGACGACAAAAAATGGCAACTGATGCTCACAGGAGACCCATTTGTTTCATTTGTGTGTACAACAGTTCATTCAGAGGGCTCCACAGCTGAGCTGCGATATAGGAACATAAATTAATTTACTACATTTCTGATACAAGATGGAAAGACTAATGCAATGTGTTTCCAAAGGGAATTCCCACTAGATGCTGTTTGCAACACTCCATGGAAACAAGCACTTCTCATGTAGTACTGCAGCTGCTTTGATTCCTTAGCAACAGAGCTGGCCTCCTATATGGGGCTAAATTGCAATTCCAGGACACATCCCAGGAATGACTAGTCAGCCAAGCAGTGGGAAAACGAGCAGCCAGCTCTCACTTGTCTCTGTTTCATTAATATCATGGACTTTTAAAGAGCACAAACACATTATTTCATTCACATTTTTAAAGCCCACTGCTCAGCCGAGGGCTTCCAAGGTCACTCTGAACAATACATCATTTTCAATAAAATAATGAAAGCCTAAGAATGATCAAAAAAAGATAATTCAACAGAAACCCAAGGTGACACCATCTCAGCTGAAATGTACAAGCACCAGTTACTTCATAAGTGCTCATGTTCTCCAGAGCAAGTCCACTGCCACTCATCTTCTAAAAGATTACAGAAAATTGGCCAAGCACACTTCTTTGGGCAACTTATTCAGTAATTGGAACACCGGAGAGAGAAAACCCAGGATCTCATAACTAGTTGGTATATCTCAAGATGGCAAAAGAACTTGCAGCAAGACTGCCTTGGAAAATCAAAATCTGAGCAGGGGAAGGACACAGAAGAGGAGGCTTTTCCTTCGGGTAACTGGAATAGGATCATGGTTTCACACTGGAGAGAGGGAGAAAAATAGAACAGGATGGCTCCAATGGCTCAATCAACGGTAATGGTTTATTACATGATGACTCCTTACAGTCAATCAATCCTAGCAGTTCTTATAATATCATGCGTTCTGCAGAGGCCAATTTGTTGGTGGTCCCCGGCCCCTCAATGATCCGGCTGGCCTCCACTCGGGTCAGGGCCTTTACTGCCCTGGCCCCTCCCTGGTGGAACACTCTTCCTCCATCTGCCCAGGCCCTGCGGGATTTTGATGAGTTCCGCAGGGCCTGTAAGACTGAGTTGTTCCACCGGGCCTTTGGAGGGGCCAGCTGCTGATTGGTGCCCCCTGCTTCTTTCTGATTTTCTCTTTTACATCTTGGGTCCCTAACATCTTGGGACCCACCATTCCCCCTCTTTGGCAGGGTTTTAATGTGGATTTTAATGGATGACGATAATTTTGTACTGTACACTGTATTTTAAAGGGTTTTATTTTATAGCTAATATTTAATTTATATTCTGTATTGTGTGTGTTTTTATTGTTTGTTGTGTAATTCTGTTGTGTACTGCCCAGAGCCCTTCGGGGGAGGGGCAGTATATACATTTAATAATAAATAAATAAATAAAAATAATCAAGTCATAAACTCAATAAAGGTGATTAAATCATTTTTTCACAATTAGGACTACGTTCTCAACTTATTTCCATCCCAAAATGAAGCCATTCAAATCTTGATGTAACTGCTTCCTGGACAGGATGCAACCACCTTTCTCGTGCCTTCAGAAGCATTATGGACTATTGAGTATTAACCTTTTGTTTCTAGCCTGTGTTTTTCAGGTGACAAATAAAATCAGAACACTGACACAGACTAATCAACCAAACTGAGCCCTAAGAAACAAGTCCTAAAGGTTTGTTATCTCACTGCCACACCAATGGGCTTCATATAGGAGGGCTAATACAATGGAGTGCCACACAGCACAAGCCAGGAAGAGCTTAGTCCAAATTCACCTCAACCATGAACTTACCATATCATTATTATCTCAGCATCTGCCCATACACATGAGACGTATGAATATCATAATTGTGTCCTACCTTGCAAAAGATATGGAGATAATTACTGCGAACCATGATGAATACTTGACATGAATTACTGATTTTTATTTTAGAAACCAAGCTGAATCCATTTTTGTAGTCCAAAGCTAAACAAAACTATTACCTCATGCCAAGAAAAGAAGAAGAAGAGTTTGGATGTATACCCCCCTTTCTCTCCTGTAAGGAGACACCAATGGGCTTAAAACTCCTTTCCCTTCCTCTTCCCACAACAGATACCTTGTGAGGTAGGTGGGGCTGAGAGAGTACTGAAGAACTGTAACTACCCCCAAGGTCACCCAGCAGGAATACAGGAGGTGGAAAACAAATCTGGTTCATTGGATAAGACTCTGCAGCTCATGTGGAGGAGTGGGGAATCAAACCCAGTTCTCCAGATTAAAGTCCACCTGCTTTTAACCACTACACCATGCTAGAAAATTGCGGAACGCAGAGTGAAACGCAGAGTGAAATCCTGTTCCATTTCCAGAAGCAGCCTACAAAACTTTTATATTAGGGGCACCAATATTTATTCAAGGAATATATCCATTCATCATATATTGGGTAATGCAGAGTGGATTCAGATTCAGTTTTACTTTAATGGAAGGCACTCCTGTTGCAGACTGCTGATCTCCTCAAAATGTCTGTTCCTGGTGGATGAAGGATAGATAAAACCAGCCTTCTTTGCCCACATACCTCACAACATAACTTGGTGTCTTTTCACACAGAGTTTTTCCTGTAAACTCCAGAGATTTTAATCCATGCTTCCTCACAACAGCCATTTTTTATTTATCTTTCCATGTTTTCCTCATGCCTTTTCTCTATGCTTTCTCCAGCCACATTTGACCTGGTTTGGGAAAGCATGAAGAAACAAGGAGGAGGAGGAAATACAACAAATGGAAAATGAGGAAGTGCAAAGAGAAACCACCGCAGTTTTGGCTTACAAGCCACATGTGAACAGACCCTTGACAAATGAACCAAAGCTATCTGATGCATACCGTGTCTGTAACACTACATTCCCTTCCATGCACGCTTTGCTGCTTGGCTGCTATTGAATTCTTTTAGGTGCCAATGTTGGTTTTTCAGTGGGAGAATCCTTTATCGCAAAACCTCAAGGGAAGCTTTGATCTAACCGTGCATGGCTTAGTAGTTCCAAGCATTAAAGAATTAACAATGATGCGGTTCATTTCTTCCCTTCTCTCCTGCATATGAAGTATTATTTCTTTGACAAGGAGCACCACGGCTATTCAGAGCATCATAATAGAATGGTCCGCTATTAATTCTGTGGGTAAGACAGCAGTACAAATCCCAGTAGCAAGCAGGAAGGCCAGCCAATAGCTATAAAACTAACTCTTTGACCTGTCAGGGAAAAGAAGAGCCATCACTAAATGCTCAGGCAAGCACATAAGACACTGCAGCTATGCTGAAACAGAATTAAGAGCTGCAAAGGAAAGGAAAATCTGCAAGCACTCAATATGCTTCTATATGTGCCTGTCACGAAATATATCCCCTCATATCCATAAAAGGAATTAACAGGAATGTAACCAAATGCCCCTTCATTTGTAGAAATACATCAGCATCTTGGGACAGACTCACAAAGCATCTAAATAACTTGATATCTTTAAAAGTGATTTCTGGAAAGTGATTTTAAGACAGGTATAACTTACAGCCCCATCCAAGGGGCCAGGCGCCTGGCCACAATACCACAGCTACACCTAATGAGCTGCTGGATCCATCCCTAGATGACTGCACCGGTTGCTGAACTGCACCTGTCCCTGAATGGCTTAGCGGGGTTTTCTCATAAAAGCATCCAGGAAATGGTGAACCAGTGTGGAGCCAAAGAATCCACAACCCTTGTGTTACTGCCATAATTTCTTGCCTCCGTCTGAACTTTAATGTGTTTGCTTTCCTGGACCATGACCTGATTTGTGCCTTTCAGATTTGCCCTAGTGGTTTTGACACCTGGACTACGGATTACCAGTCCTTTGATGCTAGGACCACTGAATGCTTTTCATCTCTCACCTCAGTTACCTGCCTCAACTTGGATATTATGGCCCAACGAATTATCAAACTTATTTCTTGTTCACTAACTTCTTGTTCACTAACTTACCTCAACTCAGACTAGAGATTAATAGATTTCCCCAACTTCACAACCATTTTCTCTTTATCCCCAAGGTTTTACGCTAATGAATTTCCTGGTATGTGCAAAAATCACACCCATGTCTCAGAACACACAACCAAAAGAAACAATGGAAACAAGCTCCTTCAAAGGCACCCCTTTATACATCAAAATATACCTTTTAGATTTTTGTGTTAAAAATATGATTTTCAGCATACAAAAGGCTAATTTAAACAAAGTAATAACAATACTTGAAAACTAACTATTTGGGTGCCAGTTTTTTTTAAATTAACAAATGGGGAGCATCAAAGGACTAGTTTTGAAGAAGGTTCTATAGTTTTTTCATTGTTGCTCCTTTGTATGAGGAAGTATGTGTGGGAAAAAAGGATGACTCACCCCAAGAAACAGCTCCTCTTAACTGCTCATCCCATAAGTCAGGTTTTTATCCAAAGAGATGCCTCAAATGGGGGGGGGGGGGGGGGGGTTCAACTTCAAAATTACCTTAATATAAAATGAACTAAAAATAAAAAAGGAAAAAAGGAGCTGCATGCATTCCTAGAATGATCCTGGGTAAGAAAATCAATGACAGAAATGCTTCTGGTTTTTTTTAAATAACTATTTCAAAATGCACAACAGTTACTGCATTTGCTTTCAGGACTGATCGCTCTGTTTGTCAGTCACAGTTCCGAAATCTAATCTCCGCCTCCACTGACAGACTTGCAGTTTTCTTTTCAAGTTGGAATAGAGCAATATTTCCTCTTTATCATTTTTCTCTGTCTCCATCAGCTGCCATACATTGAACCAACAAGTAAATTCATGCACAATGGGCAAAACAATAAATATTAATAGTTTATGCAAAGTGGGTATTTCTGTCAGTTGAAGGGATGACAGGCCTAGCTTCAGAACACTGATTTTGGTGTTGGGAAATGATTCAAGGGGAAAGACTGATCAGAGCCGCTCAGTTCCATATATCCTAGCATCCCTTTCTTGGACTCCCTTTCAAAAATATCACAGTGGAGGAAAAGTTTGAAAGACAGTTCAGCTAGACACTGCAGGATTTCTCCTATTCCATTTTCCTTTGCAAATCACATACCACAAAGGAGGGTGTTAGGAGGAATGGAGAGCAAGATATTTGCATGTCTTCTTGGCAATTCTTGGTTGATGGAACGGTCCCTTAAAGCCACATGAGGCAGCCAAGGGAAAAATGCAATAGCAATGAAGCTGCTGTTGTTTACACCAAGGATTTTATTAGTAGTTTAGGAGCCCCAGAGCTGAGCTGTGATGGAACAGACAATCTGTCTTCTTCAGTGTTTCTTAGGGAAAACAAAATGTCAAGGAAACACTTAAATTTTAATGAGATTCAAAACAACGGGAAAGTGAACCCTGGGTTAAAGGGAGGAATCCAATAAAAGAATCTTCACAAACTCAGCCAAATTACACTGTCAGGTTGTAAAACCTTTGAGGCTTGCCCAGCCACATGCTATGGAGACCACAGACTGGCACTGGGGCGCCCAGTTTGGATTGTGAGTATAGCACATGTGGAGAGAAGGGACTGCAGCAGTCCCAGTGATATGCAATTTGGCCCATTGGGAAAATCCACTTGCATACTTGTGGGTTTCCCAACAAACCAAAGAGCACTCATCCCAGACTTGTTTCAGGTCAGGAAAAGGGTATGTGAGAGGCTGAAACCCCTCTTCCACATGGCTGTAATCCAAATCAGTCATCAGAGACCAAGGAATTTAAGAGAAGTTGCAACCGAACGCTTGATTGTTACACAGGACACAGGGTGGGGACCCCTGGACTCAGCCAGTGAGTCCACACTGTGTGGATCAGCCCTAATCAACAATGACTGTTACTCACCAGGACTCTTTAGGTCAAGACAGACTCCAAACCAAACCAGCCAACAGTTTCTATCTTCACGGTTCACCTATAAAGTATGCCACAATACCTACCGCATTTCTATATTAGTCACATTTAAAATGCTTCTCTTCGAATTCTTCATGACATACAAGTAATCAATATAATTGGATAAAGCACTTTGTCAGGGTTTGACACAAGCGAAACTCCAGGCTTAGAAATCTGCTGAAAAAGCAATTTTGGGGCAGAAATGCCTATTCAGAGCAGAGGAGAATCTGAAAATTCAGATTTGTGATGCCATCCTTTGACTAATGAACACTGAGAATGGCTGCAGTAGCCATGACAACCAACAAAATCATAGGGAGACGGTCTGAGTTGTATACTGTCAGAAATCTTAGACTTTTGAGCCTGTATGACAGGAAACAAAGACAAGTTGCTAAAAATGAGATGAACAGAGTCAATTTGATATCAGTAGAATACCTGAGTCACTTCAGTGTGGTTCCTCTGAAGAGACTAGCAGCTGAGAATCGATTGAGTAGCTCTGAGGAGAAAGTTTTCTGCAAGTCTCTGCAGCTGGTAAGTATGGAAGGTTGTGGGGCTAAATCACCTGCTTCACTGTGAACAAGATGGATGGATATCTGACAGGAAATACTGGAATGAGTTGGAAGAGAAGATGTTGGCCTGAAAAAACCTTGGCACATTCTTTCTTGACCTTCACACCCTCTTATTTTGAGGAGATAACAGACTATCTCCTTTGGCCATCCACTGCACGCAGGAGAGAAGGTCACTGGTATTTCCAGTGAGATACTTAAACAGAGGAAATCTACTTATATTTTACACCATCCTTCCTCAAAGATGATGTAAAATGGTGGCACGGTGGCATTCTTAATTTAATTTTTTTAACAAAATAGAAAAAATGCCAAGGGAAATAAAACCCTTATGAATATATTTGGAAGGTATAAAGGTGGCATAAATAGTTCTCCCTGCCCTCACCCCCCACATTTTGAGAGAGAAAGTAAATAAACAGAGATCATTGCAGAATAGAGATCTGAATCTCCTCTCCTATATGATTCTCAAACCACTACACAAACACTATCTTTCTTTTGCAGTCTGAAATGTTCTGTAGGGAGTAAAAATTCTGATTGTCCCTTTCATTGTAACCCTGCTAGAAATTCCAGCAGTGAATCTCCATTTTTCATGAATGAACAGTGTGTCAAGCAAAGTTATGAAGAGTAACATTTTTGAGTGTGGTATATGTATGCATCAGCTATGTGGGGTAAAAAAGTTCTTCTGATATTACAGGAGGTTTAATTCCTTGTGCCTTTTGGAATGACAAAATGTATTTCACTCATCAAGGAATGTTATATAATGTCAGTTATCTAAGCATTGGCAGTCAATACATTGTACGAGAGTCTTTCCCTAAGCAATTTTACTAGCGCATAAACTTATAAAATATTGGTAATTCAAGTAAGAGTGCAGTGGTGGCGAACCTATGGCACTCCAGATGTTCATGGACTACAATTCCCAGCAGCTCCTGCCAGCATGGTTAATTGACCATGCTGGCAGGGGCTGATGGGCATTGTAGTCCATGAACATCTGGAGTGCCATAGGTTCACCACCACGGGAGTATACATTCCCTCATGACTCTCTTCCGCTGACAGATCATAGTTTCTTCACTCTAGGTTAATTCACTCTCGGTAGGAACTGAAGATGCTTATTTCTAGTTTGCTGTAGGAGCAAAGTACCCAGAGCAAGTTGGCTACTTAGAATAATAACTGGGGACAATATATAAAGATTCATCAATCCATCCAGATTACATTTGTGAAAAACAGTTATACTTGAAGGTTGCTTATTTTTCTGTCTTGCTAGGGATAAGGCAGAAGAGGGGAATATGGACCAAGGGGAAGTTGAAGAATAAGAACAAGGGGGTATGTATGCAAGCACACATCGTTGGAATGTTGTCCCCCTTTAGCATGATGGGTAGTCATGTTAGTCTGCCTGTAGCAGTAGAAAACGGCACAAGGTCAGTAGCATCTCAAAGACTGACACAAAGTTTTGACAGGGTATGAGCTTTCGTGAGTAATAGCTCACTTCTTCAAATACAGCTAGACTGTGACTCCATCTGTCCTTAAGTAGAGAAGAGTGAATTCAGATACCTAACAGCAATAGCAATTAAATGTCAATAGCAGGTAAATGACAATAGTAGGCATGATTGGATTAGGTGCGATATGCAGAGGGGTAGAAGGCATGGAGAAATCAGCATTGGTAATGAGAAACAAATCCTAGGTCTCTGTTCAGTTCAGGAGAATGCACTGTCTTGAGTTTCATTATTAGTTATAATTCAGCAGTCTGTCTTTCTAATCTCCCTTTGAAATCCCTTTTTAAAAGAACTGCTACTTTTAAGTCAGCAGTCTTCTAAGACATTCAGTTGTTGTACAACTCAAGAATTGCCCAAGCTAAACTGAATACTGTTGGAAGCCTAGCAAACGTAAAATCCCAAAAATCTATAAAACACACAACTTGAGAATCTATAGCAATGCAAAACCTGGGAATCACTGTTAACCCCTGAATCTACAGCAATGTAAAATCCAAGAATCCACTACAAAAAAGCCAACTCACACATAGTTTTTATTGGTTTATGAAGCCATAATAAAATTTGCTAATTTGTGCTTGTCTTTGTTATGGAAATTTGCCACAGAGTTTACAATAATTATAAAATAACATCAAAAATAAATTATTAATTGTTCAGGTCTACTTTAGAGTATACCTACACCTGGGCTTGCTCAAATTACAATGTTAGCAAGAGCTTTTGGTTACAATAACTTATTCCAGCATTATGAAAGACACTGAAGCTTAATTATTCATGACAAGCAAGCAAATTTCTGCTTAGGATTCTGTACAGCACATTGTTCTTTTGCTGATTTCCCTACTTTCCACCTTGGTAGGGTGCAGCTCTCGGCTGCTCTAAGAAGCAGACACTATAATTATTACATGTGAGTGAATAAGCTGTATTAAGTTATTAACTGTTGAAGCATGGCTCTCAAGAGCAAAGCAGAATGGCAAACCAGGTTCGATGGTAAAATGGTTTATTTACAGGCTTGCTGAAATTAAGAGCTTACAATGGTTCGTTTCTAAACTCAAGTTGATTTATCCAGCAGCTGACTTGCAACCTACATGATGAAAATATTTGGGTCCAGGTATAAGCATAGTATAGACTGCATTGCTCTGAAGATGAACTAAGAACATTAACACACTAAGGGCAATAAACTAGGGTTGCCCGCTCTGGGTGGGGCCTGAGAAGGTTGGGGATTGGTGGGGGGAGGAATTTCAATGGAGCATCAGGAGCATAGAGTCCACTTTCAAAAGTGGCCATTTTCTCCAGGTGAACTGACCTCTCTTACCTGGAGATCAGTGGTAATAGCGGGAGATCTCCAGCCACCACCTGGCAGTTGACATCCCAACAATAAACTGAGTACAGATGGTGAATGCACAATCCTAAACAGTTACACCCTTCTACTCAACCAAAGCCAATTGGCTTAGAAGGGTATAACTCTGTTTGGGATTGTACTATAAAACTGCTGTAGTAAAGTTATTTTCCAGGTTGTCACCATGACAAATACTTCTACAGCCTCTTCTGATTATGATAGCACTACCAGAATACTTGTATGCTACCACTGGTGTGCCTCGAAATGACATGTTTCCTGTCATGGATAGATCATTGGTAGTTCCAACAGCAAGCCCAGCCTCTTCCTTGGAGAAGTGGGCAATGTCAGCAGCTATAAAAATGGCTGGCATTTAAATGTTGATCATGGGGTTGAGAACTGCAGTTAGGGAGACAGAAAACTTAAGAGCAGTTTTAAAGGTGATTGGACTCTCTTATTTCAATTAAAAAGTTGAATTTGAGCAAATTGTGGTGGCAGGCCCCTAATTATAACTTGATATAATTTTCCACATGAATCTTGAGTATTTCTCACGGAGAAGAAACAGTTCCATTATAAAACACAATTCACCCAGAACATGCTGCTGAAAAGGAGCAAAACGCTATAATGAGGTACCACACTTTCACATACCCAAGGCAGAATATTTAAATAAAGGTCAATTAAATGGCATCCTCCTATTAAATATTTTGTCAATTCTTTTAAACTGTATCCAGATTGATGTCTGTAAAATATCAACTAAAGTAGAAAAAGCTCTTAAGACTTTATTTCCCCCCTGAAAACAAAAAAAATAATAAGTACTGCTATCCAGACCTTTGAAATTCCTACTTTGGATTGTTCGCTTGACAAACATCTGTTGCTTTAGGTTTTGTAGCCTTTAAAATATCTATTGCTTCGCTGCAAAATAAAAAAGCCTGAACGAAGGATATAATGAGAATAACAATTAACCTTCTCTTAGCACACATGCTAAGCTCCCATCTACACAACTTTGATGGTATTATTAAAAAATTGCGGGTGCCTGCAGAATCAGTCCTGTAATGTCTCAAGACTGCACTTACAGCTTTTGTAGCCAGGACCAAATAAGCTTCTCGACAAAGAAGATGCTTCTCCGAGCAATAAAGCTGGCAGCAGTTTTGATGTAACGAACAACAGGATTGGGAAATCTCAGTCGGTTCATGCTTAATTTAAGAATCTAGCCTGCAGGGCCAACATCTGAGTTCCTTAATTTAATGCTATAAAGATGCTGTAAGGAAGTGCTCTGAAGAAATGAATAAATATTCATTTAACAATGAATAATAGGATGGTGTTTTCTACACGATATAACGATTTGTTGGGAGTCTCTGGATATTGTTGTAATACACATCAGCAGTAGATCAGCAGTGTGATAAAGCTCAGCGATAGCAATCACTAGAATAATTAACACCACCAGCAATGTCAGAGGCGAAGCCTGCCTCTGAGTTTCTGGAGAAGCAGGTACTGATCTCAGTTGAGAAATGGTAGTGATGGAGGATGTGAAGAGAGAATCCATTTTGTTTGCTGTGAGGTTTTGTTAAAAAATCCTTCTTCCTTTCTCATGAACGTAGGGAGTTTAATTGGGAGTGAGTATCTCTCCAAGGTCGTAAGGCTTGTTAGAAAGTATGGAGTAATCTACATTAATTCCAATCAGTTGGAACTGGTCAGTTACCCACTAATTGGAAGGTTTCGTTTTAGGAGGGAGGGGTAGATCCATTCTTCATCTAGAACTTTCTGGTCAAGACAGATTGGTTAATGATCACTTGATGTGGCCAGCTTAAAACATAAATTAGTTTTATGTTATCACCCTCTACAGGCCAAATTTGTTTTCTCCTCAACCTGCAAAGAGCTACAGCCAGTTAATATAAGAGACTATTTAGTGCTAGAGTTGAAATCTTGTGTTGCTGAGCTGCAAGAAATTACAGCTGATATTTCACTTTTAATGTTTACCTGGCAGACCACCTAATGGCTTTCATCTCCTCAGCTGAAGTCAAATTTTCTATCATAGACAACAGCTAGAAATCCTAATATTTCAAAGGAAATCATAAAACTGATATTAGAAAATTCACTTCATCATTACCAGGGCAACTTTCTTTACCTTTCTAGAAGTTGAAATAATTGCAAGAGGGTTTTCTTCCATCCTGAGGTAACTAATGCTATTTCTCAATGCGGAACACACAAACAACAGCTTGGAGTACTGTGTAATAAGGCCCATTTTACAGTCGGAAACACAGAAACCAAGCTCAAAAAAGATTTTTAAAACATTGGTTATACTATTGGCCTCCTCCCTATTTTTATTGAAGTACATTTATTCTCAATGTTTTTAATGTTGAAATGTTTTAATGTATGATGTTCATCACCTTGGAGACCCTATTTGAGTAAAAAGGTGGCATAGGTATGTTTTAAAGAAAGAAAGAGTCTCCGACATTCTATCTTGCCACATGCAGGCCAGAAAGAAAGAACACATAAATTGGATCCATGTTGCAATATAAATCATGTGTAAACCTGTCAGCTTGTATGGGTTTCATGTGGAGACTCTATCAATATTAGAGTGCCTGTCAAGGATTAGAACAATAGCTCATTAAAGTTATGGACACTTGTATATATCCTACTCAAATGATTATCAATGTTCTCACGTCTTACAAGGGATAATTAAAAGGAAAGAACAGTGTATAATTATTTACACAGCAGTGACACAGTGGATGCTTAGAGGAGGTGAAGAGGGTATGGATTATTCAAGGTTGGCTGGAACAGATAGAAAGATAGAAAAGAGGAAAAGATTTATTAGCATCTTCTCAGTTCCCCTTTTCTGCCCAACCATTAAAGGATACAGAAGCCTGTCCTCCTTTCATTTGAATGTCCCATAATGCTTCAAACATCTAAAACTGCAGTTGCTCCAGAGGACTGAGACTCATTGAGGCCAAACTAGCAGATGCTCCCTGAAATGCTCAGGTACCATCAATTTACAGATCTTCACTTTGCCTTCCATTTCTATCCAGGTAATTTTATTTATTTGACAGATCCATATTGCACCTTTAAATGTTTGCTAACAAATAAGAATACTCAAGATGTTAAATGCTCAAGGTGTTTGATAACAAATAAGAATACATTCAAGATGGGAGCCTGTTGATTCATTTGGCTACAAGAGGCCCCAATGTTTGAAGAGATGATACAATATTTCCCCCTCTGCTTGAAGAAATTGGCACAGTGTGCCCATACAACCCAGGTTGTATTTTTCCATCTTCGTCAGGCCCGGCGGCTGGCTCCCTTCCACTCCCACACAGACCTAGCCACGGTGATCCATGCAACAGTCACCTCCAGGTTGGACTATTGTAACTCGCTCTACGCGGGCCTACCCTTGCGTTTGATCCGGAGGTTACAGCTGGTCCAACATGCAGCGGCTCATCTGCTCACGGGGGGTGCCTTTCGTGATCATATTCAACCTGTGTTGCATCGCCTGCTTTGGCTCCCAGTTGAATTCCGGATCATCTTCAAGGTATGGGTGCTGACCTTTAAGGCCTTACGCAGCCTGGGACCTTCGTACCTTCAGGACTGCATTACCCCCTATGTCCCTACTAGGCCACTGCGTTCAGCAGAGGTCAATTTGCTGGTGGTTCGCAGCCCCTCAATGATGTGGCTGGCCTCCACTCAGGCCAGGGACTTTATGGCCTTGGCCCCTGCCTGGTGGAACACTCTTCCGCCAGCTGTCCGGGCCCTGTGGGATCTTAATGAGTTCCGCAGGGCCTGTAAGACGGAGTTGTTCCACCGGGCTTTTGGAGTGTCCGGCCGCTGATAAGTGCCCCCACTTTATTCTCCTGTGTTCGGGGTCCTTTTACCATCTATGGGACCCTTCCCCCCCTTTGGGAGGGTTTTTAATAAGGGTTTTATTGCTGACGCTGTTTTATTATATTGATCACTGTGTTTATTTTAATGGGCTTTAATTGTATATGTTGTATATTTATGTTGTTCACCGCCCAGAGACCTTGGGGTAGGGTGGTATATAAAACTCAATAATAAACAAACAAACAAACAAATAAATAATACCTCTAGGGCAGGGGTAGAGAACCTGCAGCTCTCCAGATGTTCAGGAACTACAATTCCCATCAGCCCCTACCAGCATGGCCAATTGGCCATCCTGACAGAGGCTGATGGGAATTGTAGTTCCTGAACATCTGGAGAGCCGCAGGTTCCCTACCCCTGCTCTAGGGAATAAACCTATTGCCTGATGGTGAAATTACCTACCACTTCAAACTAGCTCAGCAGCTGTTTCTTATAAGTTAAGTACTGAGCAGAAAAGTTTGATCAGCCTTAGGGCATCATCACCGGAAGGGTAGGCAGATAAAAAATTGGATTTGAAAGGCTTGATCTGGATCACAAGCTTCCGTTAGCCATGGCTGTTTTGTGTTATTCTTAGCTTTTATCTGTATCATCCTTTGGTATTATAGATGGATGGAAGACATCTGCACCCCACCAGTAACCAGCCTATAGAAAAGGCACCTCTCTCACTTTCATTCAGATTAGCTACGGTTTGGCTCAAGCTGTTTGCCAGCTGTTGCCTTTCAGAACTTTGATGGTTTGCAAAATGATTGACTTAACCTGGAGGTATGTTACTGATGTCAGCTCCAACAATTGATGGAGAAACATAACCGGGGCAACAGCAGGCTTCCGTGGTAAACAGAGGTGCATAATGCATTGGCTAATCAATAGATGGCACTCTAACCTCAGAATCTGTAACCATTTGATGCTGCTTTTTAACAAAGGCCAGAGATTTCTTGAAATAGCATTGTTTTATTTTGATCAGAAAATGGTTTGAGTCACTTTTCATTGAGAAATATTCCTGTCCAGTTTTAAATAACTGTTTCTTGAACATCTTTGCTTAGAGCGGGGTGTTGGGGGGGGGGGGGAGAGGGATGTGCACCCATTACAACATCTAATGTGGTGTTTTTCTTTTCGCAACTACATGGGGCTGATCTTACATGTTGACTCATGCTTTTGTAACTCAATGGTTGGACTACTGGGACTAGTTTGAAGACAATTTAAAAAATCACTTAGTACAGAATACAGCTCCCCACCCATTAGAGTGTGTAAGTGTGATCAACACACCATTTTAAAATTGCTTTAGAACATTACCCGTTTGCAGGCTCAGGATATTGGCTCTTACTTTCAAAGTTCTTAACAAGCTGGCACCCACATAAAGGACCGTCTCTCCTAGTACAAACCTGTATCCCAGCTTTGATCTTCCTAGCAATTTATCCTGCCTGTTCCTCAGCCCAAGATCATTAGATGAGCTGCAACCTGATCGTATGCTTTTTCAATTGTATAATATGGGGAGCCTTGCTCCTCACCCGAAGCAATGTTTGTTGATCCATCTCCAACTCCAGGGTGGGGGATCTAAATTGCCCGTTATCCTAGTGCATAATTAACCAGTTTCTGCAGTGCTGGTTTTCTAATACTTTCTAGGCAAACACTAAGGCTGATATTGATGCCAATACCTGAAAATGGCTTGAACATTACCTATAATATTGTTTGCTATTTGTTAATATTTCCTAGCTTGTTATAGCCATGTCTCCCCATGAGCTGGATTAAAAACAAGATCTCAGTGTTTCTTAAAACTTTGCTTATGCACACAAAAATGAAAACATTCAGAACAGAATCTATAAAGAATGCTAGTTTTCATGTTTAATAGGAAAATCAAGTCTTTATAGTAGTAACTGTGAACAATAACTTGAGAACCCTCAGAATCTAAAATGGGGCAGAAGATTTTCAATGGTCAGAGAGAAAGGCCTCAATGCTCTAAATCAGGGGTAGGGAACCTGCGGCTCTTCTGCCCTTGCACTGTGCCACGAGCCAAGCTGCCAGCCCCATCCTTGCCGGTGCACCAACTGCCCACAGACGGCTGGGCCACGCCGCGGGCTTCCCCTATCGCCCACCCCGTTGGAGCGGGGCGGGCACTTTCCCGGCGACCAGCGAGGCCGAGCCTCCGGCTTCATCCTTGCCCGCCCTGCAGGGAGCAGGGCGGGCACATCCATGCGCTTCTCAGAATGAGCGTAGTAAAAGGTTAAAAAAACCCCTATATATATATAGTGTTATCTTTATTTTAAATGTCAAAAATTATTTGCGGCTCCAAGTGTTTTCTTTTCCTGTGGAAAACGGGTCGAAATGGCTCTTTGAGTGTTAAAGGTTCCCTACCCCTGCTCTAAATCATTTTGTCGCTCAACAAGATTAGCAGTGTAATCAGTTACATCTTTCTAGGGGCCAAACTGCAGACAATGGCATCCACTGGTCCAACCCATACATGGTGCCACAAGGCTAGAACTGAACTCTGGCCCCTTCCACATATACAGAATAATGCACTTTCAATACACTTTCACAATGGTTTGCAAGTGCATTTTGCTATTTCGCACAGTAAAATCCAGCTGCAAAGTACACTGGAAGTGGATTGAAAGTCCACTATATGTGCACTATTCTGCATGTGTGGAAGGGGTCTCAGGCCATTCAAAAGTATGACAAGGGAGCAGGCCTGCCGAATCAGAATTGGGCCCTCATAGAATCTTTAAATGGCCAGTTCAGCTCAAAAATAGCAGTGGTGTCTACAAGTTGGATGCTGTAATGTCTAGCTGGCCCTAATTGAATTGAAGTCAGTGGATGTAACTCTGGTTAGGACTGCTCTATATCAAAAAATGAAGAAAATATTTGCAATTTTTTCTACAATGTATTCATTTTTTTCTCCTCTGGAGGATCATTCTGATTGTTTTGCTTAACAGTACTGAGTACACAGTACTTTGCTAATAACACCATCAAGGGAAACAAAGCGGCTCCTTACATGTGTCCACATGGCTTCGGTAAATGTAGGAATGAGGCCAGAAGAAATGAAAGCAAGAACAATGAGCCAAGCAGGTTTTCCCAGTATCCTAAAGCATTCATATGCTATCCCTCATCTCATTTCATTAACGGGCTCAAAAGTCAAGGCCTGGTTTGAATAACCAAAAATAAAATACAAAAGTACAAAAAACAAGAGCAGACCAGTAGATTTGATCTGAAAAAGTGTGTAAAACAGACAGAAAAAGAGCCTTCAGAGAAAGCAAATGGCTATTTTAGCTCTCTCAAGCAACACGTTACACATTCAATTGCAGGCCTGATTCATTCAGCAAAGCAATCATTACTCCTCAGAGAAAGGAGTCAACAGGTCAGCCTCCAATGGAGAGAAAATCCAAGGAGTGGATTTATCTGAGATTACTCTCGGCTCATGTTACCCATTTAGAACACCTGCCCCACACATTACCCAAGGTTGCGGTGTGGAGCTCTCTTGGCACATTTAAGTCACTTTGAATAATAAGGGCACCAAAAGAAGGCACAGCACCTGGAAATATAATTTCAATACCATGTTCTGGGATGGTGTTATATGTAAGGTGTCCATATGGCCAATATTATGCATGCAATAGTGGCAAGGCATATTGGTATAATTCAAAAGATCCTAATCTTTCTCATAGTAATATCCTGAGTTGGAGCCTACCAGCTTTTCTGCTGGTGTGAGGAGGAAGAGGATTCATTTTGACCATGGAAAAGATTATGCCAGGACCAAAAGTCATGTAGAATATGGCTATGGGTGAAGAGGAGAACTAGGTGCAATCACCCCTTCTTCTTCCTTGCATGCCAGTTGAAAAGCTGTCCAGATCCATCTCACTCTTTCTGGAAAGTCTTTGTTTTTCTCCACTGTTTTGACATCTGCAGCCATTAAATAAATTAAATGCCTTAACAGACCAGGTGCTTGGGAGCAACAGCCACAGAAGGCCATTGCTTTCATATCCTGCATGTGAGCTCCCAAAGGCACCTGGTGGGCCACTGCAAGTAGCAGAGAGCTGGACTAGACGGACTCTGGTCTGATCCAGCTGGCTTGTTCTTATGTTCTTAAATTAAGGAGGGCTCTTGGAGTCCCCTGGTAGTGCTTTCATCACAGAGCCTCGCCCTGTTTACACCATTCCTCCAATCCATGCTCCGCCTCTGGCCCAATTCCTGGCTCTTCCCTCAGAGTATTTAAGAGTGTATTTCCCATCCAGCCTCCCCTCCTATTCTTCCTCTAGGAGTAGAGAGCTGGCTCCTGCCTGCTCGTCAGGCCTGTGGGCCAAGGGCTGGTGCAGGGTGGCTGGGCCTGTAAAGGCCCTTTCTTGGCCATCTGTGCAGACTGGGGCCGCACCAGCCCTGGCTCCAGTGTGGCTTGGCTTTCCCCTCCAGGTCTCCCCCGAATGGTCGGCTGATTCCTCTAGCATATCCCTAGCCCCTTCCCCTGACTTGAGGAATTCTCTGCCTCCACCCCACTGGCCTGCTGGTGGGGCTGTGCAGTTCCCGTGGCCCTCCCTCTTATTGCGGGCCAGTTGCTGCAGCAGCCTTTGCCCTTGTGACAGTCTGCTCCCTGCTGGGTCATTGTTCTGGTGCTCTCCCAGTTCTTTAGGGCTCACTGCTGCTGCCATCTGCCGGCCACCAAGCCTGTGCTGGCCAAGTGAGTCCTTCCCTGCAGCTCTTCCTGAGTTGCTGGGCTGCCCAGGGGATGGAGTGGGACTCCAGGATTGCGGTCCCCAGACACATGATACAGAAGTCTCTGTTCTCCTAGCAACCCATGCTCTGACTGTTCTGGTTGGCTTCTGAAAATGTCATCTTTCATAAATAGTTGAGCGGATAGACAGCCTGCAAGCACAAAATTTGCAACATGGGTCTAATTCTACAGAACTAAGGAAAAGACAACATGTAGTAGCCAATGCTGGGCAAGTTTTCATGTGATCCATGAGGCCACACTGAAAATAGCAGCCATTATTGAAGTGTCAGAGTTTTCTTTAATATTGTCACCACAGAACTCACCATTTGGAACTTACCAGGATTAAACACCTAATTTACACGTGAAGCTTCCTCTAAGATTGGCTTGATGGTCAAAGTTGCCTTGGGATGCATTAGTACGGAAGCCACTTGGCCCAAAGTATCACAGTCAGGCCTGATGAAAAGCTACATCTGCCTATATCCTGACCTTCTTTACCTTATATAACCTAACTGCCTCCCAGTAGGTACAAGAAATGCTTTCCCCATTTTAGCAGGCACAGCTCCAGACTGAAATTGCTCATTCAGTCACACACTTATCGCTTAAAGAGAATCGGAAAGCATTTCCAAAACCAAGGAGATGATGCAGTGACTGGTGGAAAGAGGAAACTGTATACTGCAACATCAGTCAGGATGACTTTTTGGCAGAGAGACTGGCTTAGTGTTCTGGTTGGATGATATCCCCATCAGTTACATATTCATGAATCACTCTCTTTCCTCCTTGCCACTTGTGTACTGCTGTCTGGGAAAATAGAATTAGATAATATTGTGCCAGAATGATTGACAGATGAGAAGACTTGTAACTGCTCCCAAGTTTTAGAAACAATTCTCTTTACTATATTTATGAATCAATGTTGTGTGACTCAGGTCTTCACTAATAAATTTCAGACTGAACATTTACATGAACGTTTTAGAACACTTTTGCTCCTTTTTGACACCATCGCAGCTGGTGGGAGGGATTCTTTGATTCTGCCAAAAATGCTTATGGAAAGCATTCCCTTTTCAGCTCAGCCCTAATTAAAAGCAATTAGTGCCGCATTGCTGTATTAAAGTATTGTTGTAATTAATCCAGCTTATTGGTATCTAGAATTTACTTTGCATATATCTTTGTTGAAGTGATGTAGAAAGCCTGTACTGTTGAGGTTGCGGGGGGGGTGGGGGGGTGTTAAACAGAAGCAGATGCAGTCTTTGATTTGTCTCTGGAGTGCAATTTGTGCAGAAAAGCAGACACCGGAGGTTAATAACTGAGATGCTGTGGTATTTGCTATTTAAAGAACTGATTTCAAAGTATTTTTGGTTGACAGCAAACCATGAAAGTGTGCTGCATCTGCTGGGTAGCACAGTAAAATGCACTTGAGATAAAGGGATGATTTCACCTTTAAACAACTGAACTTTAGTATTCAGCAGTAACATTCTAAGCAGCAATACAGAGGTCCTTGCCCACAGAAGTAACAGTGCACACACTGGTGAATGCCAGGAACTTCTTGCAAACAAATGGTGCTATCAGCTGTTGACAAGAAGAAGGGAAGGATGGTGCAGACTGCACAGAAGCTTGCCAAGGCCCCACAGTTCGTCTCCAGGAGGTGCAGCAGGTGAGAGCCCAGTGGGCAGGGGTGGCTGGGGGCATGAGCCTCCCTGATTGGCCAGTCCAGCATTCTCTCACCCGCTCCCCCAGCTTATGCGGCTCTCCTTCCTTCCCCCTCTGGCAGCTGCTGTGGTGTTCTTGAGGCTGCACCTGGCCACTTTCTAGCATTACACTTGCACAGAGCTGGCCCCACTGGTGCCCAAATAGATCCCCAAGGCTGTGTATAGCATGGAGGCCCTGGCCCACAGCTTCCAGGGACCTAAACAAGTCCTCATTATTTTCTGTTAGAAATAAAAGGAGCAGTTTCAATCATTATAAGTGAAGCTTTCTTTCTTGTGGTTTTTCACATATGGGGTCTTCTGGTTGAATCTCCACCAAAAGGATCTCCTAACACAAGTTTAAGGAAGAACTTTCTTGGTCTAAGATTCCTCAGTCAGACTAATGAATCAGATGGCTCAATAGTAGACTTATTGTAAGAAAGTTTCATATGTTCAAACAACCATAATAAATTTTTGTGGTTATTCTTTTTTATATATATAAAAATAGTGTATCCGACCTCTGCTTCTAATGACTGCACCATCATCTAGCATGGCCAGATGGTCCCCCCCTTTTTTACAGGCCCATGTGGTTTCTAGTTTGCTTTTGCTATTGCTATTTACTTTTTGATCCTTGTGTTTAATACTGAGTCTGTTTAAAATTTGTAGCTAAGAGTGTGCTTTGGAGGATGTAGGGAAAAGCAGGATATGAATATTTAAGAATGCATACATATGTAAACAATCTTTTCACTTATGTGGAACCTTCATGTGGAACCTTCTCTCCCTGCTCACTGCAGAAGGGCAGGCAACAGAAAAGCTATCTAGCACATTTTTATCCTACCCTTTCTTCAAGGAGCTCAGGGCCATGGACACATTTCTTCTTTTTCTCAATTTTATATTCACAACAGTGCTATGAGAGAGATCTGGCTGAGACCCGAGGTACCCCAGCAAACCTCATGGCACAGTGGAGATTGAAACCTGGGTCTTTCAGATACTAATCTGATGCTCTAACCACTACGCTACACTGATCCTTTCCACTTCACCCCAAGAAGTTGACTTGACCATTTAGCTTGCAGGGAATGTTCCTGGTGCCCTGTTGTCCTAGAGGGCTGTCAGCAGCCAGGCACAAGCAGAGCTAAGCCTCAGGAGCTTTGCCGACAATCTTGCCAGTCACTTTGTACTTTTCATGGCAAGCTCTATCCACTGTTTTTCTATGTGAATCACTGTTCAGAGCTCTTCACAGCTCTGAAGAGCGCCTGAACAACAGCACTGTGCCTGAATAACAACCCTGAACAACAGCTCTGTGCCTGAACAACAGCCCTGTAAGTTGGCCACTATTTCCCTTATCTTGGGGAGGGGGGGGAGAACAGAGACCAAAGAAGGCCACATTCATGGCAGAAGTGGAATTCAAATGGGGGTGTGTGTGCATGTTCATTGTTTCTTTTGTCCCTCCTGTTTGCAGCTTCTATTAATGTCTCGAGGAAATGGGCTTGCTGCCATTTCAAAACTGACTCTTGCAAAGGGGGGCACAATTTCAGCACTTTTCCTGGGCACCATTTTCTGTAGATCCATCCCTGATTCTTTATTATGTGTTGCATCAACAACAGGGTTTTATGACGGCCCTGCAAGACTCTGAAGCAGCAGACTCTAAAACTGCAGGCCCAATAAAAGTGTCCTAGAATTATACTCTCATGTATACTTTTGGGTATATATAAGCATTATTCCACATATTTTGTAATTGCCTCCAACTTTCTTTGATAAGAGTCCCTGAGGCCACATTTAGCCCCAATAAATAAAAGAAATAAAAGGAACAGGGAGGAGACTTAGGTTCTCTCTTTTCAACAGTTCAGGGCAGCTTATGGAAAACAAAAAATAGATTTCCATGCAAATAACCCAATATAAGTGAAACTCAATCCACTAATAGGTAGGAAAATACAGAAAAAATTAATGTGAACATAGAGCTACAATCACCACCAGGAAAACAAAAACAGCAATCAACTGCTGCTCAAACAGGACTGGTTTATAGGGAGGGCTTTTCTCAGAAAACCCATTCAAAAAGGTCGAGGCCAGCAATGGAAAGGCTCTTGATTGCTGTTGTCAAAACAGTAAATGGAAATTAGGACAAGAGGCAGAACAGCAAAACTGACGTCCCATCTTTCCAAAAAATATCCAAAGAAAGCCCAGTCATAAGAACATAAGAACATAAGAACAAGCCAGCTGGATCAGACCAGAGTCCATCTAGTCCAGCTCTCTGCTACTCGCAGTGGCCCACCAGGTGCCTTTGGGAGTTCACATGTAGGATGTGAAAGCAATGGCCTTCTGCGGCTGTTGCTCCCGAGCACCTGGACTGTTAAGGCATTTGCAATCTCAGATCAAAGAGGCTCAAGATTGGTAGCCATAAATTGACTTCTCCTCCATAAATCTGTCCAAGCCCCTTTTAAAGCTATCCAGGTTAGTGGCCATCACCACCTCCTGTGGCAGCATATTCCAAACACCAATCACACGTTGCGTGAAGAAGTGTTTCCTTTTATTAGTTCTAATTCTTCCCCCCAGCATTTTCAATGAATGCCCCCTGGTTCTAGTATTGTGAGAAAGAGAGAAAAATTTCTCTCTGTCAACATTTTCTACCCCATGCATAATTTTATAGACTTCGATGTATCCCCCCTCAGGCGTCTCCTCTCCAAACTAAAAGGAATTTAAGCGCTGCAATAACACCTCATAAGGAAGGTGCTCCAGTCCCTCAATCATCCTCGTTGCCCTTCTCTGCACTTTTTCTATCTCTTCAATATCCTTTTTGAGATGTGGTGACCAGAACTGAACACAGTACTCCAAGTGTGGTCGCACCACAGCTTTATATAAGGGCATGACAATCTTTGCAGTTTTATTATCAATTCCTTTCCTGATTATCCCCAGCATAGAGTTTGCCTTTTTCACAGCTGCCATACATTGAGTTGACATTCCCATGGAACTATCAACTAAGAGTCATTCTTTCTAAGTCATTCTTTCATCAGGGAAAATGAAAATAATGAGCAAATAGCCATTCATTAAGTACCTTTCCTGACCCCACCTCTACCCACCATCTCCAATCCAGATGGAATCGAAGAGGCTGAAGTGACGGAAGGCATACAGGCCCTCTTTGAAGATTATCTCTTAGGAGTATGAACTAAAGTGGGCAATTTTTCCCATACTGCAGCTTTAAGCCTTGAAGAGCATTTATGTCTGGCTGGAGATCAATTCTAAAAGGTGTCTAGGCCCCACGTGGAGGTTGGCAACCCCACTCAAAACTCCAGAAGTAGCCCCAAACTTCCTTCCCATTTTTAGACCTTCATTGGTACAAGTAAGAAGGATCATTTAAAAAGTGATGTTGTCCTTTATCATATGACAAAAATAAATCAGTTGTTCCCAAGCACAGTTATAAAATGATGCTATTGTTAAATTGTGGGAGGATAAATAAACAGAAACAAGCCAGTACAACATTTTGTGCCTGAGGATGATGGACTAATGACTCTTGGTTAAGGATCACTAGCTGCCGTTCAGCAGCATGATTCATGTAAATTAATCCTTTTAATGCCCCTAGATATGTAGCATATGTCCAGCAAATCATAACTCACTACCATGCAGCCCCTGAGCACATTGCTCCAGCTGCTCCTGTTAGAACATTGAATAGGGACTATGGGAATGCCAAATAGATATCATCATCAGGGCCAGGTACAGTTACTTTCAATGTGCAATCTGGAGCATGATTTTGGTCTTTTTCATCACTGTAATTTTAATTAACATATAATTTCAGTGCATGAGAAGAAGGGAATGGGATGCACAAGCTGATCTCATTCCTGATCACCATAAGCTAATCTGAAGGTACAAACATACTAGCCCTTGCAATCATGCATCAAAATCATGCATACTATGAGCCGAACCACATGTAACAAGAGTGTGCATTAATCTTGAACCTCACACTGTGCATAGTTGCAAGTTACTTGAAAAGGAACACCTGTATTTACCATGTGCATGTAGCCTCAGTTATAGGCCCAGAGCAAATTGGCTTTAGCAAAAACAAATCAACACTTGACCATGCCTCAGTCTTATCCCATCTAGCCAACAAATATGCGATTTATGATAATCACAAACATTTTGTTGCTTTTCTAGACCTAAAAGAGGCGTTTGACTCCATATCAAGTGATCTACTTTGGAGCAAACTATCTGCCCTGAACACTTATCTTAGATTGTTTTTCTTAATCAAACAACTATATACTTGCACAAGTTGCAAAATAAGAAGAGCAACAAACGGGCCCCTTACATGTAACATACCTACTTCTAAGGGTGTTAAACAAGGCTGCATATTGTCCCTCATTTTGTTTAATCTTTCTTAGCGATATAGTGCTGGCCCTTTTAAAAGTTGATGGTCATGTTCTCAAACTGAGTTCAAAACATGTGCCAGCTCTATTATATGCAGATGATACTGTTCTTTTATCATGCACTAAAGCTGATCTTATGCATCTTTTGAACCAGTGTGTTGAATACTGTAAGATAAATGAGCTCAAAATTAACTATGAGAAATCAAAAATATTGGTATTCTCTAGATGATTTAAAAGACACTCCTGGACTATTAATAAAAGAGCTATAGAGCAAGTAAAACAGTATAAATACCTGTGCATTACTTTCAGTTCTAATCTTAAATGGACAGTACACAGAAAACTGGCCTTTGTCACAGCTAATAATAGTGCTTCTGCAATCCAGCGTTTTTTCTTTAGTTCTGGCCATCAATATGAGCTATCTGCATTAAAAGTATTCAATGCCAAATGTGGATTCCAGTTCCTTTATGGAGCACTGATTTGGATTGGAGCTGTAAATCAAACTTTAAATATACTCCAGTCCTGCTTTTTTCATAAAATCATGGGCGTACCAAATTGTGTTCCATATGCAGCCCTGTGTTTAAAACTTGGGCAAATATCTTATGTATCAATGGCCTGGATGAGAACTTTCAAATATTGGCTGCGCATCCATTATTTACAGGATCCCTCCAGTTTACTTTTTTTAATGCTCTCTGACTGTGGTATCTAGAGGGATGAAGCTAGTTGAGGAAAAAATTGGTACTATCGGCTTATCATTAGAATTGTTATATCCTCTCACTTCATCTGAGGCATATAGTTGTTTGAAAACCAAACTTCTAGAGCAAGAGTATCGTGATATGATAATTGCCGTGAGGAAAGCATGTTCCCCCTTAACTTTGCTTATCCCCTTAGAACAAGGGCACATAGCTAACTATCTTTTTTATCTTTTAAATCCAAAACAAAGAAGAGCTATGTCTCTTGCCCGATTTAATATAATGCCCTCTATGTTTCTCTATAGCAGATACCAACAAATAGACAAAGAAGACTATGCCCATGTAACTTGGGCCAAATTGAGACGCTTGATCACACTCTCTTCCACTGTGCAAGATTTGTCAAAGTTAGGTTGAACCAGACTTCCCTTATCCCACTCTTATATAATCAACTGATACCCTTAAGGTCCCTCTAATTTTAGATAACACTGACCCCACCATTTGTGCCAATTTAGCTAATTTCCCATTAAATATTATAGACTGATCTCTAGATAGACATTAATTCATTAATTGATTTGCAATATCATAACACTATTTATTTGATATTTTATGTGTTGTTAGAACTTTTTACAGTTGAAGCAACTTGTGTTTTTAGCCCTTTTGTATTTTATGAATAGTATTTTAGTAATATGTTTATGCCAATAAAGGCTTCTTCTATTCTATATAGTCTCAGTGGGATGTGGAATGGTATGATATGGTAAAGCCCAACCATATCAGATTTGGGAAGATAAGCTGGGATGATATTTGAAAGGGAAACATTCAAGGAAGACACAAGAAGGCAATGGCAAACGACCTCTGATTAATCACTTGCCTTGAAAACCCCACCAGGGATTGCTCTAAGTCAGCTGCAACTTGACAAAACTTTACACACACATATAGCCTCAGTACACATGTAAACAATCCCTGTCAAACCTTGTGGCCAGTACATGCATAGTACAAATATGCTTTGTCCCTGTTCACACAACATGGTGAGCATGAATATCAGAAGAATCACAGGTAGCATGTACTCCCATTACATGTGGCTAATAGGCTCCTAGTATGTAAAGGTTCTAAAATGTACAGTCATATTTAGCAGAACTGAAAAAAGTGATTAAAGATCTGGTTGAAGAAATGCCAAAGTCTCAGATGACTCTGAACCCATGGAAACGAAAATAGAAGTTAATCAAAATGAATTACAATGCCAGGCTGAAAAATTAATTAGCCTGGAGTTAAGACAGAAGGAATTTGCATTGAGAATTTGTGCATTACCAGAATCAAATGGAGAAGGTTTTCGCAAGGACTTTCTACCAGATCTAGCAAAACATATGTCCTGGTTCCAGAAACGCAAGCAAAAGTAGATAAAATACTTTGTGTGAAATCACTTGCTGAACAAAAGAAAAAGGTGCCCCAAACCTGTGTGATGTATCTGACATTAAGATCAATGAAAGAAGATACAGTTCACATACATTTTAAAAAGAGATTGCAGTATTTGGGCAGGACTTGATAATCATGAAGGAGTGGCCCCAGGAGACTTTGGTGAAGAGGAAAGAATACAGGATCCTTACAGAGGAACTGAAGAAGAAAATATACTTTTTTAAAAGTGGAGGCTATCTAGAGGAACACAGAGAGCAAAAAAGAAAATATACATATGCGGATTAATACCAGCAGAACTCTGGATAAAGAGGTAACAGTTTAAAATAAATTGTGTGTGTAAGGATTGGTAGACAGGTCATAAAATGAAGGGCCGTTTCCGCACGGCCATCGAGGCGCCTCCACGCCAGCAAGAATTCTGCCGGCGTGGAGGCGGAGGCCGTTCGCATGCAGGCATGCGGACGGCCTCTGGAGAGGCCGGCAGGCGGCTCCGCATGGAGCCGCCTCTTCCCCCCTTCCCTTTCCCATTTACCGCTCGTGTCGCCGTCCTGCGGGCCTCCTCAGCCCCGCCCACGCTGCCCTCCGACCTCCAGGGGTCGGAGGACAGCGAGGGAGGGACTTAGGAGGCCAGCAGGACGGCGACACGAGAGGTAAATGGGAAAGGGAAGGGGAAACAGCATGTTCCCGGAGGTGCGGTTCGCACCGCGCCGCCGGGAAGACGCTTTCCCCTCAACCCCTTTAAAGGGTTGTTGTTTAGGGCAGCCTGACGCCGCCCTGGGGGAGGGGGAGCGCAGTCAGGTCGGCGCTGCTGCGTTGCAGCAGCGCCGCCTGTGCGAACGGCGGCCTGGGGGTGGCGTTTTTACCGCCCCCAGGCCGTCGTTTTTGGCCCGTGCGGAAAGGGCCAAAGTTACAAAGATTTTTTTTTCTTATTTTAGTAAATAGAAAGCTGGCATAAGAGATTTTTATTACTGGATATAGAATGTACGGTATATGATGAAAGTGAGGTGGGATCACACAGTTAAACTGTTTCTTAAACCTATGTTCTTTTTTCTTTTTACTGTGGTCATAGTTTGTATTGGATGAAACATATGGGGGACCAAGGGTGACAATCTACCTTTTTTCTTATTTCTCTCATTCTTCTTTGTTTATAGTCTTGGGAGGGTGGCTGGTTCACCATCTGGTAGTTTTGTAGCTATATAAAAATTTTTGAAATTGCATTAAAAATGTCCAGTCATATGCACTTGAGAGCTCTCCACATGATCCATGGTTCCTGATAGCATGCAGAGCTCCCTACATGTATAGGGTCTACTCAGATCACCGCATAAAAGTTGGAAGCAAGCACAGTTTGCATGATCTCATTCCCCCCTCTCTCCATGCATTGAATAAATTGTGGAAAGGGCTAAGGGAGACTGTAACACAGGATGCAAAGGTTTGGTTACACAAGAGAACTGATGAAGCACATCAACTAAACGAAATGGAGTTCCCCAAGAAATCTTAAGAACATCAGAGCAGACCAAACTAGTGGTCCATCAAGTCTAGCATCCCATCTCACACAGGGCCAACAATGTCCTCTGGAGGTCCAACAACAGAGCATACTTGCCAGGGCCTACTCCGATGTTGTCTCCTGGTACTAGAATTCAAAGGTTTCCTACATCTGAAAATGGAGGTTCCCTTCAGTTACTGAGGCTATTAGTCACTGATAAATCAATCCTCCACGAATCTTGGCGAAGTTAGCAAAAAAGTACCACTTTTTCTGATGGGGAGAGTACATATCAAAATGTTATACGAACTATGAATGTTATACGAACTATGACAAATAACATAGAAAAATGAATGTTCTTTCTGATGGATATAGGTTTTTCACTGAAGTCACTAGAGATTTTTTAAAAGGCTATGTGGAATCTGGTCTCCAATTTAATAAATATGAGGATCAAGCAATTTCCATAGGACCAATAAAATACGGCCCTGAAGAAATGTCCTTCTTGCCTTGGAGTAACCCTGCAAGATCCCCAGACACTAATAACACATCCTTAAAATAGCAAAGCAATGGATGGCTAGTCCCTGAGGAGTCTTTTATTCTGCATTGTTTTATCGATTTTTTTTAACCTTGAAAAGCCATGTCATGAGCATTAATACTGAGAAGCAGGGTAGAAAGAATCTCAATGCATAAATAAGAACTTGCCTCCTGAGCGGTCTGATCAAAAGTGAACAGCATATATTCTTTCACTCTGAACTCTCATTACATTCTTCCCTCGTGGCAGATGTGTGCCCTCTTCACATCATCTCTGCACAAACTCTGCATGTGACTCATGAGAGAGCAACTAGCTCTACCTCCAACTGACCTGTGTTCAATAGACCCCTAAGGGACCACCACTCCTTGTACAAAACTGTGCACTGGTTTATAATCTCCTCCACATCTTTTGCTTCCTCTTTCCGCAGGGCTGCTGAAACAACTTCAGTGTGTTTGCAGACTCTTTTGTCAGAAGTGCTGTGGAACAGCCCCTCTGCCCTCACTGGGTCAGGAGTAAACCTTTCTCACCAGAATTTAGAAAGCAACAATATAAGGAGTTTTTTTTTAAAGGGTGTTTGGTTAAAACTGGGTAGGCTGGAACTTTAGTTTCATTCTATGGTGCTCTATTTGTATTTGTTTTTTAACACAATGACTGAGTCATTATTGTGTCATAGTTATGATTGATGTTATGTATTCACAAAACTTCTATGCCACCTCTCAGCTCAAAGCAGAATCATGTCCCATTAAGTCCCCCTGCCTGCTCTTACGGGGCAGAGGCTATATTGTTTCAATAAATAGATAAATGTAGGTACAAAATCATATAGAGAAGACTATGCATGTACAAGTCTTAAGGCACATAGAAATTATTATTAAACAGGCTAATGCAGCGGTGGCGAACCTGTGGCACAGGTGCCAGAGGTGGCACTCAGAGCCCTTTCTGTGGGCACGCATACACAGAGTTCATCATGTGGGGAGGGGGCGGAAAATCACCCCCCCCCACACACACACACACACCTAGGCTGGCCTGGGCATGATCTTTTACCTGGGAGCAAGCTCGGTTGCTGGCAATGGGGCTTGCTTCTGAGTAATCCCTCCTGGGGTCGTGATTCACCCATTCGAAGCATTGCAAGGTTGCTTCACCAAGCTTACTCCCGAGTAACATGCGCCTCGGAGCCAACTGTTTTTTCTAAACTAAAACCTCCGTATTCAGGTTAAATCACCGTGTTGGCACTTTGCGATAAATAAGTGGTTTTTGGGTTGCAATTTGGGCACTCAGTCTCGAAAAGGTTCGCCATCACTGGGCTAGTGAGTCCATGCAAATAAGGGAAGGCTTATTATTATGACGCTGCCCCTCCTACATATAGTTTTATGTCTCATCTCCTCCTAAGGGTTTTATTGACCCAGTAGGGCCAGAAATTTTATCTGTGAATGATCATGTGTAGTATTCCCAGATGCCTGCCTGAAGCAGGTGATTCCCACCACCACCACCACTATCCATGCTTGATCAATTGAGAAGTTGGAAGAAAAATGGAGGTGGTGGCATGAACAATGTGACGTCACTTCCTGGATTACCTGGAAGTGATAACACAATAGCCATGACACTCCTCCCTTCTCCCCCATCCTCCTCACAGGATTCATGGGCGTAGGACTGCCAACTCTAGTCATGGGGCTTTTCTCTCCCAAGTGAGCTGTGGAGTTGGTTGTTCCCATATATCCTGGGTTGCAGATATCATTAGAGGAAGCTAAGTAGGAGTTCTTATTGAATCCAATGCAAATGACTTGGGTCCTTATGAGAGAAAGTTAGTCTCCAGACAGCTATTGGAATTACTGCACCGCCACTGCTCTCTGCCAAGTTCCTCTAGAACTTTATGTATTCTTTTCCAATGCATTTCTCCTCACATAAATTTTGTTTTGCTGGCAGCCAAGGTTGTGTCCTCTATTTAAAGAAATACCGCTTCCTATATTTGTATGCCATCTCAGCTTACTCTTCTTTACACCATCTGTTACTTTTTGGATGATATCACTGAAAGGTAGCTGTAGAAATCTTTTCAACTCGTAGCCAGAAAAAGTGGATTGTACATTTTCAGTTATTTATTTTCAAGCTTTTCCATCAGCTGAATAGTTCTGTCATGACAACCAGCACTAAAACTAAAGATGAGATACCCAAAAAGTCATTTTGAAGGGTATTTTTGAAAAGCAGAAAATATTAAGAAACATTTACTGATTCCAAGGAAAGTAGATATGAAAAGGAAACCGTTCATCCCCCCAACCCACTAATAACTAAAACAAATAGACTGCGGGGGCGGGGTATAAGGAGTATGAATGAAATATTTTAGCTTTTCCATAAGTATTAAGCACATGGGTTTTCCAAAGAAGATTTTAACCTTTAAAAAAGTACTTCTTCATTTTAAAAAGTCAGCAATTTTGAAAACATTTAAAAAATAAATTTGAGGAAACCAATTTAATACTTAGGAAAGGTCAAGGTTTCATATGAATTTTGTTTCCCATCACAGCTCTGGATCCAGAAATTAGTTATACTCTCCCTCCCAAAGGAAGCCATTCTTATTTATGTTCATTTGCCTACTGCTTAGTCTGCAAGCAGAGGTGGGATAAATTGTTCAGCTGAAGAAATACACCCTATAAGAGACAGGATGGTTTAAAACTTCTCATACCAAAACCTAATATGTCAGTCAAATAATCATCACACTCTGTTTCTTAAGAAAGGCATCTGTTTTATCCAATATGTGCCACAACTCTATGCATGTACATTGTCTATACATGCAACACAATAAGGAAGTAGAACTCTCAGATGCCTCAGACTTCTGGTGAGAAGAAAAGATAGCTTTTAAGGTTCTCCTTGTAAGAGCTCCCAGAAAAAAAAAAATCAGCATATCACTCAGAGAGGTTGGAACCTAGACTTTTCATGCTGTGTTAGCTTTCCCTCTACAGGGAATGATAAATGTGCAGAGCGTTGAACAATGTAAGCCCTCCCCCGCAGTCTGAAGTGGCACAGTTTTTAATCTGACAGTGTCGGGGATGAGGTTTCTTAAAAAGCCCTAAAACAGTTCACAACTGTTTAATGCTTGTGGGGTGCCACCACTTTATACAAGGCTCTCACTTTGGTGACATCAAGCATCCACCCACTCAGTAGGATCCTCCAATATTTAACAGTAGGATGGGCAAGCTGTGCCTTGTCCGTATTAATTCTGAAACCTGTCTCATCAATTTTTGGAGCTGTTTCATGTGGTCGTCCTATAATCTGCCTTGAGACCCTGTGAGCACGATAGACAATAAATAATGCACATTAAACAAAGTTTTAAAAATCTTCTGTTCTTTCTCTCCAACCAAAAGCAGATAATCTAAAGCAGATGAGGGTCTTCATCTTGCATACCAACTGTATGTTGATGCATTATTGTATGGTTCTCCACAGGATATCTTCAGAGCACATACTGGAGGTTCTCAAACTGGGAAAAAAATATCTTGGGATAGACTGTGGAGTGAAGCTGTGAGGATAAAATATTGTAAAGCTATCAATGGCAAAAAACCAAGTATTTTTTCCTGAAGCTCGGACAACACCGATGGCATACTACTAGTTTGGTAGGCAAAATTTTTGCACTGACCTGTTTGAAATGTACCATGCATTTCCTATCCTTTCCCCCCTTGTTGGGCTGTTAAAAGGGGTCTGGGTCACCTAGGTGACTCCCTGGTCCAAACTGTTCTTAATGGTTTTTGCAAAGGATTGTTTAGCTTTTTTCGGGATGGGTACTGCTTCTGGGGCCAATAGAATCATCCAAAATTTCAATGCAGGCAATTTTATGTGAGCTACACTGAGTGGGACAAATTTGTTGAATGTTTGGCCCCTGCTCATTCCACCACTGCTTTTTCTCATCTGTCAGAACTGAAATCATAGGCCATTTATCTTCGCATTGAGCGTTTTTTTTCCCTTTGGGTTGGATTTGTGGATATGCACACATTTTCCCCTCTCCCAAACTCACTACAACTCAGATCACAGAATCTCTGCAGTTTCTGAAACCTCTGAAAGCATGAGTTTTCCTCTTGCTTCACAGAGAGAACAAAGGGAATCAACATTTGTTTTGTTTCCTTCAGATTTTCTTGCTCTTCCCGGCTTTTTTCACTTACACAGCAGCAGTTTCTCCCACTTTTCTGACCACCCTCCAGAAGGATTAAATGAGATGCTGCTGTTCTTCAATTATTTTGCTGAGAGTGTATTGCTTGATTCATGCATTGCTCGAGTAATAGATCCTTGAAATTGACCTAAAACTCACATAATCTAGCAAATTAATGCTAGACCAAAGACACTCCCCCACCCAAAAGGCAGCAGGCAATCTCCCCTTTTAAACAAACAAAAAAAAGATATGGGAAAAACCCACTGTGAAACAAACAGCCTTGAGGTAAGCACTCCATGCATAAATGGCCATAATCTCTTTTTGTGCAGAGAGGCCAGAAGGGGCTAATCCAGATACTCTGACTCTATCAGCCATGTAATACCCAAAATTATTTCTAGATGACAATAAAATTAAATAATAAAGTATCCTTGCACCATCTTGGCATTCTGTCTCACCATTACAACCGGCTGCATGTTAAAACCAGGTTTAAGTCTCAATATGCTCAGTAAAGTTTACTCCAGGGCAAGCATGCATAGGATTGAACCTAATCAAAGAGAGGTTTACATATTTAAAGGACAAGAATTAGAATAGCTTGATCAGATATGCAAATAAAGAATTATAGGTTCCTAGATTACTATAACCACAAACTGCTTTATCTAAAACTAGATTCAGATTAGTGGCAGCCAAGCAGACCCTGTCTTTCTCTATAGTGGGGGCAGGGGGTTAATCAGAGGGTTTTGTGTGAATTCTAGAGCACTGCCCTGATGTGATGATGTCACTTTCAGTTTTGCACCACTCATGTCACACATTGGTGAGACACTAAAGAAATTGTCCTGGCACCTCAAATTCTCCTACTAGCAGCAACTAATTAATGGGGTGACTCTAACCATGTGTCCTATGGTTTAACCCTGGCACTGTCCTGTACCTCACTTTTGTTGACTTCCTACAGGCTCCAGGAAAGTGATTACACTGGGATCATCTCAGAATATCTTTCCCAAATGGTTACAGCCTACACACAATAAAGTTTAGATAAATTATTCTATTACTAGCAGTTGTCAGAATACACCTCACAGACCATTGGCAATTAAATCTTTTCATTAACTCCAACAAATTTTGGAGAATGGCCAAAAGCACACTCAGTTATACTTACAGGAGAGTACACTTTCTTCCTTTACACTAAGAAAAGTGCTTTTGTTGGCACAATTCATTCATGACAGATACTAACACCAAGCATACTCATGCTGGTTTCACCCTTTAATTTCAGAATTTTAAAAACATGTATCCTGAAAAGAGTAGATTATTATCTCTCAAAAATATCAGTTTTCCTGAAAAGGAGACAATGGGAGAAATTGTTGCAGATTCGCTTAAATGTTTAAAAGACTAGCAGTGCAATTCAGATTGTGGGGAGCACTGAGGCAGCCAGCGCTGGTGCCACGAAGGTGCCACGAAGGCTGCACCACATCTCCTCGCCAGGGGCTTCAAGCAGTGTGAAAAGGAAGGTAATTCAAAAACCCACCTGCTGCGCAAATTGCCTGATGGTCCAAATAGGATTAAGCCACACAATAGTGTACAGTAAGTCTGTGGGCATTAACGATAATGTTCCCAGGCTGGAATGCTGGTGGAAACTGACTACACTCCTGCACCAGTGTCCGCTCGGACACCAGTGTTGCTTCACAGCAGAACCCACTTCCAGGTTTTGCCGCCACAGAGCTATGGGGTGCCCAGATGTTGTCATCTTTGCCCTTTCCACCAGCAGGGTGCCCTTTACACCAGAGTAGGGGACAAAGACACTGGCACAACCCACACCATTCCCACAGCCCATTTGATGCCCATCTGGATTTGGCTGTAAAGCATAAATTTTGCAGACTCATTGTGATAATTTGCAGTAGCTGTTTTACAAGCTGATATGAGCTACATTGGTTGTAATTTATTACCATTAATATGTATTGCTCTGAACAGAGAAAAGGCTGAAACCTCTGAATGATTGATGTGGCTCTTGAATATCATATGTGAGAGGCATTATTTCCAGAAGAGATTACACCTATACATTAAGGGAAGTAAAAGTAAGTCAAGTGACTCTCTTGCAGTTAAGGAGCTACAGACCAATTCTAAACAGGGATTCAAATTTCCAAACCCATTGAGTTCAGTATACTTAGCAAGGTATATAGTGTTCTGTCACCAACAGATATAGGAGGAGAGCAGAATACTAGAAACAGGTTTTACTGGGCTTGACCACATTGTATATGATTAGATGTAATTTCTGCTCCATTAGATATGAGATACACACAGGAAATATTAATATTTGAGCTGTTATAATTATGTATTACAGAGCAAATTATATAGCACTTTACAGAATAACTTTTTTCTTGATACAGCAAAGTGCTGGTAGTCCTTTGAGAAGGTGACAATTTCACTAAAAATCAGTAGGAAAATCCACACAAATGTTTTTTACTTGATTTGTTATCCACCTTGGGTCATTATGGGAGAAGCGCTCCCTGTTTTATGTATTGTTGAAGGCTTTCATGGCCGGATTCAACTGGTTGTTCACAGCGAGAAGTCTGTTATACACTGTGTCCTCTCCTCTCTGTGATACACCTCTGAAGATGCCAGCCACAGATGCAGGCGAAACGTTAGGAACAAGATCTACCAGACCATGGCCACACAGCTCAGAATACTCACAATAACCAGCTCCCTGTTTTGTTATAAGCTCCCTAAAGGAGAAACAATGCATTTACAGGACACATTTTTTCCTTTTAAAATGCTAACAGCAGAGTAAGGAGAGCCAGGTGCAATTATTAAACACAAGTAGAGATTAAGGGGTTAAACCTCCACTCTCCTTCCCAGAGAGCCAGAGGCAAATTGAGGTTGTAGAAAGCTGTAACTTGCATTTTAAAGCCAGAAGGAAATATGCATTCTTTGTCAGCTCTATTTGATCCATTAATCCAATGTATTTTGAGTCATGTACAGTCTGATCCTTCAGAAGTTTATTTGGAACAAAGTCCCAGTACATTTAAACGAGGCTTTTGCACAGAAACATGTGTACGTAATCATCTCCTTAAATTCTTTCTTAGGGAAGTACAAAACATCTATTTTGAGCTTAGTAGTCCCTTCTTCAAGGAACTCTACAATACTTTTATAAACACATTGCATTAAAAAACCAAACTTTTTACTAGCCCCTTTGAATTTTGCTTTTGCTAAATGTTTGTCTCCATTCTTAAATTTGATTGAAGTTCTGCCAGGCACAAATAGCGTAGTTGAGATGAGTTCTCATTTTTGCAAGACTTCTAGGCAGCCATTCAGAGGCCACACATATATCACAAGGCCAGGTATGTCTCCCACCATTGCAGCACAAATCTATCTGTTCTGACCTCTTCTTAGGGAACTGTCCTCTCTCCTCCTGTTTCATGGACATTCATCAGCCCCATAAGTTAAAGGTAGGAAACAGTGACACATTTAATTCCTCTTGCAATCAACGTTTGTCAGCTATCCTTGTACCAGAAAATGCCTTGCCTTTTTAGTAATAAAGTGTCATAATATACTGCCTGAGTGTCATCAGTTTTCATGCCCTATTGATTCTCTGGCGAAAGGTAAGCAATTGCAAATGAAACTGAATTAGTTTATAGCTGAAATCTAAATCTAAAAGCAATTGCAAGGTAAAAATTATATTGATTTTAGAACTTGGTATTGTGCCTGGGTACCAAAGGGGGAAATTACTGAGATTATACTCTAGATGGGAGTCACTGTGGAAAATGAAGCACAAATTCCTGGCTCCTCTTTTCCCAGGCTACATAATCTTACCGCCATGTTTTGGAAAGGTTATCTGAACATCAATCAGGGCCATCATATAATGTTATCTGATACAGACAAAACTGTTCCATGTTCAGTTGGTTACATTAACCATGATTTGGATCCAGTCTACATTTGACATTAACTGAATTGAATTTTCCTGCCCCTCCCCCTCTCCCCCCTCCCCCATTGCAGCCCATTCATGAAATGCTTATTTTGGACTATGGAAATCCTCAGAAACAATGTGAGAGGGAAAAATCAATGGAAATTTAATCTGGATCCAACCACGTAGCATTAGGAACCATTTTATTTACTCTCAAAGAAGAGCTCTCAAAGTTGTTTAATTTTTAAATTACTATTTAAGAACATTCAGCAAAAACACTTAAATAATCTGAGTGGACTAAAAAACTGGTAACACAAATAATCCAGTTTTGGAGCAACAAAAATAACTAACAGCATGCCCCCCCCCCCCCCCGGTGTAAGTAGCATTTAAAAAATTAGTGAAAGAACTCAACTAAGCAAACATTTGCAAACAATTTGCAAACAATTTGCAAACAATTTGCAAATGCCTGAGCAAAAAAAAATGTTTGGCATGGTACCTAAAAGTCAACAGATCAGATACCAGGCTAGAGGTGTAGCTCCAAGGAGGCCGGGTTGTGTGCTACGCACTGGGCACGCACCCCTGTGGGGGCGCGGTGATGGCGTTCCGGGGTGGGGACGTTCCGGGGTTGGGTGGAGGATGCACCAGTGGACCGGATGCTTTCCCCCCCTTGCTATGCCTCCATACCAGGCACATGATTATAGGGAGGCCACTCCACTAACAAGACATTGTAACAGAAAAGGTCCTTGCGACACTGCCCATTCATCTCATCTTTTATGTAGAGGACACATGGAACTTGATGACAAAGATCTTAATTGCTGAGCAGTAAATCTGAGGTTATTTCCAGCAGCAGTGGTAGGGAGACTTTTCAGTAGCAGGCAGGTGGCACACAAAGAAAATATTTAACTTTTGAAAGGTATGCAGGATCCAGAATAGTTTAAACCTGGCTTGAGAAAAATCACCAGGAGAGGGCAACAGTTATCCAATAGACAACAATAATTCTCCCCTGCTTGATCACCATGGCCCATTCCATACAGCACAAATAAACTGTCTTCAGGACGTTCAAAACTGTTTTGGAGTGGAATTTCTCTCAGTTTTTCCACCCCAAAAGTTTGAAATATGTTTTATTTTTTGCTCAAAATAAACTTTTCAAAAATGCTAAACTGTCAACTTTTTTCCTGAAGTCACTTTGAAAATGTTTCCTGCTTGCTGTGTGGAGGGAACATTTTATTTTTCCTGTTGACTTGTAACAACACTTTTAGTTTCTGAGCAGCTGGTGCCTACCATTTTCTGCTGCTTCAGGATTCTCCATGCCACCCGCCATTTGCAAAGTGTTCCCATGGAAGTTTCTTCTGCTTGCAGTTCATCCGCCCACCGTTTCAGTGTGAAAAGCAGACAAATAAAGTTAGTTTTGATTACCAATTCTGTGCATGAGTCATTTCTCTTTTTGTTTTG